>NW_020621603.1:11107277-11420330 GCF_003573695.1 Papaver somniferum | reverse complement strand
AATCTCAATAAAAACCTCCCTCCCTTGTGATCTTGTCACTATATCAAACCACATCACCATAACGGATATTCAAGACCCATCACCTCAATTCCAGGGGTGATTTATGAAACTTCAAGACTCTATAACAGACCACAAATACCCACTTGAAGTTTGGAAAAATGGTTTAGTATGTACTGCTGCTCACCCTATATCTTCTTGGAAAGACATAGAAGTGGAACTTGTGGATTATCTCCATACCTCTCAACCTTTTGACATAATGCCGGTAGATCATCATAGGGCCATTATGTTCTTTGAAGATACGCAAGTACGATCGTTCTTTGCTCAATCACCTTCAATTTACTTGGAAAACAACTTCCTCACGTTCTCTCCATGGCATCCATCATCATTAATACCTCACAATCACAACATAGAATCATTCTTCAACATAAGCTTTCACGGTCTCCCTTTGCATTTATGGTCATCCACCATCATTAATGCTCTTGCAAATAAATGTGGCGATCTGGTTGAAATAGATAAATCAACCTTAAACCTAATTGATATTTCTGCTGCAAGAGTAAGGGTTAGAAATCTAAAAGGAATCAATGCAATTCCCAGATGGCTTAATTTGCACACGGCGGTGGGTTTCGCCGGAATCTTGGTGCAGATTTAAGATGTGGTCCCACGGGACCCTTTTTGGAAGTGGCCTGTGATCTCTGTTCATCCAACTCAGATTGCAAAGGGGAATCTTGATACGTCCAAATCAAAAAAGAGACAAAGAAATGTGAGCAAAGAAAAGCTTTTGACTAACATCAAAAATAAGACAAACAACCCCAGGAGGCAAAAGCGACGTAACCATTGTCCTATGGATTGGAGTCCGTATCCGCCAGCTAATGTCTCTGTGCAGAGCTCCTCAGCTCTTTCTGGTCAGTCTTTGTCAATTTCTGTTTCATTAAATACTTCGTTTGAAGGTAATACGAGAAATACAGAAGCTTTTAAAATGACAACTCCAGAGTTTGTTGACTTTGACACGTCAAACCCACCATGGTCAACATCACCCCCTTGGGCCATAATAAATTCAAACTCATATCCATACAGTTTTCAAAACTTTCACAATTCCTTTAATGAGCCTGGTCCATGCCCCAATTTACACCCCTCCCCTCAAGCTTCAGAAATACAAACTCCGATTTTGGCATCCACGTCTACCCCCATTCCCTCGCCAATGTCCACCTCGGTTCCACTACCATCAAATTCTCCTCATGTTTCTCTCGACACAGATGTTATTCATGTTCCTCCTTAATTTGCTAAATCATCAAGACTATCCGATAGTTAATTCATTATCGTTGAAAATTATTCCCCCACCATCACCTTTATCACCAAATACATCATCGTTTTCAACTCCACCTGATCCCGTCCAACTCCCTCCCATAACTCAATCAACATGCACCCTCATTACTTCTGATCATTTATCATCAATTTCAGACACTAATCCAAGTGCTCTTGCTGTCTTTGATGGTGACCTTAGTTCTTCTTCCGATGGTTTATTGGGGACTTGTCCTGCTCCTCTTTGGTTAATTTCTCTTGTGCCAAGCCCCGGTAATGGATACCAAATTTCATCCAATTGGATTCATCAAGAAGTATGTATATTAATCTCGTTGGGTTCTTGCATAAACTTAAATTTTGCATCCGACCTCCCCACCTCCCACTATGTCTTCCATGCTCTTATTTCTAGAGATGGTCCCATTGATAAAATTAATTCACCTTTTGTTTTCCCTTCCAAAAATCCCCTTCCTGCTGAAAATTTTTCCTTAGCTATTTTTGTCCCAATTGACCCAATCTCAAAAAGCATTTCAGAAACACCAATTGCTTCATACAATCCTAATTTACCTTTAACGCATCTCGATGACGTACTATCTGATGTCCCTAGTCTTTTTGATGATTCCATCAAAACTTTACCAGAAACTTCACTACCAACTGTTTGTGATTTGGCCTCAACGAATCCCATTGTTAGTGTCCCATGCTTACCCCCCTCTGAATCCCCTAATTCTTCTCCCTTATCCCTTTCTACCAGTGCTACATCATCCCCCCAATCCCCTCCTCCTCTTGTATCCCCCTCCTCCTCTCCCTTTTCTTATTTGAAAAATCTCCAACCTGTAATTCCCAAAAGGTTATTGAGAGAAGCTCAAAGACTGAACTTTAATGCTCATCAGCCATCTATCCCAGTGGAT
Organism: Papaver somniferum; assembly: GCF_003573695.1. Taxonomy (NCBI): domain Eukaryota; kingdom Viridiplantae; phylum Streptophyta; class Magnoliopsida; order Ranunculales; family Papaveraceae; genus Papaver; species Papaver somniferum. The sequence goes on along the minus strand of NW_020621603.1, from coordinate 11,418,126 downwards.
CATTCTTCAAGGTCTGCTAGGAAAAAGGGTCCGCGAAGTTACAAATGAGTAACACAATTATGTCTTGGAACGTACAGGGTCTGTGCTCTCCCAAAAAAAGAGCGGCAGTCAAACAGGTGTTACAATTGCTTAAACCATCAATAGTAATTCTTCAAGAATCGAAAATGCCCACATGCACTAATTCTGATATTGCTGATATTTGTGGCTCAAGATCAATGGGTTGGACCTTTCATCCTTCTATCAGAGCCTCCGGCGGCATCATAATTATCTGGAATCCCAGTATTATTGAAGTCATATCCTCATTGGAAGGTCAATATTCACTATCCGTTGAATGTAGATTTTTATCGTCTAACTTTCATTGGTTTCTCACAGGAGTTTATGGACCAAATAAAATTAATGAAAGGAAATTTTTTTGGAGAGAATTAAATTACATCAGAGGCCTTTGGAAAATCCCATGGGTAATTGGAGGCGATTTCAATGTCATTCGAAGAATCGAAGATAAAAACACCAACAGCAGGATCACTCGAAGTATGAGGAAATTCTCTCAATTCATTTCAACTCATGCACTAGTAGATCCCCCACTCAAAGTATCTAAGTACACATGGTCAAATGGCCGGGCATCCCCTACTCTTACTAGGATCGACATGTTTCTGTTTTCATCTGATTACGAAGGAAAATTCCCATTCATCTCTCAACTGGCTAAGACAAGGCCAACATCAGATCATATTCCAATTTTGTTGGATTTTGCAGAGCCATCTTGGGGTTCATCTCCATTCAGGCTAGAATTAATGTGGTTTCAGCATTCGTCTTTTTTAACTAATCTTAAAGAGTGGTGGCGCTCATTTAACTTCTCTGGATCCCCTAGTACTATTTTTTGGAACAAGCTACAAGATCTTAAACACCAAATAAAAGTATGGAACAAAACTGTGTTTGGCCAGTTAGATCCCAAGATACAAATTTGTCTAGATACGATTGAAGTTCTAGATGGTATTGAGGCTGATTTGGGAAGTCTGCCAGAGGAACAGTTCATTGAAAGAGCCCAAGCCAAAGTGGACTTCCAGGATATCTCAGTACAAAAGGAAATTTCTATGAAGCAAAAATCTCGAAATGAATGGTTAAAATATGGAGACCGCAATACATCTTTCTTCCAGAAAACTGCATCAGATAGAAGAAGATCTAATAGAATTAAGCAGTTATTCATTAACGGTGAGCTTGTTACTGAAAAAGACGCGATTGTGGATCACATTACTGGATTCTACTCCACCTTATTTTCTGAGGAATTCACCGAAAGACCTCGTATTGGTGATATGAATTTACCTTGTATCAATGAAGAGGATGCAACTAGATTGGACTCGCCTATTACCGAAGACGAAGTCATATCTTCCCTGAAAAGTCTGGAACACGACAAGGCCCCAGGACCAGACGGATTCCCCATTGCTTTCTTCTAGAATGTTGGCACTTCATCAAGCAGGACTTCATGGAAATGGTACACGAGTTCTCGAGCACAAGTCATCTGGACACCAGGCATAACTCAACATGTATCACTTTAATCCCAAAGAAACAACATGTGGATATTGTGAAAGACTACAGGCCCATTAGTCTCCTCACGAGTACATACAAAATCATCGCCAAGGTTTTATCTTCTCGTCTTCAACCGCTGATGACTCAATTAGTGGATCCAAGTCAAACTGGATTTATTTCTGGAAGACAAATCGTCGATGGCATTTTGATTTCCAACGAAATTGTAGACTCTAGAATCAAAGATAAAATCCCGGGAATGATTTGCAAAGTGGATCTTGAGAAAGCATTCGATAGAGTTAGTTGGTCTTTTCTTGAAGACATGTTACGCAAAATGGGGTTTAAGGAGAAATTGCTAAGCTGGTTGAGATACTGCTATTGTTCGCCAACTTTTTCACTCTTATTAAATGGATCTCCTTTCGGTAATTTCTCGGCTTCGCGTGGTCTTCGACAAGGATACCCGCTGTCTCCGCTGCTTTTTGTTCTTGCCATGGAAGGTCTTTCCAAAATAATTGACAAGGCAGTTGACACAGGGTTACTTAATGGCTTCTCTGTAAAGAAAGGTATTGCCCCTATATCTCACCTACACTATGCAGATGATTCAGTCTTCTTTATAAATCCATCATGGGATGAGCTAAGCAACCTCATGAGCATCTTAAAATGCATTGAAGCTGTATCAGGACTTCGAGTAAATCATTCAAAGACAAAATTAATCCAAGTGGGTCAGATTCCAGAATTATCTCTTTGGGCAAATAGGCTTGGATGTGTAACTGAATCTCTTCCTTTCTTATACCTTGGTATGCCACTTGGGGCACAATCAAAAGCCAAATCTCTTTGGGATCCAATTGTGGAAAAATTCGAATCTAAGCTCGCAGCTTGGAAGAAAGCCTTTCTCACAAGAGCAGGTAGAGTCACATTAGTGAAAGCGGTACTAATCAATGTCGTCGTGTATTGCTTCTCGGTGTACCTAGCTCCCGTTTCAGTTATAAAGACATTAGAGAAGATCATGAGGAATTTCATATGGGACAATGGTGAAACTAAAAGGCTACATTTGATCAAGTGGGAGGAGCTCTGCAAGCCCCTCAAAATAGGTGGGTTAGGCATTAAGAACCTTCGGATGATGAATCAGGCTCTCATAGCTAAATGGGGTTGGATATTTGGAGAGGAAACTATTTCTCTGTGGCACAGAATCATTCGAGACAAATACGGAGGACCGCAATCCATATGGACCCCTCAAATTCCCTCCTCTTCCTATGGATGCTCGATATGGAATCATGTCACAACTCAATTCCAGCAGGTAACCCATCTCTCCAGTATCTCAATTGGCAACGGTTTAACCATCTCATTCTGGCTAGACAATTGGCATTCTGATGCATGTCTAAGGGACATGTATCCATCACTCTTCAAAATTGCTGGTCTCAAACAAGGCTCTATTCATGAGCACATTTCATTGGATGGTACCAGTTGGTCTTTCCACTTCAAGAGAATTTTGAAAGAACCTGAAGTCAACCAATTAGCTGCCATGCTTGTATACATAGGTCATTCTCCACCGCCTCTTTCCAGTCAACCTGACTCAAGAGTTTGGACTCCATCATCAACAGGCTCTTTCACCGTAAAGTCAACCTATAAATCCTTGGTGGAGAATGCTCAAGATGTTTCAGTTACTAATTTTCCATATAAGGCCATTTGGAATCCACATGTCCCACCAAAAATATGTTTCTTCTTTTGGACAACAGCTCATAATAAGATCGCCACCCAAGACTTTCTTCAGCATCGGAACTTCAAGCTTGCAAGCAGATGTCCTCTTTGCCTTGTTGAATGTGAATCAACTGAACACCTTCTTCTGACCTGTCCTTTCTCTCGCAGAGTATGGTCCTTAATCCTCCCAGGTACGCGGTGGTGGATTCCTCCTCTAACAGTTCTTCAACTAGCTCAAAATTGGTCATCTAAAGGTATTTTAGGTCCAGCGAAAGGAATATGGGACCTAGTACCAGCTGCCGTGATATGGGCTTTATGGAATGAACGCAATCGGAGAATTTTCGACGAGAAATCTCTTTCTCACTTCCAAGTCAGCGTGGAGGTGAAAGCATCAATTCTAGCTTGGAGTTCCGCCTTCAATAGAAACTTCAACTTCAGGCTTGATTGGTGTGTTTTCTCTTGGGAGAGCATGTTCCACTAACATAATAACTTAAGAAGTTCGCTTCCTTTTTACTTTCATCAGTTATGATGGACGGTATCCCCTGTTTTTGTTCACTACTTTTCGTGGTTTTCTTTTTTTGTTGCATCCTGTAATTCTTTTTTCTTTGCAATAAAATTTCCCCCCTTTCTCGATCAAATTTTTTTTTTAGAGGGAATGGGTAAATTCAGCAAAAAATCAGATGTATGTTAACCTCCTCTTCTTCTGGTACATTTTTTATTTAACGATACTTTTTGTTTGTTATGCTTAGTTCGTAGTTGTTCCCGCTGCTGTTTGTCAAATTAAATTTCACTTATTTCTGGATTTTTTCCTGATAATTTTTCTTAATTTCAGCCTGAAAACCGAAATTGGTTAGTACCATGTAGTGAGAAACCTAACATTGCTGCAGCTGCAGCTGCAGCTGCATCAGCCAAAAATGTGGAGTCTAGAGAAGAGGTGCGTCCTGTGTGATTTTTAGCTTCGCATTATTTCCTTTTTCCATAATGTCAAATTCTGTTGCTAAGGCTGTGTTGCCAACGCGAATCTTTTTTTTACTTCTTCTTAAAATCTATTTCTTGGTATGGCTGATGTTCAATTTTAATTCATCTGTTTGCCTTATTTTGCAGCCAACGACCCCTTCTGCATCTTAAATGCTAAGCACTGGAGCATACAGTTGTTGCCAGGAACCTGCCATTTTCCATGAATAAATCTGATCTGTGAGTAATGTTATTAAACATTACTCGTTCTGACATTTATCACTTTTCATAGTCTTAGCATTCTTTTGTTGTTTCTGTTGTAGAATTGAGTTCTTTAAACAGGCTGGGAAAGTTGTTAATGCGCACTACAAGGATGGGCATTACGAACCTGCTATATTGAGTTTGCAACTGAAGAAGCTGCAGAGAAGGTAGCTTCTCAGCTTCTGCTCCATAATTATACGAAAGTGATATATTTTAAATTTTATTCCGTTAATGATTTACTATTGCAGGCATTAGAGTTGGACGGCCAATACTTGTGTAACAGGGATATTGGAGTTGGCCCTCTAGTGGAAAGCACCGCCACTAGAGCATCAAAAACACTTGTTGCCAAGAACCTATCATCTTCCACTACTAAATCTGACGTGTGAGTATATATGCTAATGTTATACCTTACATTCTAACCTTCGCCACATTTCATTGTCTTAACCCTCTTTTGTTGCTGCTGTTGTAGGATCGAGTTCTTTAAACAGTCTGGGGAAATTGTTGATGTGCGTTTATCTTTACTTGAAAATGGAGATTTCAGGGGAACTTGCCATATTGAGTTCGCAACTGATGAAGGGGCAAAGAAGGTAGATTTCCCAGCTTATGCTCCAGAATTAGTCGAAAGTTCTGTATTCAAGAGAGTACTCGTAATTAATTTACCATTGCAGGCAGTTGAGTTGGATGGCAAATACTTATTGGGCCATCCCGTTGTACTTGGCTTTGCTCGACAAACCATATTTATACGAGGTTTTGATACTTCTTTAGGATTTGACCAGGTATAGAAAGACCATGCAGAGCTTAGTTTTTTTCTTCTGTCAATTGGTTGGTTCCATACTCAATTTAGTTTCTCTAACAAACAGGCCCAAAGCTCCCTAGAAGCGCTTTTCTCAACTTGCGGAGAGATCTTATACATGCACATTCCAATATTTCCTTACAGTGCTGTTCCCCGGGGGTCAGTAGATCAAGTTCGCAATCCCTGACAACATTTCAACCTGCTCTGCAGTTGAATGGTTATGTCAATGAATTTCCTGTCGCCTTAAAAATAAAATCTATAGATCTTATATAATGTTGATGCTTTTGTATATACGGTATAGCTTTCATTGAGTTTTTTGATTGCCGAGATTTCCCCAAAGCTCTTGCGATGAATGGACATAAACATGGTGATTACACATTGACAGTTGAAGATGCTATGCCAGTTCGATTTGATGTTAAATCAACGGGTGGTAGGAAGAGATTTCGTGGAAGACATATTGGTCCTTTTGGTGCAGTTTACCCTTACAGATATATTCCTGACAGAGGTAATGATGGTGCTGGCATTGGAAAAGATGGAAGCATCTACCATTATCCTTCAGGTTAGTTTTAATAATCCTGAAATTTTGTTGTAAATACATATGTTACATATTTTGTTTGGTACTACCTCCGTTTTAAAAAGATAGGCTTGTTTCATGTACAAATTACACATGAAACAGGCCTATCTTCTTGAAGCGGACGGAGTAACTTATAAACAAAACAAATTCTAAAACCAAATGGTCTCTTTAAATGCAGGAAAGAAAACTAAATTTGATGATGATTAAACTGAAGGAGGACCAGGGCAGAATTTGGGGTGAATGCATGAGTATCCAGCAGTGTGGAAATGATATGTCCGGTGCTGTGTGTGCACTCAATTATCTGCTATCGGAAAATTGTTTTTTGTAAAAATAAACGCATAATTTATGTTTAATCTACTCGTAGGGTATATTGGAGAGGCTGACTGGTTGGTTTTAATAGTTCGAATATATTTATGAACGTTTGTACAGAAGCGAAACTTTGAACAATGAAGTTCAAGTCGTTTTGGCAATGGAAAAGTGTCCAGAATACTTAGCATCTTCTGATGTATGTGGCCCATGTGAACTATTTTGTTCACTGGTTCGGACTCCGTGGTGTAGAGAAAAGTAGTAGACTCTCATCTCGGAAGATCTCTTTTTATAGCTCCTCCTAAGAAGAATTTTCACCGTGATCCCTATGAAACCAATAGTGAATTCATCTAATGGCAAGGAAGAAATGTTATACTCCATTAAAACCTGGTGGATTAGGCATCAAAACATGAACAAGGACTTCAGCTCGAGGTTGTGGCTCATCTCATTATGAAATGAAAACAAAAAAAGCAGTGGCTGCTAGCTAGAGGTTGTGGCCTATGAGAAAGGGGATTAATTCTCACTTGGTAAATTAGAAACTATTTTTCTAAAGATATCATATATTTTGGCATGAATGTTCCTCAAATTTATTCTTCTAAAGATGTCTAGTAGCTGCCAAGTGGGAACATTAAGGTGGTTGAATATTAAGCATGTTTTCTGCAAAGATCATCATCATATATATTATGACTCCCCATTTGGGAGTTATTACTTCACATGAAAATGAATATGAATCTGACTATACACTGTTTTAGTCAATATTGCATGAGTGAGAACTTGGGCCTTCTCGTGTCTGTTTGGTTATGTCTGGGAAAGAAGAAGAAAAAACGGTACACTTAGCTCTATTGTTTTCACAAAGTTGAGTTTATTTCAGACCTTACGTGAAGATTCAATGGACAATGAGAATGATAGAGGGGAAAACCTGTGGCAACCACTACCGGTCAAGCTATGTGGTCAAGCTTATGTGACTTATATATATCTACTACTGGTCAAGCTCTCTGTGACAACTGCTTCGGCCGGCAACAATTGTTTAGGACCATTTGGAAGTGAAAGAAAGAATGACATCATATTCAATGAAAGGATAAACCCAGAAACACACATCGAAAATGTCAAAACTCATGCTTAGCCTTATATATTCTTGGTGCAAGAATTCTTCTCCCATGCAAGGGTTTTGTCTGCATAATAGTATATTATATGTATCGAAGCGGCTTTTAACTTTGCTGTGTTTTCTTTTGGGGTTTGTCAATTTCCCTGAGTTGCAAAAAACAACAATTAAAAAAAAAAAAAAACTACTGTATTCTGGCTACTGTATATTTTTGGTATGAAATGGTCTCAAAACTTATTCTACTAAAGACGTAGCTACTAAAGAAAGAGAGACTAGAACACTACAGGAATAATGAACAAGTAAAAGTCTGAAACCAAGGTTGTGGTAGCTATAGTAACTAGAGAGAAAGAGAGAAAAAAAATTAGCAGTAGTGTGTTTCAAGATAAAATGATTACATTCGTGGTTTTGGGGGAAGCAGAAAGGGCATGGCGTGGGTGGGAATGGTCTCAGTCTTTGGTCGGTAGACCAACAATCCCACTCTTTATCTCTTTCTATGTGTCCTCCTATTATAGATATACATAGCCAGTAGTCAGTGTTTATGTTTCAAGAGGAGGAGTACCTTTTGGTATTGCACTAATCGCATGTTTTTCACTTTCATCACTATTTTAACAGTGCTTAATAGTGTCTTTCTTTTAACACAAAACAGTCTCTTGATAGATTTGTAATTATACTCTTTCTTCTCAATCACTAATTAAGAAAACAACCCTGAAAAAGCTAGGAAGAGAACTACAATGATTATGCCTCCTCAAACAAGCATAAAATAATGAACAAACACACCACACACAAAAGTTATATTACATGGAATGATAGAAAAGTGGAGAGTGAGGGGGGGACTGGGAGAGAGAATGCCGTAAGAAGTAAGGCAACAAAGAAAAGGAGTGTGTGTGTGTAGTAGAGTAGTAGTAGTACTAGGAAAGTGAAGTCATAAGCATACTTACATTATTACATAACAGAATAAAGAGAGTCACTGTTAGAGATGGAATTTAAGAAAATATAATTAAAAATAAATAAATAAAAAGTATATATATATATATATATATATAGATATATAGATAGATGGCTAGGCAGAAGAAGAAGAAGAGGAGGTTGAAAAGGGGTGTCACAAAAGGCTTGCAGCCCGAACCCAAGAAAAGATAGATAGAGAGGTATATGTATGACTTGTGCAAGAGTGTGTGTAGTCTTATGAAATTGGCTTTTCTAAGAGAGATTTGTTTGTTGTTTTGCTGGAAGGCATATCACATGTAGAAAAAGAGAGAAAGTGAGAGATCTTAGCTATATAGCTAGACACTAACCAGACCCACCAATACCAATCACATCTCAAGCGCAGCAGCAATAAGTAAGTAAGAAAAGAACTTATATATATCATCATCATCTGTCTTTATACCATATTTTCAACTACTAATATCTTTGTTCATTCCATTCTCTCCTTTTTTATCTTCTTTTCCATCATTCTGAAGAATATAAAAAATTTAGTCAAGAATTTAAAAAGCTCTTCTCATTTTTCAACTTCAGACAGAGAGAGGGAATATAGAGATATAGGCAGAGAAAAAGAAATGTGTGGGAAGAAGGAAGAAGATGAATCAGGGGAGTGCTCTCATCAAAGTAGTATTCATGAACAGCATGGCTACCACCAACAACAGTTATTTCTTCAACAACAGCAACAACAACAACTTCATCAACAACAGTTCACGTGTAGTAATGATGCTTATGACGGTGGTGGTGGAAGAGGTGGAGGAGGTCAAGTGTTTCCATCTGATATGATATCTCCGATCCTACCATGGTCTCTCCCACCTGTTCATGCTGCCTTCAATCCAGTTCAGTTTTCGACAGTTCAAAATCATCACCCTGCTGATCATCCGCTCAACCTTGTTTCACACACTAATCCACCACCACCTCTTCCTACATCGTCAGCATCCTCATACGGAGCCTTGTTCAACAATAGAAGAGCTTCCAGTTATAATCATCTACATTTTGCTCCTTCTTATGATCACCATCCATCGTCATCGTCATCAGACCAGCATCATCATCATCTGAGGATCATATCAGACCAACTAATCGGGTCTTTTCATCACCATCATAATCAACCAACTTCATCATCTCACCATCTTCATCCATTTGGTAATAGTAGTATCCAGGCCGAGTTGGGTAAAATGACGGCTCAAGAGATCTTGGATGCTAAAGCTCTTGCTGCTTCTAAGAGTCATAGTGAAGCTGAAAGAAGACGTCGAGAAAGAATCAATAACCATCTTGCAAAGTTACGCAGCTTACTCCCTAGCACCACCAAAGTAAGTACTACTGGCTGCATACTTAATTATATATTCACATATACTCCATTTCAAAACATTTTAAAAGGCCGATCTCAATTTCTCATATGTGATCCAAAGTTCTTGAGATATGGATTTCTAGAAAGATGCTTTTTCTAACATGAAACTAAACTACGTGCAATAAATATATATTGCAATTTGTGTCTCAAAGGCGCTGTTGTTTGAGAAGAGTCTTTGCGGCAGTTCCAAGAAGAATATTAAAATTTTGCTAGTAATAAGGGATAAAGTAGTGGTGTTTGTGTCTGTTTGATATGATAAAGAGGAACCAAATAGCAACTAAAAGCTTCCGCAAGAAATTTTTTGCCGGTGATAATGGAACTTGCAATGAAAAGGAAATATGAGAAAGCAGCTAGAAAAGAAAAGAAAGGGAGCCAAAAATGCATTCTTGTCGGTTTCCTCTCAGAGACCCTCCCAATTCCCAATTCCAGCATAATAATCTTATTAAAGAGAGACGTCTCAATATCTTTATTCACTATACTTATCAGCGTAATATACTCACTTGATGACCTAAAGCCTAAACCCTAAATGCCTATTAAAATTTCTCTTCTTTTGATGTTACACATCTCAATTCATAACTAAGTGGGTATCTTGGTCATTATTCCATGTTTAAGCTCAAACCTTTTGCTTCCACTTAGTTCATTCTTCGACAAATATACTCCATATTCAAACCAAAATTTTCTAACTATATGATGATTCACGTAACGAAATTTTTAGAAATTGTTAGAACCGGTGTCGTTGAGGAGCACTTTCACATATTTTATATGACTTGCCTTGTTTAAGGGATGTACACGTAGAAATGCACTAAAAAACACATGTAACTTAGCACGACTCTTCACATGAAATCACTATCATCCCAACTTATATTTGCTTACTAAAATGAAGTAAAAATGTGTATTGTTGTGCTCCATGTTGTGCATGATGCATTTTCTATTGTAATACTAGCTAGTTAGGTATATTATGTTATAGAAATTTTGTGCTAATACTAACACGGGCCAATTGGATTTCAATAGACAGACAAAGCTTCATTACTAGCAGAAGTGATACAACACGTGAAAGAGTTAAAAAGACAGACATCTCAAATTGCAGAAGCAAGTCCAGTACCAACAGAGAATGATGAATTGACAGTGGACAATGCATCTGACGAAGATGGTAGATTCATTATTAAAGCTTCATTATGTTGTGAAGATAGATCTGATCTTTTACCAGATTTAATCAAAACATTAAAAGCTCTTAGACTAAGAACTTTAAAAGCTGAGATTACAACACTTGGTGGAAGAGTAAAGAATGTTCTATTCATTACTGGTGATGATGACCATGATCATAATGAAGATGATGATAGTCATGATCATCATCATCAACAACAACAACATTCACTTTCTTCCATTCAAGAGGCATTAAAAGCAGTAATGGAGAGAAGTACTACTACTAATGCAACATTACCAGGAGGAGGAGGTGATGATTCGTCTTCAGGGACTATTAAGAGACAAAGAACTACTACTGGTAGTACTACTTCTAACATGAATATGCTTGAAAATAGGTCTCTTTAATGTTTACTCCTTTTTGAACAGATTTTGTTATTAAAAGAAAACCCACTTTTTTGTACGTCTTTTTTCTTTCTTTTTTGAGATTGTGTGTGTGTGTGGATTTATTTCTAAAGTAAAAAATAGAGGGAGATGGGGTTCTCAGTCCTCCTGCATGGGGCAGCAGGTTGGTAGGGCTTTGTTTGTTATTGGCTTTGTTTGTTAGTCTGTGCAAACTCAAAGTTATATATACAGAGAGGGTTTACAGTTTACTTCAGTTTGGTTAGCAAAATCTTTTTCGTGGAAGGCAAACCTAAGATTTCATTCCAAAATAGACGTATTTCATGAGTTTACTATAAAAAAAACCCTGCAGTTTAGGGTTTTTGTTTTGTTTCTTAGTGTTATATGGTCGTCAATAGTAATCAGTCATCATGCTGAGAGATGATGACGATTTATATATGTTGTCTTTCTTTCTCATCTAGCTGCATGCATTTAATTCTACTGTCAGCTTGCTTGTTTTATCACTAAAGATTGTTTCCTCATCATATCATATACGAACTACCCGTCAGTGTCTGTTGTAACTTGTAAAAAATCCATGCCCTACTCTACTCATATTCTAAGGATATTGAAGTCAAAAAGATCACGTGGAAGCTATACAATTGAAGAAACGAGTAATGGACTGATGAGAGGATAGTTTGGAGAGACAAGACACAACTAGATGTTTCCCTCTGTAAGTTTAAGTAAAAAATAAAGAAACTAGTATTCAAGAAATGGTTAATGGGCAGTCTTAATCATGGAATCTCAACTTCAAAACATGTCTTTCTAAATGGGCAGTCTCAATCATGGAATCTCTATTTGGCCCTCATTATATATACATCTCTACTGCATATGGATCGAACTTGGGAACCAGGTACGTGAAAATGCTCTGTCTTTTCATGTTATCACTCTCTAATGAATTTGAGTACGGCATCCAAACGTCCCAATGAAGGCAGGCTACGGGAAAAGATTATGGGGTGTGATATTTGGTGGATAACGTAGCTGGAAAGGAAAACAATCGGGTGTCTCTAAAGGAAAATATATGACAATACACATGATAATCATTGCAGTCAAGAGTCCTTTTTTTAACTGTGGAAAAAGGAGTAAATCCTTTGAGAAGGGTTTTTCATCAAAATAATCATTACAGTGTAGTCTTCTTTTTTTCAGGAGGGGTTTCTTGCTGCTGGGCAGCCTTCTTGTATTGTTTTATATCACTATTTTTCTGAACTTCTAAAGTGCCGTTTCCAAGTTTCTTATCTCCAATAATTTACCCAGAGAGTAGTAGACTTTTGATCTTATATTACCGGCATCCAACTCAAAATCAATTGTCGATGAGTGGAGTGGCCCGAAGGATTATAAACGGCAGGATCTTAGATTGCCCAACAATGTGGGACTAATAATCTCAACACGTCCCCTCACGTGTAGCCTCGTTGGGTTTAACACGTGGACAATAGTAAATCGGGTGACGCGGAGTAAAGGTGCGGTCAAACGACTCGACACAAATAGCCTGCTCTGATACCATGTTAGATTACGGGCATCCAGCTCAAAACCAATTGGCGATGAGTGGAGTGCCCCGTAGGATTATAAACGACAGGATCTTAGATGCCCAACAATGTGGGACTAATAATCTCAACACGCCCAGACAATTGTTGGGACTAATAATCTAACATGGTATCAGAGCAGGATACTCATTGCTCAAAACCAATTGGCAATGAGTGGAGAGGCCCTAACGATAAACCGCAAGATCTTAGATTTCCCAGACAATGTGGGACTAATAATCTCAACACGCCCCCTCACGTGTAGCCTCATTGGGTCTAACACGTGGACAATTAAATAGGGTGACGCGGAATAAAGCGCGGTCAATGACTCGTAGCAAGTAACCTGCTCTGATACCAAATTAAAGTTTGCGGGCATCCAACTCAAAACCAATTGGCAATTGGCTTTGAGTTGGATGCCCGTATTTTAACATGGTATCAGAGCAGGCTATTTGTGTCGAGTCATTTGGCCGCACCTTTACTCCGCGTCACCCGGTTTAATTGTCCACGTGTTAGACCCAACGAGGCTACACGTGAGGGGGCGTGTTGAGATTATTAGTCCCACATTATTTGGGTTATCTAAGATCTTGCGGTTTATAATCTGTAAGGCCACTCCACCCATTGCCAATTGGTTTTGAGTTGGATACCTGTATTTCAACATGGTATCAGAGCAGGCTATTTGCGACGAGTCATTGACCGCGTCTTTGTTCCGCGTCACCTGATTTATTATCCACGTGTCAGATCCAACGAGGCTACACGTGAGGGGGCGTGTTGAGATTATTAGTCCCACATTGTTGGGAAATCTAAGATCCTGGGGTTTATAATCTCTTAGGGCCTCTCCACTCATTGCCAATTGGTTTTGAGTTGGATGCCCGTATTCTAACATGGTAGCAGAGCATACTATTTGTGTCGAATCATTTGACCGCACCTTTACTTTGTGTCACCCAATTTAATTGTCCACGTGTTAGACCCAACGAGGCTACACGTGTGGGGGAAAGGCCCTAACGATTTGAAATAGTGAAAAATACTAGAACCCCCTACTATATGGGTTCAAACATATAGAAGCCCCACAAAATGGATCCTCCACCCTCAACTCCACACTTTCATAAAATGATATTACTAGGCCCGAAAAATCAAATTATCTTTAGATCAGGCCCATAATTAATTATTCCGAACTTTAATAATGGCAACATTGCCCTTTAGTATTTATACAAGGGAATCCCAGAAGCTTCTTTTCATTTCTCTATTCTCTTTCTCTTTCATCTTTATCTCTCTCTGTTGTAGAACAATGGTTTCTAGGGTTCCTGAGATTCATTTTCGACTGCATCAAATCTTCTTCGTCTTCATCAAATCTTCGACTGGAACAACAACGATTGATTGCATCTTCTCCTTTTATGCCTCTGTAGTTTCATTTATGTCAAAGATCGATTGAATCTGATCAAAAGATAGATCTTACGGAAGATGCAGATGATTTGTTTAGTCTGATAATTAACCAAAGAAATCGAAGAGAAACATCAGGAAAAACGAATTGAAAGGTAAGTTAATCTTCCTTTAAAGCTTTCATTAACCGATTTCGAGTTGAAATCAAATTTCTCGTGGTTTGATTTTAATGATTTTGAAAAAAAAAATGAAAATTAATCTCGATTTCATTATCTGATCCTTAATTAGAGTTTAGATCCTTAATCATGGGAAAGATGAGCATGATTTTGCGTATAAGTATCATCTTCTCTTAAGGATTTTAGGGTTTTCAGAACCTATATCTTCATTTTTTTTTTAATTAACCTATCCTAATTGAAATCGAAGCATAGATCTACAATTTTCTACTCACTCTGGTTGTTTTGATTTAGATTTTTTGAAAAAACTTGAACAAAAAATCCATATCTATTCGTCGTAAATCTTAATTTGTAGCTACGATCTAAAATAATGTTTTGAGATTCAGTATCAAAGAATCATTGTCTCTGTTACCCATAGATTTGATTTGATTTTTCATCCACTCATATGAACTGGTCTGGTGATGTTGGTGGTGCAGGTAGGGGTTCTTTAGGAGGATGAGGAGGCACTGGTGATATCAGAATTGATAAATTGAATGAGAACTGCTTCATTGGTTAGTTTGTTTATCCAAGTGGCTATAGATGAAACAACAGAAAACACTCTTGAATCACAAAAGAGTTTGATTGCTCAATTGTTGTACTTTTCTGAGAAATTAGAAAGCTCTGATTCATCCTTATCACCAGGCTCATATGTGTTGACATATATGAAAGAAAGCAGTGCTGAGAAGTAGAAGTCAACTGATAAAGATGATTATAGGTACTTCATTTCAGATGCCATGCTGCCAATGTTTTGCTCTTGAGGTAAATTTTTTGGTTGTTTCTCACTGGTTGTGTCTTAGTTATTTGGTTGTTAGGTACTTCATTTTCCGATGTCATGCTGCAAATGTTTTGGTTACTCTGCAAATGTTGGAAGTATGTTTAATCTGTTTTTTACGTGGTCCTAGGTCTGTTTTGGTTACTCTGCAAATTTTGGTCATCATTGTAACTAATTTTGTTGTTTGATATACAAAGGTGTCCTCGTTAAGCATTTGATTCTCTGAAACTTAAGTATAATTTGTACAACTGACCCAATTTGATAAATTTCATCTAACATGCTTATCTGTTATATTTATGTAGCTGCTCTGAGATAGGAGATCATAGATGAAACAAATAAAGGGACATGACGCTCCAAATCTATCTCTACCGATCCAATTCATCTCAGTATCTATTCTCCCAATGGTAAGATGGCTTTAAAAAACACCGAAGTGTAACTGCGGCTTACACATGCCATATGCATGTGTAACTTCCTATTACATATGCTTATGACATATGTAACTGCAAATTACACATGATATATGAATGTGTAACTGCCGATTACATGTAGTACAGTTTTCTTGTGTATGAACTTTTACCAGGTTTCCCACTTCACAGTGTAAGGCTTTTTTACCAGCATAGTATTGGTATACTATGGATGTGTAAGTAGTTACACATGCTAATTAGATGTGTAACTTCTAGTTACACAAGCTAAATTGATGTGTATATATTAGTTACACATGCAAAATAGATGTGTAACTATGCTAATTTGATGGGATATGCATATGTAACCTAATATGAAACTTCTATCCGTTATTAGTTGATTGAAATAGTTTCAATCGACATATTACTTTAACATTGCTGCTGCAATTGAAGCTGCAGAATGAACTTGGTGGTGATATTAGATGTATGCTTAGGTTGCAGTTACAAAGTTCAGGTGCAATCTAGTAAGGCAGCAGGATGAGCAGCATTTCGGACATCACCATGCAAAGCAATCTGTTGAGAAGCTGGATACTGAGATACTCATAGTACGTATGCAAGAAGTATATTGTTATTGTGTAAAAATATAACTTTCTAATACACTTGTTGATATTCCCTTATTAATGTGTAAAAATATCAACAAGAAGGTGTCCATTCTGCTCATCAAAGGCTCTTGAGGTTTGTATTCCCTCTCTAATACACTTGGTTAGAGCATTAAATTCATTTATTGCTGTTGAAGCTTGATTTTTGTGTAACTCAAAATTACACATATATTTCCATATTTCGAACTATTACGGGTGCATGTGTAACTCCAAGTTACACATGACATATGCATGTGTAACTCAAAGTATGCAAGCTAATTGGGTATGCAGCTACTAGTTACACATGCCAATTGGATGTGTAACTGCGATGTATACATGCCAATTGGATGTGTAACTGCTAGTTACATATTCTAATTGGTAATGGATTTTGAAGTTTGACCGCCTCCATATGCCTTCGTTATATACTTTTTGTAGTTAATTGAATGCTAGTTACATATGCTTGAGTTATACTGTCAATTACTTGTAGTACAGTTTGCTTGTGTATGAACTTTTTCCAGTTTTTTAGCTGTTTTTACTTCTTTTAAAATGCTTGCTCACATCCCCAAAATGGAATCAGGTGCTCTGGCTCATGTTCGGTTCATTGCTGTTTCAGCTACTATTCCAAACATGGAGGACCTCAGTAAGCTATTGCATTCAATGATAATAATTTGATGATTGTTCATTTGCAATTTGATGATTTATGTCATTGTTTTCTAAATTCTACAGGGTAATGGCTTATGGTTCCACTTCAATGACTTAAAAGGTACTGTATTATGGTGGATACAATCTCTTGTGTGCTTAATTATCCAGACCTTGAAAAGTTCTTTTTTTCTTGTTAACTTTTACCCCACATATTTAGAGAAAAAATGAGACCTGTAAAGCTGACCACCAGATTATTCAGTATAGGCTTTATGTTTTCTGCACTGAATCAAGATTTTTATTTGTTTCCCCTTGTTTTTGTGCAGGTGACGCTCCAGCAAAAAACGATTTCTTGTTTGAACGGGTAATTGCTGAATTCCATCATATATTTCAATATTTCGAACTATTACGGGTGGATGTGTAACTCACAATTACACATACCATATGCATATGTAACTCCAAGTTACACATGCCATATGCATGTGTAACTCCCAATTACACATGCGTTTTGTAGTATACCAGCTGATTACACATGTTTTGTTTTCTGGAATGTTTAGCCTATGACAACTTAAATATTTTTATGACAATAATTTCTGAATAGTTGTAGCCTTTTTTGATTAGTGATTTTAACATAGTGTACATGTCGGGTACACGAGTCATAAGCATGTGCAGCTGTTAATTACACATGATATATGCATGTGTAACTCTGACTTACATTAGACAGATGCACGTGTAACTTCGAATTACATTAGACAGATGCATGTGTAATTTATATTTACACACGCTTTTGATAAGTTATCAAGTGTTTTTTTGTGATCTTTGTGATCTTTGTTAATTGTTCAATAATTTTATTTGTTGCAGATATACAAGCATTTGGAATCGGGGAAGATAAGAAAGACGAGAAGGGAGGGGAACATTTGTATTATATGATGTCGCTTATTTCTAGTGTTTTAACTTGCATATCGTATTTAATAATACTCGATTATTATAATTTATAAACAAAGAAATTGTTGTAACTTCATGCTAAGAAATTATTATAAATGATTATTAAAGTAATACATGTAATTTATGTATGCGTTTTTTTTGTCTATTTCTTTGATGTGTAACTTCTCATTACACATGCCATATGGATGTGTAACTTTCCGATACACATGTCATGTGCATGTGTAACTTCTGATTATACTTTCATGACACACCCATGTGTATATGAATGTGTAACTTCTGTTTACACATGTCATGTGCATGTGTAACTTCTGATTACACATCCATATGTTGTTGTTGGATTCCGGCGGTGGTGGTTTCTGCTGCTGCTGGTGGTCCCTGGCGGCGGTTGGCGGTGGTGGTTGGTGGCGGCGGTCGTCGGAGGTGGTGGTTGGTGGCGTGGGTCGTCGGAGGTGGTGGTGGTGCTGGTGGCGACCGTCGGTAAAGATGGCTGTGACATCATATTACTATATTTCAATATTTTGGGCTTAAATTTAAATTTTATTTAATTTGGGGCTTGACAATATATAAAAGGATATGGATGTCTTTTGATAACTAGGGGCCTAGATTTAAACTTCTTTTAACTAGGGGCCTCATATTATGGGTTATCCATGGGTGGGACCTGAGCCTAATTTTCCCTTTGAAATAAGAATACTTGTGAAAGCCGATCTAACGAAAAGTATACTTATGAAGCGAAGCGGTGGGCTATAATGTTTGGGTACAAGCTTCGTATTTGAAAGTTTCTTCAAACATTTATGCATGATAAGGTACCGTCATGCAGGAATGTGTGATTTCTATTCATTGATACGATTGTTTACGTAGTATTGGTGTATAGTTGCAGTAGATTTGTACATGTGGTATATGAAAATGAGAAGCTATCGTCTGAAACCAACTGCGTGCAGGAAGCGAAGCAGTGATTGTTGAGCACGCAAATAGCAAAAGAATAACACATGCGCATGTGTTTGTGTTTCTAACAGAAACTGAGTCATACATTGGTGGTGTATCACGTACACTAAATTAGTATTTATGTATAATAGAAAGCGTAGAACGACGTTAGACATAAAATTACTGACTGAGTTCAGTTGGTATCCGTATCATTACCTTGCCAGGTAGCATGTCATGAGACAAAAGCAGGCGAGTAGGATCAACCAAAAAAATCAATCATGAGACTGACCTCCTAGGGATGAGGAATGGCACATAAATGAAATATGAACTCGTAGATGACATATGTTGATAGGTCGGTCAAGGAGACTAGATTAGGAAATCTAGTTGGTTTAGGTTTAGGAAACCAATACTTATTATGTCTTAAGTATAAGTATAGTAACTTAAGAGGTTTGTCTCTTAGAGTCCTATTGATATATAAATAGCCACAAAGAGAACCTAGTAGAAACACAAAAGAAATCTCTTCTTCTTTTCTAAAGGCTTTGTATATTTACTACGAGAAAAATATACATCTACAGCTGGAGATTTACAACACTTTTCGCTATACATCGTAGAAAGTCCTATGTTTTACAACTGGTTTCAAAGGAAGAGTTGTCGTATATCATCACTACCAACCCTTAGGAACAAGGGGTTGCGCTAACAAAACAAACGACAACTCCTTTAGCAAAACTGTTGTGACGACATTTAGGTATAACAACTTTGTTTCATAAGTGTAGTGACTTAGCCTATCACAATTTTCACAAGTGTTGTTGAAGAATACAAAAATATGATAATGAAAAATACGTTAGAGGGGAGATTCGAACATGAACCTAATGCATGGATGTCTAGCTCATCAACCATCCTTACAGTTCACAAGTTTAGGTTTTTTTTTTTAATAGAAACGTATAACAACACTTATAAGTGTTGTTGAAGTTAAAATATAGAATGTGGGAAAAATGAGGTTTGGGGGATTCGACGGCCAGGTTTCGATCTTGGATCCGGGTACGCATACAATATGCAGAAATATGATTTTTTTAATGCTTCGTAGAATATGTCGAAGGAATCTTACCTGTAAATGGATGAATTCGTCGTTCTTACCAAGTTTCTGACTTATAGTAGTCAACTCGCGGCCAGGTTTCGATCTTTGAGCCTGGTATGCATACAATATGCAGAAGTTTCCGACTTATAATGGTCCACTCGCGGCCAGGTTTCGATCTCGGAGCCTGGTTCAATGTTGAATTTGTGGTTAAGGTTTCGGGGGATATTCCGATGGAATCTTACCTGTAGATGGGTGAATTCATCGTTCTTACCAAGTTCTTGCCTTATAATAGTCCACTCGCGGCCAGATTTCGATCTCGGATCCAAGTCCAGTGTCGAAGTTGACGAATTTGAGGTGTGTTTTAGGTTTGGGGGAATATTCTAATGGAATCTTATCCGTAGATGTGTGAATTCATCGTTCTTATGAAGTTTCCGACTTATAATAGTCCACTTGCGGCTATATTTCGAGGTCGGAGCCTGGTTCAGTGTTGAATTTGTGGTGTATAAGGTCTCGGGGAATATCCAGATAGAATCTTACCTGTAGATGGGTGAATGCATCGTTCTTACGAAGTTCCCAACTTATAATACTCCATTCGCAGCCAGGTTTCAATCTCGGATCCAGGTCCAGTATCGAAGTTGACGAATTTATGGTGTATTTTAGGTTTTGGGGAATATTATGATGGAATCTTATCTGTAGATTGGTGAATTCATCGTTCTTATAAAGTTTTCGACTTATAATAGTCCACTCGCGACCAACTATCGAGCTCAGAGCCTGGTTCAGTGTCTAATTTGTGGTGTGTTTAAGGTTTCGGAGAATATTCCGATGAAATCTTACTTGTAGATGGGCGGATTCATCGTTCTTACGCAGTTTCCGACTTATTGTAGTCTACTCACGGCCAGGTTTTGAGCTCGTAGCCAGGTTCAATGTCGAAGTTAACAAATTTGAGGTGTGTTTAAGGTTTCGGAGAATATTCCGATGGAATCTTAGTTGTAGATGAATGAATTCATCGTTCTTAGGAAGTTCAAACCGACATTGAGCTTCAAATTTATCGATTCGATGATGTATCATGCTAAGTTTGAAGTCAAAACTCTCCAAGAGCTTCATGATTCATAGTTTCTATGTCGTTATACCATATTTGAAGTTCGAATCGACTCTGAGATTCATATTTATCGATTTCGATGAAGTATCATGCCAAGTTTGAAGTTAGAACCCTCCTGAAGCTTCATGATTCATAGTTTGTTTGTCGTTATACCGAATTTGAAGTTCGAATCGACATTGAGATTCATATTTATCGATTTCGATGATGTATCATGCTAAGTTTGAAGTCAAAACCCTCCTGTAGATTCCTGATTCATTTTTTGTATGCCATTATGCCACATTTGAAGTTCGAATCGACACTGAGCTTCATAATTATCGATTTCGATGATGTATCATGCCAAGTTTGAAGTCATAACCCTCCCAGAGCTTCTTGGTTCATAGTTTTTATGTCGTTATACCATATTTGAAGTTCAAATCGATACCGAGATTTATATTTATCGATTTCGATGATGTATCATGCTAAGTCTGAAGTCAGAACCCTCCCAGAGCTTCTTGGTTCATAGTTTCTATGCCGTTGTACCATATTTGAAGTTCGAATCGACTTTGAGCTTCATATTTATCGATTTCGATGATATATCATGCTACGTTAGAAGTCGGAACTCTCCCGGAACTTCATGATTCATAGTTTCTCTGTCGTTATACCATAATTGAAGTTCAAATCGACTCTAAGATTCATATTTATCGATTTCGATGATATATCATGCAACGTTTAAAGTCAGAACTCTCCCGGAGCTTCATGATTCATAGTTTCTATGTCGTTATACCATATTTTAAGTTTAAATCGACTCTGAGATTTATATTTATTATCGATTTCGATGATGTATCATGCCAAGTTTGAAGTCATAACCCTCTTGGAGCTTCATGATTCATACTTTATTTGTCGTTATACCTAATTTCGAATCGACATTGAGATTCATATTTATCAATTTCGATGATGTATTATGCTAAGCTTGAAGTCAGAACCCTCATGGAGCTTCCCGATTCATAGTTTCTATGCCATTATGCCACATTTGAAGTTCGAGTCGACACTGAGCTTTATATTTATCAATTTCGATGATGTATCTTGCTAACCCTAGTTAAAATAAACCGAAAGCAAAAAAATAAAGCACAAAAACAAAAATCGAAATCACAAAAAAAAAGAACAAAAACACACACAAAAAGCTTCATATTTATCGATTTCAATGGTGTATCCTGAGAACCCGAGTCTTCCAGTGTGAACTAAAGCTACTTCATGACATGTATGGATAGTCGAAATTACTTCACGACTTATGTGACTAGTCGAAATTCAATCCGGAAGCACATAGAGAAAGCACAAAGAAACACACAAAGAAAACACACTTTCCTTGATCCGTATGACAGTATCAAATCAAATCTCCACCGTACAAAGATATCCCTAATCCGTATGACCATATTTAAATCAAATCTTGGCCGTTTAAAGATAGGTATATAGAAGATCAAAAGAAAATTTCTCACAGTTTCTTCATTTTCCTCTCTTATCTTCGTCTCTAACCTTATCTTCCGCCTCCCTTGCAAAAGAAAACCCTAACTCACCACAGAATATATTTCTCGATCACTCTCTTATGTAAAAAAACTTACGGAAGTTGTAGATCGGTTCTTTCAAATTGCAATGGCTTCTTTAAAACTCATTTTCTCTTCTTATTCTCTCTTCTTCTTTCTTCTTTTTCGTTCTTCTTCTTTGCTCTTCTTCAGTTGAAAATCGAGAGGTGAAATTGAGGTATGGCTTGAGGAAATTTAAATCGTGAGGATGTATAAAAGAAGAAGGAGTTGGTGTTTCTGCTAATTATGAAGAAGAAGATTGAGTCCTGTTATGAATCGAGAACTAGGGTTTTCTCAGTGAATCGTTAATTGAGTTAGAAATGGAGAAATTAAAGATGGGTTTTGTGAACACAGTATGATGAGGAAGAATTAGTGATTGATGTGTGAGTTTTAATGAAGATTAGAGAAGCTAGGGTTTCTGTTCTTTCCCAAAATAGATATTAGGGTTCTTGGATGTAATTGAATCAAGTGACTGAAATTGAGGTTTTAGGGAAGGATTAGAGATGGGAATGTTTGATTTGAAAAATTAGAGGCCGTGGTGGTGGTAGAGGCAGAGGAGGCAGCAAAGGAGGAGGTCGTGGTAGTGGTGGAATGAAAGGTGGTAGTAAAGTGATTGGGTACAAAGTCTGGAATCCTTTTAGATCAAAGCTTGTTGCTGCTGTACTTGGTGGTGTTGACAATATTTGGATTGTAAGTATTATTTGTGTATAATGTTTGGGATTTTTCACTTTGTGTTTTTACTTTTTTTTTCTTTGTCATTGTTTTAACATAATGGTGTTTGATTTGCAATTTCAGGTACCGCCTGAGTTAGACCTAGAGGTGGTGCTAGTGGAGGAGGAGCAGGTAGATGGAGTGCTAGTGGTGGTGGTAGTAGTGGTGGTCATGGGAGAAGGACTTATGAGCCAAACCCATTTGATGTTGCTGACAAATTTGCTGAATTAAGTGCTACTGAAACTGAAGGAGGAGAGGAGGGTATCTAGAGAGTTGTCTTGCCAGGTGAAAATTGCTAAGTTATTTGTTTGAGTTTTTGTTTAATGATTGTTATTAGTGATGTAGATACACTTTTCTAATTTCTAATTACTCATTTTTGGTTTTGTGGTCCTGTAGATACATGATGAAGCGAAAAAGTTCTCTTATCAGACTGGTGTTAAAGTCGCTGTTGCATATGGTGGAGCACCGATGCACAAGAAGGTTTGTTGCTCGCCCGCATACTTATTTTGTTTGTATTCACTGGCTATGTTAGTTGGTATAATTCTTTGAGTAGATTTTGGCAGGGCAGTTGATTTTTTCAGCATTTTAAAATGTCGTATATCACATCATTTGTAGTTGTACTATGTTCTTTGTTCACACACATACAAGAGTTCCATGTTTTATTTTTTTGTAGGTGCATTTGATCTTAAGTAGTGAATGTGGATTTTTTATTGATTGTCCATGGATTGAGTCTAACAATCCATAATTATAGCCTATGGTATTGACATATGCTAACTATTGAGAGAGGCACTGCCTGTTTTCTAATTGAGGCGCAGTTGCTCTTTTCTACCCTGCCGTTTGTTAAATACTATGAACATTTGTGTGTCATCTATAAAGCAAATAAATTTGTTTATTTCAGAAGAAGATTTAAGTATGAATATTTTAGAGTAGCTAAAGATTATAAACATTAACCTTGCAGTACTTGCACAGAACTGTTACATTTTCAGCTCTAGTGAGCTTATTAGCTTAAGCTCGAGTTTGTTTCAACTTCAGCTGTCGCTTATGGCTTGTGTGAGACAATGACATTACAAAGTTTTGGTGTAATATTTTTTCTTTCCTTTACTTTTTTATTATTGCATGCCTTAACCATGTTGCAGTTTCTTTGTTAATGGTTGGTCAAGTGCAAATATGGGTTTTAAAACTGTGATATGTTTGTTTGAGCGTGACCTTTTCTGGTTGTGCAGGGATGCCATTCATGATAGAGATTTAGAACACCAGCAGGCATGGTCTCGAGTTCAAAGTCCATAATCTTAACTGGATGAAAATGGATTGGAGATCTGGTTTACAATCTCCTTTGCGTTCAAGAGATGCAGCTCCAATACAGACACCGCCTATCGTTGAGCCTTTGCCGAGATATTCTTAGTTTGTCTACGGAATGTCAACTGATAGTGCATGACTTTTCACAAAATCTCAAGGATGTGGTGCAGCAGCAACAAGTAACAACTTTTGTGACGGAAAGATTATTGGTGCACAACATTTTGCATCAGCTGCTGTTGCTTAAATGGTTTTTTCCGTAAACTAAGCATCTCCTCTTGATGGTGATGGGAACGAAAGGTTTGTGTTTGCCTGGGATTCTCATCACTGATACCAGCAAGTCAATGGTGATCAGTTACACGATTCCAAATTCGAATCAGCACAGTTGCATACTAGGGTGAATGTTCTCATATACATCTTAATCTTTTTAGAGTGTGTTTTGGAAACTCCACTTTTGTAACAAACATCTATATCACTGGCATTTTTTGAATGTGTGTTTAAGACTAGCAGGTTAACTTGAATGAATGTAAATGTGTTACACTGGTACGTTAATGCGAATGTGAATTATTTTCGGCAATTCGGTTTCGGCCCTAATTGTTTTTTCAAAATAGTATTATGCACACAACTCCAAACAAAAGTTGTATTTTCGAGAAGTTGTGTAGTAATAGTGCTATTCATGATTATTAGAGAAGTTGTGTTATAGAATTTTACTACACAGATTAAATGTTGTGAAATCAAGTCTTACAATATAAATGGGAGTTGTGTTATAGAGTTTTACTACCCAGATTAGATGTTGTGAAATCAAGTCTTACAATATAAATAAGAGTTGCGGTAGGCTTCCAAAATAAAATCGAAAGAGAATCGCAACATTGACAAACTATTGTCGAACCATGAATCACATCACCCTTTACAACACTTGTCAACCATTGTAGAAAAACTTGGACTTTCTACAATACCCCCGTTCCACAATGCATGAAATGGAGTTGTCATAGGGGTACTACAACGCTTATCTTGTGTCGTCAATGATGATTTTTCCCGTAGTGATTTCTCTCTCCTATACGATTATTTATAAAATTGTTTATTCCTTCCCGAGGATTCAACCTCATTAAATACTTGTTCTTCTTGTGTGTGCATGTGATTGTGTTCTTGGTAATTTGGAGTACCCAGCATATTAATTGCAGATGAGTTATTGAGGCTTAACAGGAATGGTAAGTCTCCCAAATCTTAAGAAAAGAGGGATAATTCACCGAGAAAGAGTGCATGGGAGAAATATTTCACGGATTTTGTGGTTTTTGGAAAGTCTGTGTGTTTCTACAGTGTGTTGACTCAATTATATGTGTGTACCGGCATGTTTGGAGCAAACTGAAGTGATTTTCTGTACAACAGACGCGTGAAAAGGATAGAAAGGAAAGAAATTATTCCCGAGAGTAATTCTCTTTACTTTCGAGTTATGGGAGATATTTTGGAGTTATGAGGGGTCCTGTCGAGTATATATAGGCTTCTGGGGATGCATACAAGGGTTATGGAGAGTTAGGGGTAGAAAGTAGCGAGCACAGAAGGCTGCAGAGAGTTGTAGTCGGAGTTCCTGCACTTTCAGGCGAAGAAGAAGAAGACGAAGAATAGATCACTGTTTGTGTAGTACCTGTCATCTTTTCTTTGTAACAACAATGTTAACAGAAGATTCTGTAACGCCCTTTCACCGTTGCAAATCTCTGCTCCATTATAATTCTTCAATAGAAACATATTTTTGAGCAATGAATTATATTTTGAGCGTGTTTTTCACTATGTGGAGCTAGACCCATCACTGGGACAACGGAGGAAGCAACTTTTCATGATTGTGGTAAATGAATTAATTCTTTTATTGACTTTTTGCATAGATTTAATTGCTTTATGATTTCTATTAATTACTTTTTATTTTGTCTGATGTCGCATGCTTAGTTTAAATTACATTTGATGCGTCATGCTTACGACTTACAAATAATGTTTTATGAAATCTATTTTTGGCAAAGAATTAGAGTCACAACTTCTTTTGTTTGAGCTACATTGTCTAGAGTTAATGATTGAACCACAAGAATATGAAAAGTAGTGAAATCCTGCGTCTCAGTGCCTCTTCATCTTGTCACCATATTTGTATATATTTTCCTTATTTTCGTTTATTAAAACTTAAAATCAATCCAACAAAGTCCGAGTGAACGACAACCTTTACCACGATATAAAATTCAATCAATTTTTGGCGCTGCCGACGCGGATTTGGTTATAGATTTGTTTTTAGGTTTTATTTTATTTGTTCTTTTTTACGCGTTTTGGTATTTTTGTTTTCTTTCAGATTTGGAGCTAAGCTAAAGAAAATGGGAGAGTGCTGAAAAGAAAAGCAAGGCCCAAAAAAGGAAAGAAAAGAGAAATCCAAAAGGAGTGAAGAAGAACATTTTGTAAATAATTTTGTTTTATTTTTTTAGAAATTGTAATTAAGGTTTTTTTTTTTGGACCCTTTTTTTCTTTTTTCTTTTTGGACTTTATTTTTGGACATTAGACTTTATTCTATTTTTAAAAACCCTAGGGAAGGGTTAATTTAAATATAAACTGCACATGGAAGGACGATAATTACGATACTGTCTCGGCCCCTCGGGTTCGTACACTGGCATCGGAGTCGGTGGCCCGAGTCAACTTCAACGGTTCATCCCCCGTATGGAACAGGAGGTAAGAATTCTAAACACCCGCGAATCCCCTGTCAGTGGGTTTACTGGATGATTTTCTATGCATATATGTTGAGGACCTGAAATCAGATTTAATTTTCTAGTAAAGGGCAAGGCCTGGCCAAATCAAGATAAGGACTCGGATTTCATCACCGTTTCCTTCTTGCCCGCTTTAGGAACACGTAACCTACGCGAACCTAAGCCTTAAAATTTGGACTAGAACGAGACCGATAGGGTAACGAGCTTAATAGGAAAGTCGTTCGAAAAATATTGGTTGCTCTATTGAGCATACTTAGAAGTTCATGATGGTTTCTGTGAGTTGAATAAGTCGCCTTGTAACACCGGTGAGGCCTTGGGTATCAAATCTCCACGCAGCTTCCCTCGTCTCAATTCAACCTACTTTAACTCGGATTGATTCCAGAAAGGTTTGCTCAGATTGTGACGAATTCCTTTTCGAAAGAATAGAAGCTGGTCTAGAAACAATCTAAGGGAGCCATCATTATTTTTGTTTGCTAGATAAAATAGGATTGTTGTGGTCGAGTCAGCCTTCTTTGTGCTTGTTTAGAATTCCCTTGCAGTTAGGATGTCAAACTGGTATTATAATAGCCATCAGAATGAATATGATTATCCAACTGAAAAATATGGACATCACTCTTTTTATGAGAATAATGTGAATAGTGGTTGGGAATTCCAATATTTTGAAGTTTATGGTCCATACCATGGTGATCTCAATTACTATCCACATACCCACAGGTCATACGAGCAAAACAATCCTTCTATTTCTCTAGAAGAGTCTCTCAAGAGTTTCAATGAGTCAACACGGAAGTTTCACTTATTTATGAAAGAGACTTATAATATTCTTCCCCTAGAAGAGTCCGAAGAGCAGTCAACTAAGATGTCTCTAGAAGAGTCCCTCAAGCAATTTACTGAGAGTACAAATAGGATTGTGGAAAAACTTTCTCAGGATAGTGTTCCCAATACCACCCTTGAAAATAAGGATAGTTTTTATTCACATAATCAAGATGACGAGGTTAGAATTGGTAACACTACTTGTTTTAATGAGGTTCGATCTTTTTCATGTTATTATAAAGATGATTATGATGAGGACAGTATTGATGAAGAACATGAAATATGTAGGCATAGTGATCAGGAATTTGTTACCCCGATTGAGCTTTATAATGATAGTGTTGTTTCTAGTACAAATCCAAATAATTTTAATATTTATTCACCTATTCAAAAAGATGAGGATTTGATTAGAGATACCACCGTTTTAGATGATGTAGTTCATGATCCTTTAGCCTGCAGTGTGTTGAATAATCCATTATTTGATCTGCCTATTAGTGAATCGGAGGAAGTAACTATGATTACCTTAGTTAATGAGCCTTTACTAGAAACTTTCATTGATAATCCTTTATATGATTGTGATGATGGTTTAGAGGAAAGAGTTTACCCTGAGAATAATGTTTTAGAGTCTAGCGATTTAGAAACAATAATCTTAGAAGACCACAAACTCGTAGAGATGAGTGAGGATGAACCAGACTTAGAAGAATCAATTGACCATTTTCAGAAATTTGTTGACCTAGAAATTATGGAAGTTGTGAATAGTCTTTCTAGAGACACAGAAATCTCTAAGTTTGGGGGTAATTATCATTTTCCGTGTGCTTTAACTATTAGAAAGTTCCCTCGTGTAGGACTTGACATTTGTGCCTCAACCATCTTACAAGATTATCTTCATACACATTTTCCCGAACCTAATGATATCCAGAAAGAAGCTCAGTTGTTAGAAACCCATCCTCTGGTTGATGTGGTTAACCCAGGCTATGATACCAAGATTGACTTTGTTTTCCCACCAAAAACTTTTCTTCCAATTGTGGGAACATATGAGTTACAAATGTGTCAGTTATTAAGTTTTGAGACTAAACCTAATTACTTTAGGGGATTAGGGTCGACACATTTTTCTAAGAATGACCACCACCGTGGTCAACTGTGTGAGTCAATCTTGACTTAGAGGATCCCCAGTTATTCAGGTTAATGTTATGTGCTTCTAAGTTCTTATTCGAGTTTTTCCAAACTCTAGGACCTGAACATTCGGATCTAACTTTTGAGGAAATGCAACCCATGAAAATATGTTATCTAGACCCAGTTATAGAACCTGAACCTGAACCACAGCTATTTGTAGTTGTCTTAAACAGGAAACTAGACAAGGGTGTGATTTATTTGCTAATTTTCTTGGGATGTTGTAGATTCCTTTTACTTTTGATAACCCTATTTGGTTTTGGTGATCCGCAGTTATTCCGGATATTACTTTATGATTCTATGAGGTGACTAATTCTTTCTGATGTCTGGCTGAAGACTTTAAACTTAGCACTTCTTGGGAGGTAACCCATGCTCTTGCAACATGGTAATATCTCTCCTTAACTCTTTTGCTTCAAGTGGTAACAGTTTCTCCTTGTTCATGCTTTTAATTTTATCTTTAGAACATTGAGGACAATGTTAGATTTAAGTTTGGGGGTATGGGAGAAACATCATCCATTAGGATAGGTTCACCTTAGTCAACATCATCCACGTTTTTCTCTACATCCATCTTCTTAATCTATCCATGTGATTGGTTGACTCTGGTTTATGATGTCCAGAAACTATCTGAGTAGAGCTCTGTCACTTTATATGAATTTTAG
Organism: Papaver somniferum; assembly: GCF_003573695.1. Taxonomy (NCBI): domain Eukaryota; kingdom Viridiplantae; phylum Streptophyta; class Magnoliopsida; order Ranunculales; family Papaveraceae; genus Papaver; species Papaver somniferum. The sequence goes on along the minus strand of NW_020621603.1, from coordinate 11,388,495 downwards.
TATGCTTGAATGCAAACTCGTGTACAACAATTGGAATTTCGCATCACGGTACTTCCTCATGTAGTCAATAAGTATGCCAACCAAGGAGATTCTTTAGTGCCTTCCAAGGTTCTGCGTAGATAGCTAGGGTCTGGAGTAAGGTTTTGTGGGTACACCTCTGGTAAACCCTCTTGAGACAACACTCCGCCACTAGGGACACCTAGAGGTTTAACGGCTTGCTGCACGTGCTAAGTGTAGTCTTTGTATTTTCTAGAATAAATTTGCTCGAGGACTAGCAAATAATAAGTTTGGGGGTATTTGATATACACATTTTTGTGTCTAATTTGATCTCAATATTATATATTGTTGGAACTCGATTTTGTACTAATTTGGGTGTTTTGTCTGTTTGTAGGTATTTTTGGGAAATTCGACTCGAAAAGTTGATAAAGGCACCCTCGGAGAACATTTGCTAAACGGACCCCTGCTTTGGATAAGGGGCACCTCATTTACTAAGGGGCACCCAGTTTACTATTTGCACCGCAGAGAACCGAGTGATATTCGAACCCGGATGTTGGATAAGGGGAAACCCTTTCTTCTTCGTTTGAAATTTTTTTTTGGCGGGAAATAATTACACTGGAAGAACATGATTAGGGTTTGGAATTTGGAGCTGTTTTAGAGAGATTCAAAGGCTGAGTTTCATCGGGATAGCTTGATTGAGTGTAACAGGCATGGTATGAATGTTCGTTTCCATTGAATTTGGCTAGATAATCCAACAGATGATATCATAGCAGTTCGTGCATGGGAGAAATACTTCACGGGATCGCATGAGTTTTGGAAGATTTTCTCGTGATTTACTTCAGCAGATTGACTGCAGATGAGTTATTGAGGCTTAACAGGAATGGTAAGTCTCCCAGAATCTTAAGAAAAGAGGGATAATTCACCGAGCAAGAAAACAGGGCAGCTCGTGCATGGGAGAAATATTTCACGGATTCGGTGGTTTTTGGAAAGTTTGTGTGTGTATACAGTGTGTTGACTCAATTATATGCGTGTACCGGCATGTTTGGAGCGTGCTGAAGTGATTTTCTGTACAAAAGACGCATGAAAAGTCTAGAAAGGAAAGAAATTATTCCCGAGAATAATTCTCTTTACTGTCGAGTTATGGGAGATATTTTGGAGTTATGAGGGGTCCTGTCGAGTATATATAGGCTTCTGGGGACACATACAAGGGTTATGGAGAGTTAGGGGTAGAAAGTAGCGAGCACAGAAGGCTACAGAGAATTGTAGTCAGAGTTCCTGCACTTTCAGGCGAAGAAGAAGAAGACAAAGAATAGATCATTGTTTGTGTAGTACCTGTCATCTTTTTTTTGTAACAACAATTATAACAGAAGATTCTGTAACGCCCTTTCACTGTTGCAAATCTCTGCTCCATTATAATTCTTCAATAGAAACACATTTTTGAGGAGTGGATTATATTTTGAGCGTGTTTTTCACTATGCGGAGCTAGACCCATCACTGGGACAACGGAGGAAGCAACTTTTCATGATTGTGGTAAATGAATTAATTCTTTTATTGACTTTTTGCATAGATTTAATTGCTTTATGATTTCTATTAATTACTTGTTATTTTGTCTGATGTCGCATGCTTAGTTTAAATTACTTTTGATGCGTCATGCTTACGACTTACAAATAATGTTTTATCAAATCTATTTTTAGCAAAGAATTAGAGTCACAACTTCTTTTGTTTGAGCTACATTGTTTAGAGTTAATGATTGAACCACAAGAATATGAAAAGTAGTGAAATCCTGCGTCTCAGTGCCTCTTCATCTTGTCACCATATTTGTATATATTTTCCTTATTTTCGTTTACTAAAACTTAAAATCAATCCAACAAAGTCCGAGTGAACGACAACCTTTACCACTATATAAAATTCGATCACCAAGCAGGAAATCAGGTTGGATAAATGATTATGTTTCTTATGCATTACCAGTTGTTGAAGATGGTACTCCTACTTCCTATTTAGAAGTGGTACGCATTGAAGAGTGTAAAAAATAGGAATGTTCAATGAAAGATGAGATGGATTCTCTTGACAAGAGTGTCTGGAGAATTCTTATGAAGCTTCCGAACGGTAAGAAGGCCATATGGTGCAAGTGGGTATATGCTAAGAAAGAAGGATCTTCGTGTAGGGTTAGTTGCAAAAGGTTATGTCGAACGAGAAGGGATTGACTACAATGAGGTGTTCTCTCCAGTTGTGAAGCACTCATCAATCTGTATTTGGTTGGCCTTGGTAGCACAATATGATTTATACCTAGTTCAGCTTGATGTAAAGACGGCGTTCTTACATTGTGACCTAGAAGACAAGATATATATGACTCAGCAGTCTCCAAGCCAATGCTACGAGCGATTTGACAATTTATAATATGACAAATATACACAAGAAGTCACTATGACCATCGTATATACTTCAAGAAGCTACGTGATGGGTCTTTCGTATATTTGATATTGTGTGTCGATGATATGTTGATTGCATGGAATAACAAGAAAGAGATTGATAATGAAGAACAAGTTGTCATCTGAGTTCGAGATGAAAGTTCTGGGAGAAGCTAAGAAGATTCTTGGTATGGAGATTCAACGTGACATAGACAAGGATAAAGTTTGTTTGTCTCAGAAGGCATATTTATAGAAAGTGTTACAGAAGTTTGGTGTTCGTGAATAAACTAATATGTAAGTACCCCCTTGTTGTTCATTTTAAGTTGAATGCTCGTATTCCTCCTACTACTAAAGAAGAGTGAAGAGACATGGCCCAAGTCCCATATGTTGAGCCTGTCGGTAGCTTAATATATGCAATGCTATGTACAAGGCCAGACATTTCACATGCAGTTAGTATGGACAGCCGTTATATGCATTGTCCTAGTAAGGGACATTGGTAATCTTTGAAATGGACCTTAAAGTATCTTTATGATACATTTTCTGTTTTCTTGGATTTCGTCAAGGATGGGAGTAACAGTCAGTTGTATGTTGGGTATGTGAATTTTGACTATAGTGGTGATTTGGACAAGAGACGTTCAACTACAGGGTATGTATTTACCATAGCAGGGGCACCAGTTAGTTGGAGATCAATTTTGCAGTCTACTATGGCTCTATCAACTACTAAATCATGGTAAATGGCGGTGAAAAAGGCATTTAAATAAGCTATATGGTTACATGGTTTGCTAGATGATTTAGGAGTTGTTCAAGACAACCTGTTTGCGCATTGTGATAGTCTGAGTGTTATTTACTTGGCTAAGAATCAAGTGCATCATGTTAGAACCAAACATATATATATATATATATATATATATATAGACGTGCGATTTTATTTTGTTAGAAAAATTCTTGAAGAAGAAGATTTTATATATGTGAAGATCGATACCAAAGGCAATCCAGATGATATATTGACTAAAATAGTATTTGGGGTCATGTTTCGACATTGTTCGAAATTAATCCAAATCCTTCATGTTTGGTAGGAGACCCTCTTTAGTAGAGTTTAGGAACCTAGTGGAGGCCTTCTAGCAAGGCCATTTCAGTGAATTATGATCGGGTTTGATTCCCATTGAGGATACGTATGCGGCGAGTAATGGTACAATCGACGTTGGAAGATGGAGGTGATTTTGTTTATTGATCGTCTTATGCATGAATGAATGATCTGAGGTGGAGAATTGTTGATAAGGCGATCAAGGAGACTAGATTCGGAAATCTAGTTGGTTTGGGAAACCAATACTTATGTCCTAAGTATAGTGATGTGGTTTTTTTATGATGTTGTAGTAAGATGATTCGTTCACTCAGATTTGTTGACAATTTGTTTTAAGATTTAATAAAGAAAATAAGGAAAAATATATATACAAAATTTTTCACAGGATGAAGAGAGACCAGGACTCGGGATTCCACTGGTTTTCATGTTCATGGGGTTCATAAATTAATCCTAGACATTTATAGCTCAAAGCAAAAGAAACAATAACTCTATTCTTTGCCAAAGTAGATTTCGTAAAACATCAATTGTAAATTACAAGCATAGTGTATCTAAAGCATCTAAGACTAAGCATACACTATCTAACAAGATAACAAATGATGAATAGAAATCACAAATCATTTAAAATTTATGCAAAAAGTAAATAAGGAATATATTAAATTACCCCAAGGATGAAATACAGCTTCCTCCGTCGTCCCAGTGAAGGGTTCTAGCTCCACATGGTGAAAACACACTCAAAAAGATAACTCATAGCTCAAATGGTGTTTTTATTGGAGAAATAAGATAAAACAGAGATTTGCAATGGTCTACGGGTGTTACAAATGTTGCAAAGAAGCTGTTACAAAATTATAGCACAAAACAGTCGCAGAAGCAACCGTCTTTTTCTGGAAGAAAACGAAACGGTTTTAAGACACTAGAAAACGACTACTACTTGCAGTCTATTGTTCTTCGTGTTCTTCTCTAATGGCAGAAGCAGCAACTCTCTGCAACTCTGTTCTCACCCCTAACTCTCCATCCCCCTTCTATGACTCTCGAGAATCCTTTTTATACCCAACAGCCTCATAAAATCTTGCTCAATCACTCCAAATATTCTCCCATTACTCGGCAGTAAACGATATATTTTTCTTTCCTTTTTTTATCTCGATCTGCAGCTGTCAATTACGTGAAAACTATCCATGTTTATCTTTGTCACGCTCCAACAAGTCGTTCAAGTCATTACACATCATCAGAACACGTACAAATTCTTCCAGAACCCGTGGATATCTTCTCCTTGTACGTGTTTTCCCTGTTTGCAACTCGTGGATTGCCTAGCCGATTCTAGCTAATTCTGATCGAACCAAAAGCCCACAACGTGTTTGCTAGGTCAAATCACAACTTCCTACCAAAAATCAGCCATTGAATCTCCCTATAACACGTTCAAAACTTCGATCAAAAATCTGCCAGTGAAGAAGGAAATTTTCCCGCCAAAAATGAAATTTGAATTTTAGAAGAAGGACACCCCTTATCCAGTGGTATCCCCTTATCCGTTGCTGGAGTGCGAATAGCATATGCCTTTTGGGATGACATGGGGTTCCCCTTAGTAATTGAGGTGCCCCTTATCCATCGGTGAGAGTCCGAATAACACGTGTCCTCCGGGGCTTTTACCAACTTTCCGAGCCGAATTTTTCAAAAAATGTTTATTTTCCAAAGGTGCCTACAAACACATAAAACACCAAAATTAGTACAAACTCGAGTGCCAACAATATATAGTATTGAGATCAAATTAAACACAAAAATGTGTCTATCATATAGCAACTTAAGAGGTTTGTCTGTTAAAATTAAGTTAGTAAACCATATAATAATTACAGGAAAAGTAATCCTTGTTAAGGAATGTATTTGGTACTATTGGTATATATAAATAGCCATAGAAAGAACATAATAGAAACACACCACAAGTTTTTTTTTCTATTATAAAGGATTTGTATATTGCTCCCTCTTATGGCTGTCAATGGGATTCCGGAACCCGATAGTCGTTTCCGATGAATCCGGGTAGGATATTTTCCGTTATATATAACGACTATCGGATATGGAAATGAAAAACTAACGGAACTTATAATCTTACCGTAATGGAACCGGCTGAGCTACGATAAATTCCGATAACGGTAGCATATAAGCGTATTCATCCAAAATCTTTATACCCTTTAGGCTTTAGTCATTTATATCTTCTTTTAGACACAAACTAAGAAAATAAAAAAAACTTACCCAGCCGTATCTTTTATAAAATGGCTGAACGTCCTTCTTACCCGATCGTTTCTTTTATAAAACAGCTGGACATGAATTTCTTTGTGTTTAATCTGAACCTTCTTATCCGGTAGTTTCTTTTGTAAAACAGCTGGACATGAATTTCTTTGTGTTTAATTTGGAACTTTTGTATATATGTGTTTACTTTGTATGTTTAATTTGGATCATTTGTATGTTTTTACTTTGTGTTTGGCATGAGTTTTAAACTAAAACCTTGATATTTTGAACTGAATTTTCAACTGAAAATTAGGTTTTTATGATTTTTGTCAGATGAAGAAAATTAATCGAAAAATTATTCGATATCCGATAACTCTAACGTAACGGAACCAGATTTGATTACAAATTTTCGTCGGAAGTTATCAGATATTGGATATCCGGTAACTATTATCATAACAGAAGCGGTTGAGCCACTGATAAGCACGTATGTGCTACATTTTATACCCGTATTTATATTAAATAGGACTCGATATTTTGGTTAATGACATTATTTCAATGCTTTTGTAGAAAGTACAAACGAATTCAATCATCTAGAAAAAAAACGGCTAAACGCGAAGCATAATGGTGTTTGCGATGAAAAGCTGCATATCACGACACCTGCAGCAGCACCCTATACCAGCCGAGTTGATTATTTTTGCGGTACAACCCAACCCACTTTATGGCTAGACTAGAAGATGGTGCAGTGGATATTTATTTACCAAGAAGTAGAGAAACATGCACGTGAGATGTTGAAGTCCTGGAAGTATCTGAGTGGTGGCTTCGTTATAACCACAATTCTGGGTGGTGTTTCTTACGTATTGAACAACATATTGTTCTCTATCGAAACGAGAAGAAATTCTCATTTCCCTGTTAAATGAAACAGAGATAAAGGAGACAGCTCGAGGTTTAACAGCAAATAGAGGTTGCTGTAGCTGGCATGAACGATGAAGGTTCGGAACGAGTTTAAACAGAAGCTTTAGAAGAGATACCGGAGAATGGGAAGAGTACGGTGATGTTGTTGTACTGATGACTTGATGATGATGGAGCTCGAGCAGATTCATAGGCCGTAACTAATGGGAGATAAGGCGTTGGCTGGTCATGATATTCGAAGGAGAAGAACTCGTGCTCGACGCTGAAAAGAGTATGGAAGTATCGGCGGAAGAAGCTCGTATTTGAGCTTGGCAGTGAACGAATCAGATAAGAAGAAAAGACAGCTGCCATTGCTGGGATCGGTCGGTGATGGACTCTGTGATGCAGGCGAAGAAGGGAGAAGAGAAGTTTGCTGTGGCCTGGATTTGGAAGTCGTCATCATGGCAGCATCTCCTTGCAAGTCAGGGAAGCAACGATGTGAACTGAGTTTGTCGCTGGTGTTTACATTGAAAAATCGTGAGGAAATGGAGCAAGAGAGATGTTGATCCAGAGAAGTTGTCTCAATGATCTAAAACCGATGGAGGAAAGTGCTGCTGCGACATGAATGGTGATTCAGCCATCTCGGGTTCTTGTTTGTGAGTCTGTGCAATTGGTGGTCAGATTTTGGGTGCAAGTCGTGGCTGGAATACAAGGGAGAGAACAAGGAAGCCCAGACATAATTGGCCGAGACTGAGAAGTTCGTACAGGTGGTGATGAATTATGAATTTGCAAGAAGGAAGAAGATGAATGTATCTCGACAGTATAGAGAAGGAGGTGGTCTGAACTAATGGTTCAATTGGAAATTCAAGCAAAATAGGTGACGAGTTTCAACAAGTCCTGGAGTTTTCTATATTGCATTATGCTGCGAAGTTAAGTTGGTTGAACTGAGGCATTGGCGGAAGAGAATGGAAGTGATGGTTAGATGGCGTCTTGTGAACTGTGGCCAGTTCAGGGAATCGGAAGTTGGGTTGGAATTTGGAAACTGGAGCTAAAGGACCCGAATGGACTGGTCCTTGCCAAATGTTACTAGGGCTTAGCTGAACTTTCCCCAACAGTGCATACGTATATATTGGATGCGAAAAGAAACTAAAAGTGGAAGCCGGCTGCAGAGCTGAGAACAGAAGGGAAAAGAAGTGACAATGCCGCAGCTGAAAAATAAGGGTTTGGAGTATTTGACTTCATTTCCGTTTTTATTTGATTATCTAGGGATTAATTCGATTCTCTATAATATGTCTATGGATTTTGAGAAAGCCATGTGTTGCTAGGATTTTGTAACTAGGATTTATTATTGAAACCACATGAAGATATAGGTTAATTGAATTGATTTATATAACAAAAGACTATGATTATTTGAATAAATTAATTCCATGATTTTATATAATGATTCAACGATGAGATTAGTTGTTGCTTCACCGGTTCTGCATAATAAAGTACTCCATGTGCTTAATTTTTATGATTGCAAATATATTCGTCTACTTATTTGATATTTCATGCTGGGTTAAATCTTTTGATGGGATATGCTTAGAATAGCCGGGTATTATTTGTGAACCTATAATTAGTTTCGAATAACTTTCTCGCTAACGCAATTTGATGGTGCATGCTTTGGTTCAATCTTTTGATGTGCCATGCTTAGGGTGTCCCAGTGATATTTGCGATTCTAATACGCATAATAGGTGATGTCGATAGAAGGAACGATAAATAATTCATGGATTATATTTCATTTCAGTAATTGAGTAGAAGTTGTGGTGGATACTATAAACCCTGGTTACCGACTTTTCCATTGGATTCGTTTAGTTTGTTTAATTTATTTTCTTTGTTTTTACAATTCTAAAAATATCAAAAACATCTTTTGTTGGTTAATCGATTAAGAATATTGGTTACAGTATTTCCACCGCTCCTTGTGGGAACGACCGTACTTGCCTCTGTCTACTAATTGGACACCGTGTGATTGTGGTTATTATTAATAGGCATCTTCGGATCCTATTAGCCACTATCAGTTTGGATAAGTTCCATTGACAGCCATACTCCCTCCTATATGGTGATATATAAAATTGCTTATTCCTTCTCGAGGATTCAACCTCGTTAAATATTCTTCTTGTATGTGTGTGATTTTTTTCTTGGCGAAGTACCATTTCAGATGTGCAGACTTTACGCTTCCATAGGTTTTGGCGCAAGAATATAAACATACATACATGACTTAACTCTAGTGAGAATGTTCTAACTCGATTTACTGCAAGTGTAGTGCCAGTATTCTGACTTGAATTAGCTCAAGTGGAACGAGGAAAAGTCGGCATCGCGCATAAGGTATACCTTTGTAGTACCCAATATTCAACGAAATGAGCTTATGAATATCCGATAAACGCCAAGATATAATAGAGTACGGCAAACACCCAAGAACACCTGAGGTGAAAAAGCGTGGGTCTAACAACAACACCCAATATTTCTCTTAGCAATCTGTATGGACTAACTCCGAAACACTTTGCTAGAGAATCAACTACACAGTCAGAATCAATCTAGATAAAAGTATCTCAAGGAGTTAATATCTCTCTCTTGTTTTTGATATTACTCAAGCTAATAGAAATCAGCGAGTCCTAATCAAACACAAGGAATACTTGGACGGTACTAAAGACCAATTTCCAAGGATCAATCAATATCAATATAAAACCAAAGGTTGAATTTCCAATTGATGATCACAAACGCACAACCTGTATTATTTCAATTATATAACAAATATAATGTGGAAATAGAAATAACACAGACACCAGAATTTTGTTAACGAGGAAACCGCAAATGTAGAAAAACCCCGGGACCTAGTCCATATTGAATACACAATGTATTAAGCCGCTGCAGACACTATCCTACTTCAATCTAACTTCGCATTGGACTATAGTTGAACCCCAATCAGTCTCCCACTGATTCAAGGTACATTTGTACTCCCTACGCCTCTGATCCCAGCAGGACAATGCGCACTTGATTCCCTTAGATGATCTCACCCACAACTAAGAGTTGTTGCAACCCAAAATCGCAGACTTGATAATAAACAAATCTGTCTCACACAGAAAAGTCTATCAAAGGATAAATATGTCTCCCGCAGAAGAACCCTAGGTTTTTGTTCCGTCTTAAGATATGAAATCAAGGTGAACAGGAAACAATTGATAATCCGGTATTATATTCCCGAAGAACATCCTAGATTAATCAATCACCTCTCAACAGTCTTACTTGTATAAACAAGAGGACGTCGAGGAATCACAAATAGTGAGACGAAGATGTTTGTGACTTCTTTATCTTTCCTATCGGAGAACTCTCACGATCTCAATCTAATCAATAAGATTGTACTTGTATGATAGAAGATGCAAGATCCGATCACACAACTACGATAAAAGTAGTATCGGTCTTGCTTCACAATCCCAATGAAGTCTTTAAGTCGTTAACCTGGTTTTAGAGAAGAAAACCAAAGGTTAGAGGAGAATAGACTCTAGCGAGCGCACTAGTATCACACAGACGTGTGGGGATTAGTTTTTCCCAATGCTAGCTATCTCCTTTATATAGTCTTCAAATCAGGGTTTTTCCTTAGGTACAAAGCAATCAACATTCACCGTTAGATGATAAACCTGATTTAGATTCAAGCCAATATTTCTCAACCGTTAGATCGAAAACTTAGCTTGTCACACACACTTGAGATATACGTTTACTGGGTTTGTGAAAACCATGCCCAAACGTGTACGTGTATGTTGGTTCAACATAGTAACCCAAAAGGTTAACCATATGAGCATTTCATATTAACCTTGTTCTTCTTCACCATAACTAGATCAATTGACTCAAATGAACTAGTTAGAGAGTTGTTCAATTGCTATGAGATCTTATGTAACTACACAAGACACAATTGAAACAAAGATGATTCGATTCGATTGAATCGGCTCATGAACTTTATAGCCACGATTTGCATACTGCATTCCTTAGTAATTTGAGTTTCATGTTCAGAGCACATCTTTAGATCATAACCAACTCAAGTACGCAAACAAGTTCGCGGACTTAAGGCAACCGGCAGAGTTTTCCAAACTCAGCAGAAAATCTCGGCAAGGAGACTTCCGCCAGTTCGCAGACTAGGTTCGCGGACTGAGTTCGCGGACTAAACACGCAAACGAGTTTTTGGAAAATCCCAGCAAAAATTCTCGGTAAGAGAACTTCCGTCAGTTCGCGGACTGAGTTCTCAAACTGAGTTCGCGGACTTGGCAAAGCCAATTCCTCCGGTTTCTCTCAATCAACAAAGTTCGCAAACTTCGGATTGAGGAGTAGGACTTATGCACATATGTGTTACCACACAATGCTTATATGCATCATTGGTTATATAGACCTAAAATCACATTCCAACCATTGAAACATTCTTAGAGGACGTTATATAGTTGTTACACAATTTCTCGTCAAAGCGATTTTCAAAGTGATTGAAACATTATGACTTTCGTCATTAGGTGAAGATAAACCCGATCAAAGTGAAACGCTTTACCAACACATGATTTCGAGATATAGATAGGCGAGATATACTCGGCTCGATCCAGTCTATATAGCATACGACTTTTGTCTCATAAGAAGTAGGAGATAGAAGAGATAGACTTTTGAGTTATAGATAAGTTCAAGTCTCCACATACCTTTTTGTTGATGAAGTTCCACAGTTCCTTGAGTATATCTTCGTCGTTGTATAATGAATCTACATGAAGTCCTTGAGCTCAACTAAACTTTTCTATCCTAGTCCGAGACTGAACATTGACAAATATGCTTGAGATAGCAACGCATGCGAGGTCGACCGAGCAATGCTCTAACAAAGAAAAATATGGTTGATATGAAAGTGATCATATGGATAACCATTTGGTTAACTATTGTTGAACCAACAAATGTGCAAGACTCATAGTTTTGATCACTAACATTGACAAACATGCTTGATATAGCAACGCATGCGAGGTCGACTGAGGTATGCTCTAACAATCTCCCCCTTTGTCAATTTTAGTGACAAAACTATTAATACATATGGAATACAAAAAAGATAAACTTTAGTGGCTTATATTCCATAGTCTAATCTTCAACGTTCCCCGAAATCTTCGTCCTTCCAAGTACTCCAATGATCCCAAAGGTTGTAAGTTTAGCATCACCGTTGTTGAAGATCCGTAGCTATAACAATGAGAGAAATCGAGATTCTCGATCATCATTATACAGTGACATAGTATTATTTTGTAACATCAAATTCCAAATGCATCACGACTTTAACAATAATACTATGGTGATATGTATCACTCCCCCTTAGTCAATACTCCATCTCACATGAAAACCACTCCCCCTACACAATGATCCGAAAACCATATGTATATGTAGTAAAACTACACATTAATTCTCCCCCTTTTTGTCAATAAAATTGGCAAAGTTCCAAGAACGGGATCCTAATGAAATTTCCGAGAAGAGACGTTTCATAGACTAGAAAAAAAATGCATACCAACTTAATTTAGATGCAATCATAAAACCGAAGCTAAATGTATTCATCAAGGAGTTTTAAGATACAAGATAACCCCTCTAAAATTCCACAGCCGCACACCCCGCAAGATATTACCATTAAGCACAAGTTCAAAAGAACTCACCCCCATTTGATGTCATTCCCGAAAGAAAAACAAGAGCGACCTTAATTTCGAAAGAAAAGAAGGATTTTTAATTGGACACCAAAAACCATAGGAATGATTTTCTATATCCAAAACTCAATCAAATTAATCACAAGTAAACCCATGATTAATTTAATTGGAATACGCAACTAAATCAAACCACAAAAGTGATCAATTTAATTGATTGTGCTCAACATAAGTAAACTTCCGGAGCTACGACTAAAGTAATCATACGGAGATGGCTAACTTAATCGTTCACATACTCAACATAAGGAAAACCTTACAGAATATACGACTACATTAACTAATTGAACATGATTAGTATAGTCGTTCATATACTCAACACAAGGACTTTTGGAATATATGAATACTCAACTACACTAATTACAAGAGAACTTATAATTATTCTAATTGGAAAACACAACCAAACTAATCACAGAAGTAATCAATTTAATTGTCAATTGTTTTTCTCGACAAAAGAAAATTTTCGGAGCAAATAACTAAATAACCAATCAAGATGATTAATTTAGTTCAAAGATGCTCGACATAAAGTACCTTAAGGAAAAACCAACAAAGCTAATCACAAAATAATCAACTTAGTTGTATCTTGGTCAATATAAGACACATTACGGAGCCTCACGGTAATACAAAAAGAATTGATCAATGAAGATCAATACCGTGGAATACATACAAGGATCTATTCTATCTTTCCATCACTATTTTCATAATGACATAATAGACTTTATCCTTGTCACGCAAAATATTTTATCCTATTTTCCATCAAATAAATGACTGCATAGGCATAACTTTTGTATTTGTCAAAAGTCCATTCGTTCTTTCATCAATACGAATGTCAATTTATGAACTACTTTACTTTTGACAACATATGGGACCTTCAAGTTCACGGACGCAAACAATACATATCCCATAATCAATTGTAATATCACAAAATCATAGAGATCAATACTGCAATAACGGCATCCTCCAAATATTTTTAGAGTTTAAAAACCAATAAACCTAAAAATTAACACAAGAAGATGAAAACAAAAATATCTATGTGTAGTCACAATCTTCTCTATTCCAACCTCTAGTAATCCTTCTCAAAAATAAGAATAAATTCTCATAAGAAGTTTCCTAGGCTTCAAGACAAACTCGTAATGCACATACAAGATGATTTGTCCTTATAAGGTAGAATCAATCTTTTTCGCATGGATTTACACCAATAATATCTACCAAAGGCGTATAAAAAGATGATCTTAACAAATAAGAACATACAAAGTCAATAACGACTATGCACCATAGTTCACAAAGGATGAATGTGAACATTCAAGAATTCCATAGAACTGCGTACTACTTTCCATTCTTGAACTTCCTGCTTTGTGATTCACCAAAAACATTATTGTAAAATCTACAAATTATCTTAGAAGAATAGTACTCCAAGAATCGAAGTGCCCAAGTTCAAGAGCAGTGGAACAAGTGCAACGAAACGGAGCAAAATAATCAAAAACAAGAGACAGGACAAATACCAATCTTAACTCATCCAAATTCAAGGTTTCTCATCATGAAATTTGAAAAGAATCCAAAGAGGAAGAGATTGCAAAAAGAATGAGGTCAATCCGAGTTTGGACGAAGAAGTTACGGCCAAAACAATTTTACCGAATATCGACGTCAAGTATGCATACGGGTTTGCAAACGAATTTTCGTATCCTAGAGCAGTATGCAGACGGGGTTTGCGAACTTAAACCCCTGGATTTTGGTTTTAAATGATGTTATGGATACTTGGTAAGTGTACCATGAAGTCCAAACATCCCGAATTATTATTTTCAAACCTAAACATTTAAAAACCTTAAACACAGATCAAGTTAGATAGAAATGAACGATAAGAAAGGTACGTGGATCATTGTAAGCACTCTAGGAAAATAAAAACACAAATATTTCTCAAGTTTATATACATACCTTTTTAGAAGAATCCAATTGAATTCTACAACCTTACCGAATATAATCTGTGCGCCCCAGTTGTTGTGCTTCCCTCACCGTATACACAGCAGGGCATTTCTTGGTGAGGATGCACTTTCAACACAAACAAGTTGTGTTGGGGTGAACAATGTCTTGCTCACCATGGCACCAAGAAAGATTTTCTTTCCAACAACTCTTAAATCTTGTAGTGTTGAGAAACACCCAAGGAACTGTTTTTATAAGTCTATCAAAGAACTTCAAGAGAACCCAAAAAGATTTGTGTTTCTGATTTCTTGTTTTCCAACTTATAAAAAATAGTTTTTGCGGATAGTTTTTAGTACTGCGAAGGGAAACTCTTTTGATAAAAAGAGGCGTCCTTAGATTCTTCATAAAAGAAGACAATACCACTATCTTGATAGGAAGTATCAGGAATTGAGCAACGAATCAAGTCATTCTTTGAGGTGATACACTCAGATAAATGAGATTTAAACTCCTCTTGTAATTCGTTTAGTTTATCACAAGTAATTGGATTACGCAGAGGAGGAGCATTGCTCTCACTGATTAGTAAATCAATATCAACCTCAACATGAATATTATATATCATAAATTGAATTAGCTTGTCAAGAGATTCTTGCTCTTTCTTGAGGTATAACTCAACATCAAGGGATAAGCTCTCAAGCTTCTTTTCAAGCCCTGAAAACAATTCAAGGGATTTTAAACCTGGTGGAGGTTTAGATAGAATTTCTTCTATAGATTTTATTAAATCAGTCGTGGAAGAGAATTCTGAAATCCCTGGATCTGGTGGTGCATTTATTGAGATAGCACCATTGTCGAAAGAGTCAGATCGCTACAAACACAGACTTGTAAGGTCTTGAACGTGTTTGCCTGCTCTGATACCAATTGAAAAAGCGGGGGTCTAACAACACCACCCAATATTTCGCTTAGCAATCTGTATGGACTAACTCCGAAATACTTTGCTAGAGATTCAACTACACAGTCAGACTCAATCTAGATAAAAGTATCTCAAGGAGTTAATATCTCTCTCTTGTTTTTGATATTACTCAAGCTAATAAAAATTTGCGAGTCTTTATCAAATACTAGACTAAGAGTTGCTACGACCAAAGTCGAAGACTTTAATAAACAAATTTGTATCACACAAAAAAGTCTACGGTAATAGATAAATCCGTCTCCCACGAATATACATATGAGTTTGTTCCGTCTTTTGATAAATTAAGGTGAACAAGAACCAATTGATAAACAGTCTAGTATTATATATCACCTCACAATAATCTTAATCGATGCAGCAAAAAAAGATATTGCGGAATCACAAACGATGAGACGAAGTGTTTGTGATTTCTTTTATATCTTGCCTATCGTAGATATCAATCTCAAGCCAATTATTACAATTGTACTCGTACGATAGAAACAGCAAGATCAGATCACACAACTACGAGAAAGTAGTATCGGTCTGGCTTCACAATCTCAATGAAGTCTTTAAGTCGTTAACCTGGTTTAGAAGAAGAAACCAAAGGTTAAAGGAGAATCGACTCTAGCTTAGCACAACTAGTATCACACATAAGGTGTGGGGATTAGGTTTCCCTGTTGCTAGAGTTCTCCCTTATAAGTCTTTCAAATCAGGGTTTGCAATCAATGTTAGCTTGGTAACAAAGCATTCAATATTCACTGTTAGATGAAAACCTGATTAGGTTCAAGCTAATATCTTTCAACCGTTAGATCGAAAACTAGCTTGTTATACACAAATGAAATGCACGTTTCTAGGCATGTGTAACCGTACCCAAACTTGTACATTTGTTGGTTCAATAATAGTTATCCAAATGGTTAGCCATATGATCACTTTCATATCAACCATATTCTTCTTCACCATAACTAGTTCAAGTGACTCAAATGAACTAGTTAGAGAGTTGTTCAATTGCAAGGAAATCTTATGTAACTACACAAGACACAATTGAAGCAAAAACGATTTGATTCACTCGAATCGGTTCATGAACTATATAGCCACGGTTTGTAATTTGCATTCCTTAGTTTATATAAAAATAAGTTCACAAACATCGTTTTTAGATATAACCTACTCAAGTTCGTGGACTGGGTTCGCGGACTTAGGTTCTCGGATGGAGTTCACAAACTCCAGCAGAATTTCTCGGGACGAGAACTTCTGCCAGTTCGCGGACTTGGCTCACGCCACCATACCGGTTCTCTTGATCAACAAAGTTCGCAAACTTCGGTTCAAGGAATAAGGACTTATACATATATGTGTCTCCACAACAATGCTTATATCCTCCAATGTTTATATAATCTAAACTCTCATTTCAATCATAGAAACATTCTTAGAGGACGTTGATATTCTATAGTTGTTATTCACAAACTATTTTTCGTCAAAGTAAGCAATTTTCAAAGCGTTGAAACTTGTCATGACTTTCGTCACTAGGTAAAGATGAACTTGGCTAAAGCGAAAGCTTACCAACACATATTTCGAGAAATAGATAGGCGAGATAAACTCGGCTCAAAATAGCAAATGTGTATAATCTAAGTTTATATAGCAAAACGACTTTTGTCTCAAGATAGGAGGTAAATATACTTTTGAATGATAGATAAGTTGAAGTCTCCACATACCTTTTAGTCAATGAAGATCCATCGGTTCCTTGAGTAGCCCTTCGTCTTGTATGATGATTTCCATAGAGTTCTTGAGCTCAACTACACTTTGTATCCTAGTCCGAGACCTTAGCTATAGTAGACTAGACTTATAGTTTTGATCACTAACATTGACAAAGATGCTTGAGATAGCAACGCATGCGAGGTCGACCGAGCAATGCTCTAACAATCTCCCTCTTTGTCAGTTTTAGTGACAAAACTATCAATACTTATGGAATACAAAAAATAAATGAATTAACTTTTGTAACTCCTATTCCACATGTCTAATCTTCAACATTACTTGAAATATTCGTCACTTCCAAGTACTCCAATGATCCCAAAGGTTGTAAGTTCAGCATCATCATTGTTGAAAATCCGTAGCTATAACAACGAGAAAACAAGAGTTCTCAATCATTGTTATACAGTGTCATAGTATCATTACATAACGTCAAAGTTCAATTGTATCACAACTTCAACAACAATACTAGGGTGATATGTATCACTCCCCCTTAGTCAATACTCCATCTCACATGGAAACCACTCCCCCTTACATAATGATCCGAAAATCATATGTATGTGTAGTGTGAATTACATATTAATTCTCCCCCTTTTTGTCAATAAAATTGGCAAAGGTACAAGAACGGGATCCTAATGAAATTTCCGAAAGAGACATTTCTTGACCAAAAGAAAGCAAAAATATATCTTATTATTTAGATGCAATCATAAAGCCGAAGCTAAATCCATTCATCAAGGATTTTATAAAGATACAAGATAACCCCTATAATATTCTACAGCCGCACTCCCCACAAAGAGCAATTAAGCACAAGTTCAATTAAGAACTCTCCCCCATAAAATTTCATTCCCAAAAGAACAACAAGAGCGACCTTAATTTTGAAAGAAAAGAAGGATTTCTTTGGACATAACAAATCTCATACAAGTATGAATTTGAATCCAAAATACTCAACTAAATTAACCACAAGAGAACCCATGATTAATTTAATCGAAAATGCTCAACATAAGTGAACTTATGGAGACTTAAAAAAATACAATTAGATTAATCACAAGAGAACCCATAATTAATATAATCGAAATACACAACCAAACTAATCACAAAAGTAATCAATTTAATTGGTCATGCTCGTCATAAGTAAACTTAAGGAGCAACAACTAAATAACCAAACAAGATGATATATATAGTTGAATATGCTCGACATAAAGTACCTTGCGGAACAACAAAAAAGTTAATATAAGAATAATCAACTTGGTCGTTTTAGTGCTCAACATAAGACACTTTACGGAGCCTCACGGTAATACATAAAATATGGATCAGGGAAGATCAATACTGCGAAATACATGAGGATTCATTCTATTTTCCATCACTATTCGCATAACGACATACCATAGACATAATCCTTGTAAACAAAAGATTTTTAACCTATCTTCCATCAATGATTGACATAATAGGCTTAACTTTTGTATTTGTCAAAAGTTCATTCCTTCTTTTATCAACACATGCATATCGACATATAAGGGACTTAACTTTCGACAAGGTATGGGACAATCATAGTTCACGGACGCAAACACACATATCCCATAACAAATTGCAATATATAAAACCATAAAGATAAATACTGCAAAAATCATCTTCAAAACAATTTTAGAATTTTAACTAATAAATCTAAAAACATGAAGATGAAAACGTTGGACATAGCTATGTGTAATCACAATAATTTCTATTCCAAACTCTAGTAATCCTTCTCAAAAATAAGAATAAATTCTCATAAGAAGTTTCCTAGGCATCAAGACAAACTCGTCATGCACATACAAGATGATTTGTTCTTAGAGGGTAGAATCAATCTTTTTCGCCCGGATTTATACCAAGAAAAGTTACCAAAGGCGTACAAAAATATTTTCTTAACAAAGAAGAACATACAAAGTCAATAACGACCATGCACCATAGTTCACATAGGATGATTGTGAACATTCAAGAATTCCATAGCACTGCGTACTACTTTCCATTCTTAAGATTCCTTCTTTGTGATTCACTAACAACATTCTTGTAAAACCTACAAATTATCTTAGAATATTAATACTCCAAGAATCCAAGTTCCCAAGTTCAAGAGAAGTGGAACAAGTGCAACGAAACGGAACAAAATACTCAAAAACAAGAGTCAGGACAAATACCAATCTTATATCATCCAAATTCAAGGTTTCTCATCTCCATTTTGAAGATAATTCAAAGAGGAAGAGAGTGAAAAAAGAATGAGGTCAATCCGAGTTCGGACGAAGAAGTTACGGCCAAAACAAGTTTACCGAATATCGACGTCAAGTACTCATACGAGTTTGCAAACGAATTTTCGTATCCTAGAGCAGTATGCAGACGGGGTTTGCGAACTTAAACCCACGGATTTTGGTTTTAAATGATGTTATGCATACTTGGTATGTGTACCATGAAGTCCAAACATCCCGAACTAATGTTTTCAAACCTAAACATTTAAGAACCTTAAACACAGATCAAGTTAGGTAGAAATGAATGATAATCAAGGTACATGGATCATTATAAGTACTCAAACAAGTAATAAACATAAAACTTGCTGAAGTTTATAGACATACCTTTTTAGAAAATTCCAATTGAATTCTACAGTCTTACCGAATATAATCTGTGTGCTCCAGTTGTTGTGTTTCCCTCACCGTATACATAAAATAGCAAGGCATTTCTTGGTGAGGATGCACTATCAACATAAACAAGTTGTGTTGAGGTGAACAATGTCTTGCTCACCATGGAACCAAGAAAGAGTTTCTTTCCAACAACTCTTAAATCTTGTGGTGTTGAGAAACACCCAAGGAACTGTTTTTTATAAGTTTATCAAAGAACTTCAAGAGAACCCAAAAAGATTTGTGTTTCTGATTTCTTGTTTTCCAACTTATAAAAAACAGTTTCTGCAGATAGTTTTTAGTACTGCGAAGGTAAACTCATTTGACAAAAAGAGACGTCCTAGATTCTTCATAAAAGAAGACAATACTACTATATTGATAGGAAGTATCGGGAATTGAGCAACGAATCAATTCATGCTTTGAGGTGATACACTCAGATGACTGAGATTTAAACTCCTCTTGTAATTCGTTTAGTTTATCACAACTAATTGGATTACGCAGAGGAGGAGCATTTCCCTCACTGATTAGTAAATCGATATCAACCTTAACATGAATGTTATTCATCATAACTTGAATTATCCTGTCAAGAGATTCTTGCTCTTTCTGGAGTTATAACTCAACATCAAGAGATAAGCTCTCAAGCTTCCTTTCAAACCCTGAAAACACTTCAAGAGATTTTGAACCTGGTGGAGGTTTAGATAGAATTTCTTCTACAGATTTTATTAAATCAGTCATGGAAGAGAATTCTGAAATCCCTGGATCTGGTGGTGCATTTATTGAACACAGACTTGTAAGGTCTTGAACGTGTTTGCCTGCTCTGATACCAATTGAAAAAGCGGGGGTACAACAACCACACCCAATATTTCTCTTAGCAATCTGTATGGACAAACTCCAATATACTTTCTAGAGAATCAACTAAACAGTCAGACTCAATCTAGGTAAAAATTATATCAAAAAGTTTATATCTCAATCTCTCGATTTGATATATACTCGAGCAAATAGAAATCTACGAGTCTTTATCAAATACTAGAGAGATAACTTGGATGGTACCAAAGACCAATATCCAAGTGCCAATCAGTTTAAATCAACAACCAAAAGGTCGGATATTCTAATTGATTGAACAATGCACAACCTGTGATATTTCAATTATATAACAAAATATAATGCGGAAAATAGATAACACCGACACCAGAATTTTCTTAACGAGGAAACCGCAAATGCAGAAAAACCCCGGAACCTAGTCCAGATTGAACACACATTGTATTAAGCCGCTACATACACTAGCCTACTCCAAATTAACTTCGGTCTGGACTGTAGTTGAACCCAAATCAATCTCACACTGATCCAAGGTACAGTTATGCTCCTACGTCTCTGTTCCCAGCAGGATTCTACGTACATGATTCCCTTAGCTAATCTCACCCACAACTAAGAGTTGCTATGACCCAAAGTCGAAGACTTTAATAAACAAATCTGTATCACACAGAAAAGTCTACGTTAATAGATAAATCTGTCTCCCACGAATATACCTATGAGTTTTGTTCCGTCTTTTGATAAATCAAAGTGAACAGGAACCAATTGATAAACCGGAATTATATTCCCGAAGAACATCCTAGTATTATCAATCACCTCACAGTAATCTTAATTGACACAACGAAAAAAGATATTGCTGAATCACAAACGATGAGACGAAGTGTTTGTGATTTATTTTATATCTTTCCTATTGTATATATCAATCTCAAGAAAATTATTACAATTGTATTCGTACGATAGCAACAGCAAGATCAGATCACACAACTACGAGAAAGTAGTATCGGCCCGGCTTCACAATCCCAATGAAGTCTTTAAGTCGTTAACCTGGTTTAGAAGAAGAAACCACAGGTTAAAGGAGAATCGGCTCTAGCTTAGCACAACTGGTATCACACAGAAGTTGTGGGGATTAGGTTTCCTAGTTGCTAGAGTTCTCCCTTATATAGTCTTTCAAATCAGGGTTTGCAATCAATGTTAGCTTGGTAACAAAGAATTCAATATTCACCGTTAGATGAAAACCTGATTAGATTCAAGCTAATATCTTTCAACCGTTAGATCGAAAACTAGCTTGTTACACACAAATGAAATGCACGTTTCTAGGCCTGTGTAACCGTACCCAAACTTGCACATTTGTTGGTTCAGCAATAGTTAACCAAATGGTTATCCATATGATCACTTTCATATCAACCATATTTTTCTTTGTTAGAGCATTGCTCGGTCGACCTCGCATGCGTTGCTATCTCAAGCATATTTGTCAATGTTCAGTCTCGGACTAGGATAGAAAAGTGTAGTTGAGCTCAAGGACTTCATGGAGATTCATCATACAACGACGAAGATATACTCAAGGAACTGTGGAACTTCATCAACAAAAAGGTATGTGGAGACTTGAACTTATCTATAACTCAAAAGTCTATCTCTTCTATCTCCTACTTCTTATGAGACAAAAGTCGTATGCTATATAGACTAGATCATACACATTTGATATTTTGAGCCGAGTATATCTCGCCTATCTATATCTCGAAATCATGTGTTGGTAAAGCATTTCGCTTTGATCAAGTTTATCTTCACCTAGTGACGAAAGTCTTGAAAAGTTTCAATTACTTTGAGAATTGCTCTGACGCCAAACGGTCTGTGAATAACGGCTATATAACATCCTCTGAGAATATCTCAATGATTGGAATGAGAGTTTAGATTACATAACCATGTATTCCTTAATCCGAAGTTTTCGAACTTTGTTGATTGAGAGAAACCGGAGGAATTGGCTTTGCCAATTCCGCGAACCCAGTCCCCGAACTCAGTCTGCGAACTGACGGAAGTTCTCGTACCGAGAATTTCTGCTGGGATTTTCCAAAAAATCGTTTGCTTGTTAGTCTGTGAACTCAGTCCGCGAACCTAGTCCGCGAACTGGCGAAAGTCTCTTTGCCGAGATTTTCTGCTGAGTTTGGAAAACTCCACCAGTTGTCTTAAGTCCGCGAACTTGTTTGTGAGCTTAAGTGGTTATGATCTAAAGATGTGCTCTGAACATGAAACTTAAATTACTAGGAATGCTTTATGCAAACTGTGGCTATAAAGTTCATGAGCCGATTCAATCGAATCGAATCATCTTTGTTTCAATTGTGTCTTGTGTAGTTACATAAGATCTCATAGAAATTGAACAACTCTTCAACTAGTTCATTTGAGTCAATTGAACTAGTTATGGTAAAGAAGAACAAGGTTAATATGAAATGCTCATATGGTTAACCTTTTGGGTTACTATGTTGAACCAACATACACGTACACGTTTGGGCATGGTTTTCGCAAACCCAGTAAACGTCTACCCAAGTGTGTGTGACAAGCTAAGTTTTCAATCTAACGGTTGAGAAATATTAGCTTGAATCTAAATCAGGTTTTCATCTAACGGTGAATATGGATTGCTTTGTAACTAAGGCAAAACCCTGATTTTAAGGCTATATAAAGGAGACATCTAGCATTGTGCAAAACTAATCCCCACATGTCTGTGTGATACTAGTGCGCTCGCTAGAGTCGATTCTCCTTTAACCTTTGGTTTTCTTCTGTAAAACCAGGTTAACGACTTAAAGACTTCATTGGGATTGTGAAGCCAGACCGATACTACTTTTATCGTAGTTGTGTGATCTGATCTTGCATCTTCTATCGTACGAGTACAATAGATTGATTGGATTGAGATCGTGAGAGTTCTCCGATAGGTAAGATAAAGAAGTCACAAACATCATCGTCTCATTGTTTGTGATTCCTCGACAAACCGCATGTGTAGTAAAGAAGGATTGAAGATAGGTGATTGATTAATCTAGGCTGTTCTTCGGGAATATAAGACCGGATTATCAATTGGTTCTTGTTCACCTTGATTTCATATCTTAAGACGGAACAAAACCTAGGGTTTATCTGTGGGAGACAGATTTATCTTTTGATAGACTTTTCTGTGTGAGACAGATTTGTTTATTATCAAGTCTGCGATTTTGGGTTGTAACAACTCTTGGTTGTGGGTGAGATCAGCTAAGGGAATCAAGTGCGCAGTATCCTGCTGGGATCAGATGCGTAGGAGTACAACTGTACCTTGGATTGGTGGGATACTGATTGGGGTTCAACTATAGTCTAGTCCGAAGTTAGATTGGAGTAGGCTAGTGTCTTTAGCGGCTTAATACAGTGTGTATTCAATTTGGATTAGGTCCCGGGGTTTTTCTGCATTTACGGTTTCCTCGTTAACAAAATTTCTGGTGTCTTCCTTATTTCTTTTCCGCATTATATTTTATATAATTGAAATAATACAGGTTGTTCGTTCATGATCATCAATTGAAAATCCAACCTTTGGTTGTTGATCGATATTGATTGATCCTTGGACATTGGTCTTTGGTACCGTCCAAGTATTCCTTGTGTTTGATTAGGACTCGCTGATTTCTATTATCTTGAGTAATATCAAAAACAAGAGAGAGATATTAACTCCTTGAGATACTTCTATCTAGATTGAGTCTGACTGTCCAGTTGATTATCTATCAAAGTATTTCGGAGTCAGTCCATACGGATTGCTAATCGAATTATTGGGTGGTGTTGTTAGACCCCCGCTTTTTCAATTGGTATCATAGCAGGCAAACACGGTAAACCTAATAAGTTTGTGTTTGTTCATTCCATATAAATTTCCCTATGGGAAATTTCTTTGGAAAACTTGCTCCTGGCATCTGTAACGCACGCCAGAATTCCTTAAAGATTGTTCAGAGATTGTTATGGTTAAAACCTCTGGGTTCTCATGATAATCTTACTTCATCTAAAAGGGGAGATTTAGATGTTAAGAAGAAATCTGAAGGAAAAAATAACAAGAAGGAATAATTGGGAAAACGTTCAATACGCTCAAGGATATAGAACCTCACTAGATTAACTCTTGATCTCTATGAGGAATACTATCGTGATGGATCAATTGATAAAGATCTGTTTAAAGCGTTCGAAGGCGTTTTTAAATTCTTAGAAAAACTTAATTCTGTTAAGTCTAAGAATCTTTCCGGAAAGGGTGTTGGTCGTGTTAAAACTGTTAATACTGAACAACCCAGAAATCGAAAATATCCTTCTTCTAGCCCGAACCAACGAAGGATAGAAAGCTCCAGCTGTCCTGACTATCATCATTATTTTGATTATACTACAAGGACTGTTCATACTTATCAACCAGACGTGTCGCATGAGAACTCCTCTGCGCATTATGCCTCTTGGTAACAAGACTGGCTTTTCCCCATTTTTACATATCTTAAAGTGGGGCAAGAAATGTCTTGAGTTTTTTACAGTTGTGTTGTTGATTGGTTAACTTTCTATTTCTTCTGTTATCTTCCACACATATGTTGGTTGTTTACCTCTAATGTGGAAAGGGCTAATATTTTTCCTTAAGTCTTGTGGGTCACGGTTCGTGTACAGCCCAAGCCCATGAATGAGGGATATATATATATATGTTGGTGGTCCGCGAACCTTCTCATTTCTCATCTTCTGTCCGCGTATGTGAACTAGGGTTTGTGTTTCTCCACCATTAAAGCTTGTTTGAAGAAATCAAAAGGAAGGGTGTTTGAGGTTCTCTTCAAGTAAGTAATTTCCTCTTGTATATCTCTTTATGATGATTTCTAGAAGCATGAAAAGGAGTTCTAAAAGCTCAAAATCCTCTAGCTTGAATCCTCCTTGTGATCAAAATTCCCTTAGAATTAGGTTTGTGAATGATTCTTGTGCTAGAACTTTTGATAGGATTGCTTCCAAAGGTTTTATTCTATAAAAGAAATTGGAAACCTTTAGTGGACATGAAGAGGATTTAGCTTGCTTCAAAAATTTCAATCTTGGGAATATCTTTAATGGCCTTGATGAAGGTTTTGATTCTCTAACAAGGATTTTCTATGCCAACATTCATGATGTTGATTTTAAGAAGATAGAATTCATATCCATGATAAATAGAGAGAGTTTTCTTGTTAATAGAGAGCTAATTTCAAGGGTCACCGAAATACCATTGGGCAACGTACGGTTACCTAGACCAAGTGATGAATGTCCATCATATGATGATATCTCTATTGGACTTTGTGGAAAGAAGGTTGTTTGGAGTCAAGGAAAGTTTCCTACTAATGATCTTAGTATTGCTTTAATGGCGTTTGGAAAACTCGGTATCTCTAACCTTTGTCCCTCCACAATTGAGAATTCTTGGTGGAGTTATGAGTTTGCGGAATTGGTCTTCTTTCTTGCATCCGACAATACAAATCTTGATATTTTTGGTTTTATCATCTTTCAAATGATGACGATGAATTCTCACATCAAGATGTTAGGCTATCCTTGTTTGGTTAGCCAAATTTGTCGTGATCATGGACTTGATTTTATTGGAAATTCTCTTGGGGTTCCCAAACTTGTTCGTCCATGTACCTTTCGGCGTATAAGGGAAAATGTTCGCAAGCGACAAAGAGGTACTCCTCTTGATGTTGAAGACCCTACCACCTTGAGGCTTATTCAAAAAGTTTACAAAGGTGTATGCAAGGTAAATGCAAGAGTAAAGTGCTTAAAAGATCAAGTGTCGTTAATTGGAACGAAGAGTCCCGAGCTCAAGGAAGAGTTGGATTCAATTCAATCTACTTGGAAATTGTCCGATGATGAAGGTGATGAGTAATGCATCTTCTTATATGCCTACTACATCTTCTTTTTGGATTAGTTGGAAGAATAACTAGTGCTTTCAATAGCGATGATTGTGACTACACATAGCTATTTTTGTTTTCATCTTCTTATGTTTATTTTTTAGCTTTATTGGTTATTAAATTCTAAAAAAAATGGAGGATGATGTTATTGCAGTATTGATCGTTATGATTTTGTGATATGTATTGTTTGCGTCCGTGAACTTGAAGGTCCCATATGCGATCAAAAGTAAAGTCGTTCATGAATTAGTATTCGTATTGATGAAATGACGAATGGACTTTTGATAATTACAAAAGTTATGCCTATGCAGTCATGTATTTGATGGAAAATAGGATAAAAAAAATTGTTTGACAAGGATAAAGTCTATTATGTCGTTATGATGGAAGATAGAATAGATCTGTGTATGTTATTCACGGTATTGATCTTCTTTGATCCATTTTGTTATGTTTTACAGTGAAGGCTCCATTGTGTTGAGCACGATACAACTAAGTCGATTATTCTTATTGGCTTTGTTGGTTGTTCCATAAGATGCTATATGTTGAGCATTATGAACTAAATTAATCATCTTAGTTGGTTATTTAGTTATTTTCTCCGAAAGTCTTCTTTTGTCGAGAAAAATCTTTTGATAATTAAATTGATTACTTTTGTGATTAGTTTGGTTGTTTGTATTCCAATAAGATTAATTATGGGTTATCTTGTAATTAGTCTAGTTGAGTTTTCATATATTCCACAAATCCTTGTGTTGAGTATATGAACAGTTATACTAATCATGTTCTATTGGTTAATGTAGTCGTATATTCCGTAAGGTTTTCCTTATGTTGAGTATGTGAACGATTAAGTTAGTCATCTCCGTATGATTACCTTAGTCGTAGCTCCGTAAGTTTACTTATGTTGAGCACTTTAAATTAAATTGATCACTTTTGTGGTTTGATTTAGTTACGTATTCCAATTAAATTAATCATGGGTTTTCTTGTGATTAATTTGGTTGAGTTTTGGATATAGAAAATCATTTCTATGGTTTTTGGTGTCCAATTTAAAACTCCTTTTTTTTTCGAAATTAAGGTCGCTCTTGTTGTTCTTTAGGGAATGACATCAAATGGGGGAGAGTTCTTTTGAACTTGTGCTTAATGGTAATATCTTGGAGGGTGTGCGGCTGTGGAATTTTATAGGGGTTATCTTGTATCTTAAAACTCCTTGATGAATGCATTTAGATTCGGCTTTATGATTGCATCTAAATTAAGTTGGTATGTATTTTTGTTTTAATCTGTGAAATGTCTCTTGTGGAAATTTCATTATGATGTAGTTCACACTACAAATACATATGGTTTTTGGATCATTTTGTAAGGGGGAGTGGTTTCCATAATCGATATGGAGTATTGACTAAGAGGGAGTGATACATATCACCGTAGTATTATTGTTAAAGTCGTGATGCAATTGGACTTTTAAGTTACATAATAATACTATGTCACTGTATAATGATGATCGAGAATCTCGATTTCTCTCATTGTTATAGCTACGGATCTTCAACAACGGTGATGCTAAACTTACAACCTTTGGGATCATTGGAGTACTTGGAAGGACAAAGATTTCAGGGAACATTGAAGATTAGACTATGGAATAGGAGCCACTAAAGTTTATCTTTTTTGTATTCCATATGTATTAATAGTTTTGTCACTAAAATTGACAGAGGGGGAGATTCTTAGAGCATTGCTCGGTCGACCTCGCATGCGTTGCTATCTCAAGCATGTTTTTCAATGTTAGTGATCAAAACTATGAGTCTTGATTTCTAGCCTACTTAGCTAAGTCTCGGACTAGGATAGAAAAGTGTAGTTGAGCTCAAGGACTTCATGGAGATTCATCAAAAAACGACGAAGATATACTCAAGGAACCGTGGAACTTCATCAACAAAAAGGTATGTGGAGACTTGAACTTATCTATCACTCAAAAGTCTATCTATTATATCTCCTACTTCTTATGAGACAAAAGTCGTATGCTATATAGACTGGATCATACACATTTGATATTTCGAGCTGAGTATATCTCGCCTATCTATATCTCGAAATCATGTTTTGGTAAAGCGTTTCGCTTTGATCAAGTTTATCTTCACCTAATGACGAAAGTCATGAAAAGTTTCAATTACTTTGAGAATTGCTCTGACGTGAAACGGTCTGTGAATAACGGCTATAAAAAGTCCTCTGAGAATGTCTCAATGATTGGAATGAGAGTTTAGATTACATAACCATGTATTCCTTAATCCGAAGTTTTCGAACTTTGTTGATTGACAGAAACCGTAGGAATTTGCCTTGCCAAGTACGCGAACCCAGTCCGCGAACTTAGTCCGCGAACTGGAGGAAGTTCTCGTACCGAGAATTTATGCTGGCATTTTCCAAAAACTCATTTGCGTGTTAGTCCGCCAACTGACGAAAGTCTCTTTGCCGAGATTTTCTGCTGAGTTTGGAAAACTCCACCGGTTTTCTTATGTGCGCGAACTTGTTTGTGAGCTTAAGTGGTTATGATCTAAAGATCTGCTCTGACCATGAAACTTAAATTACTAAGGAATGCTTTATGCAAACCGTGGCTATAAAGTTCATGAGCCGATTCAATCGAATCGAATCATCTTTGTTTCAATTGTGTCTTGTGTAGTTACATAAGATCTCATAGAAATTGAACAACTCTTCAACTAGTTCATTTGAGTCAATTGAACTAGTTATGGTGAAGAAGAAGAACAAGGTTAATATGAAATGCTCATATGGTTAAACTTTTGGGTTACTATGTTGAACCAACATACACGTACACGTTTGGGCATGGTTTTCGCAAACCCAGTAAACGTCTACCCAAGTGTGTGTGACAAGCTAAGTTTTCAATCTAACGGTTGAGAAATATTAGCTTGAATCTAAATCAAGTTTTCATCTAACGGTGAATATGGATTGCTTTGTAACTAAGGTAAAACCCTGATTTGAAGGCTATATAAAGGAGACATCTAGCATTGTGCAAAACTAATCCCTGCACGTTTGTGTGATACTAGTGCGCTCGCTAGAGTCGATTCTCCTTTAACCTTTGGTTTTCTTCTCTAAAACCAGGTTAACGACTTAAAGACTTCATTGGGATTGTGAAGCCAGACCAATACTAATTTTATCGTAGTTGTGTGATCTGAACTTGCATCTTCTATCGTACGAGTACAATCGATATATTGTCTTGAGATCGTGAGAGTTCTCCGATAGGCAAGATAAAGAAGTCACAAACATCTTCGTCTCACTGTTTGTGATTCTTCGACAAACCGCCTGTGTAGTCAAGAAGGATTGTAGAGAGGTGATTGATTAATCTAGGTTGTTCTTCGGGAATATAAGACCGGGTTAGCAATTGGTTCCTGTTCACCTTGATTTCATATCTTAAGACGGAACAAAACCTAGAGATTTCTGTGGGAGACAGATTTATCCTTTGATAGACTTTTCTGTGTGAGATAGATTTGTTTATTATCAAGTTTGCGATTTTGGGTTGCAGCAACTCTTGGTTGTGGGTGAGATCAGCTAAGGGAATCAAGTGCACAGTATGCTGCTGGGATCAGAGGCGTAGGAGTACAACTGTACCTTGGATCGGTGGGAGACATATTTGGGTTCAACTATAGTCCAGTGCGAAGTTAGATTGGAGTAGGCTAGTGTCTGTAGCGGCTTAATACAGTGTGTATTCAATCTAGACTAGGTCCCGGGGTTTTCTGCATTTGCGGTTTCCTCGTTAACAAAATTTCTGGTGTCTGTGTTATTCGGCATTATATTTTATATAATTGAAATAATACAGGTTGTGCGTTCGTGATCATCAATTGGAAATCCAACCTTTGGTTGTTGATTGATATTGATTGATCATTGGACATTGGTCTTTGGTACCGTCCAAGTATTCCTTGTGTTTGATTAGGACTCGCTGATTTCTATTAGCTTGAGTAATATAAAAAACAAGAGAGAGATATTAACTCCTTGAGATACTTTTATCTAGATTGAGTCTGACTGTCTAATTGATTCTCTAGCAAAGTATTTCGAAGTTAGTCCATACAGATTGCTAATCGAATTATTGGGTGGTGTTGTTAGACCCCCGCTTTTTCATTCTTCACCATAACTAGTTCAAGTGACTCAAATGAACTAGTTATGACTCAAACACAATATTTGTCACAGGATCAAGAGACAATAGGACTCAGGATTCCACCATTATTCATTCACACAATTCATATATTTATTTCAAACAATTATAGCTCAAATGATATCGACTCTTATTCTTGCCAAAGTAGATTTTTAGAAGATTTATTATATATCACTAGCATGATGCATCAAAAGCACTAATACCAAGCATACATCATCATACGATATCACAACCAATTAAGAAAAATCATAAAACAATTTATAAAAAGTGCAAGTAGTCAAAAAAGAATTAAATATAATTATTGTATGCGTAAAGAACGACTTCCTCCATCATCCCAGTGTTGGGATTTAGCTACTCATATTAATCATGTTCTCAAAATACATTTTTATAGCTCAAAATATGATTAAAAGAGTCAAAAGTTATAAAACAATGGTTCTGTGACCCACAAAATACGTCCAGAAAGAAACGATACCAGGGAACTGCAGTAAAACAACGACACTCCGCTGCTGCTGTTGACGCTGCAGAAAATAAGACTGCTCTGTGAAGTCTGTTCTTCGTGTTCTTCAAGGTCCTCTAATGACAGCAGCAGCAGCAGGTGGGAATTGCTGTTAATCCTTATTCTTCGCTCCTCTGCGTCCCAAACCTTCCCCAAACTCTTGATAAAGCTTCTCTGCACTCCCACATGACTTTTTATACCCGACAGACCCAAAAATCTCTTGGTTTAATCCCGAATATCTTCTATTATTCTTCACGGCCTCGTCCGTTATTTCTTTCCCTGTGGACTCTGATTTCTTGTTAATAGAAGATATTTGGTTTTTAATAACTTTCCAAACTTTGTTAAGATAGGATAGAAGCAAATCTTATGATATCTTCTGCTGATTAATCACCATATCTTCGAAATATGTTCACGCTCCTGCTGTTGACGCTGTCTTCCTCCAACACATTATCCAGCCCATTTTGATTAGTTAAACTGCCCAAACTAACTTTGTTTGATCAATACAAGTCCAGCCCAATCATTTACAGCGATTGAATCTCGTTAAAACAGCTCGAGAATTCAACTCCAAAATCTGATGCGTCTGCATGCAATATTCCCGCCGAAATCGTTTCAAATGGGGAAGAAAATGGTAGCCCCCTATCCAGAGTAAGGGTGCGAATAGCAGCTGCCTTAGGGGTGACCTGGGGGTGCCCCTCAGTAATTAGGTTACCCCTTATCCAAAAGCGAGAGTCCGAATAACACTTGTCCTCCGGGTGCCAAAATCAACTTTTCGAGCCGAATTTTCCAAAAATGTTTATTTCCTAAAAATCCATAAAAACACAATATTAGTACAAAAATAAAGTTCCAACAATACGGACATTGAGGACAAATTAGACACAAAAATGTGTCTATCAAATACCCCCAAACTTATTATTTGCTAGTCCTCGAGCAAAACTAATAAAAAATAAATAAAACCGAGTTAATCTCGGGAGGGTTTACCAGAGGTGTGCCCACAAAACCATTACTCCAGACCCTAGCTTATCTATGCAGAACCTTGGAAGGCACTAAAGAATCTCCTTGGTTGGCATACTTATTGACTAAAGGAGGAAGTACCCTGATGCGAAATTCCAATTGTTGTACACGAGTTTGCACTCAAGCATACTAAAATTCATATAAAGTGACAGAGATCTACTCAGATAGTTGCACTATGGACATCATATTCGGAGTCAAACTAATCATAGATAGAAAAAGGAGATGGAAATAGAAAAATGTAGATGGTTTTGATGTTAACCAAATGATCGATGTTTCACATATCTGTCTGAAGGCCACTGCCAGAATGAACCTATCCTAATGGACTGAGATACCGGTCTGACTAATATCAACACAACTGGCATATACAAGGAAACCATTGGTCAATAACTTAAATCTAGATCAACAAACTGGCAAATACAAGGGAACCAGCAGTTGACTACACAGAACAATAACAATTTTTTTTTTTAACTTAACGGCATGAATAGATCTTTCTGATCCAAGCGCATGCTTCTTGTCAGCAGATTACACGATAGTTCCCACGGGTCCTGCATTCCACGCTTTCTTAGGCGACGGAAACAGGGAGAACACACGCATATTGCTATCCAAGTGTTAATATTTATTCCAATTGGTCTAATTGGTCCGGTCTCAACTTTTTTTATTTTATATATATATATAGTAACTCAATCACTCTAATTCACCCTAGCAGTGGTAAAAACTTGAATCGTGTGCCCCACCTAATCACTTAGAGAAACATAGTTTAAAATGAAAAAAATAAAAATAGAAGTGAAAAGGACTCAATGAAATATGGTGAAACTATCATGTTATTCCTAACACCTGAGCTCTGTGCTTTTACGAATAGACTCTTTAGATGTTTCCATCTATTCAGATTGGTTCCTCAACTCCTATGATCAAAATGCTTCCATCCACTTAGATTAGTTAGTGCAATCCTAAATAGGCATAAATTTCTAAGCTCTGGATTTTATTTATTGCAACTAAAAAGTTTCTCCCATACCCCCAAACTTAAACCTAACATTGTCCTCAATGTTCTAAAGATAAAATTAAAAACATGAACAAGGAGAAACTGTTACCAATGAAGCAAAAGAGATAAGGAAAGATATTACCGTGTCGCAAGAATATTGGGTACCTCCCAAGAAGTGCTAAGTTTAAAGTCTTCAGCCAGACATCGGAAGGAATTAGTCACCTCATAGAATCATATAGAAGTAGTCGGAATAACTGTGGGTTATCTGGATCAAAAAGTATTACCCACAAGAAGAGGAAACTGCAACAGACCAAAAATATACCGAACATACCCTTGTTTAAGACAACTACATATAGTTGTGGCTCAGGTTCAGGTTCTATAACTGGGTCTAGATAACAGGTTTTCATCGGTTGGATTTCCTCAAAGCTAAGATCAGGTATTAGAGTCTGGAAAAACTCAACTAAGAACTTATAAGCACATAACAACAACCTGAATAACTGGGGATCCTCTAAGTCAGTCAGATTTGACTCACACAGCTGACCACAATGAAAGAGGTGGTCTTCCTTACGAAAATGTGTCGACCCTAATATCCTAAAGTGATTAGGTTTAGTCTCAAAACTTAATAACCGACACATCTTAAAATCAAAAGTTCCCACAATTGGTTGAAAAGTTTTTGGTGGGAAAACAAAGTCAATCTTGGTATCATAGCCTGGGTTAACCACATCAACCAGAGGATGGGTTTCTAACAACTGAGCTTCTTTCTGGACATCATTAGGTTCGGGAAAACGTGTATGAAGATAATCTTGTAAGATGGTTGAGGCACAAATTTCAAGTCCTACAGGAGGGTGCTTTCTAAGAGTTAAAGCACACGGAGAATGATAATCACCCCCAAACTTAGAGTTTTCTGTGTCTCTAGAAAGACTAGTCACAACTTCCCTAATTTTTAGGTCATC
This sequence comes from Papaver somniferum, assembly GCF_003573695.1. Classification (NCBI taxonomy): domain Eukaryota; kingdom Viridiplantae; phylum Streptophyta; class Magnoliopsida; order Ranunculales; family Papaveraceae; genus Papaver; species Papaver somniferum. The sequence goes on along the minus strand of NW_020621603.1, from coordinate 11,354,697 downwards.
AGATTCCTGGAAATGGTCAATTGATTCTTCTAATTCAGGTTCATCCTCACTCATCTCTACGAGTTCATCTTCTTCGTCTAAGACTATTGTTTCTAAATCGCTAGACTCTAAAACATTATTCTCGGAATAAACTCGTTCCTCTAAATCATTATCGGCTTTGTAAACAGGAAATACTACATCGTCTAAAACGAGGGTATCTCTAGTCAAATCCTCGTCCTTTTGAATAGGTGACTAATTATTAAAATTATTTGGATTTGAACTAGAAATAATATTATCATTGTAAAGCTCAATTGGAGTAACCATTTCCTGATCACTATTCCTACATAAGTATGATTCTCCATCAACACTATCCTCATCATAATAACATGAAAAAGATCGAACCTCATCAAAACAAGTAGTGTTACCAATTCTAACCTCGTCATCTTGATTATGAAAATAACTATCCTCATTTTTAAGGGTATTATTGGAAACACTGTATTGGAAAGTAAGATTATTTCGAGCAAGTCTTTCGTTCGTCTCAGCCATCAGCTTGAGGGATTCCTCTATAGAAAGTTCACTCATTATTGTATTTCTTTCGTCTATAATTACAATATTCATCTCAGCTAACTTACGCGTCGACTCAGCTAACTTCCTGAGGGACTCTTCTAAAGGAGGAATATGAACAGAGGGATCATAAAAAGGACTACTTTTCAGTAGTTTGATTGTATCCTCTAGAGACAAAGAACTAGTACTATAATCTTCTTGCTCATAAGACTGATGCATGTGTGGATAGTAATTGGGCTCACCAGGGTATGACCCATATCCTTCCAAAGGATGGCGTTCCCAACCACTATTCCCAACATGGTCATAAAAAGGATGATGTCCATATTCAAATTCAGGTCGATAATCATTGTATTGGCTTCTATCATACCAGTTCGACATTCTTAATTGCAAGGGAATTCTACACAATCACAAACAAGGCTGACTCGACCAAATCAAACCTATAAAATCTAGCAAACAACAAGCATGATGGATCCACTTAGATTGTTTCTAGACTTGCTTCTATCTCTCGAAGGGGAATTCGTTACAATTTAAGCAAACACCTCTGGAATCAATCCGAGTCAAAGTAAGTTGAATTGAGGCGAGGGAAGCTCAGAGCTTTGATACCCAAGGCCTCACCGCTATCACAAGGCGGCGCAGTCACGCATTCAACTCACAGAAACCATTATGAACTTCAAGGTGTGCTTAATAAAGTAACCAATATCCTTCGAAATTTTTTCCTAATAAGCGCGTTACCCTATCGGTCTCGTTCTATTCCAAATTTTAAGCTTGGGTTCGCGTTAGGTTTCGTTTTCCTAAGGCGGGCAAGAAGGGAGCGGTGATGAAATCCGAACCCTTATCTTGTATTGGCCAGGCCTTGCCCTTTACTAGGAATTTAAAAACAGTCCAAATTCGTCCTCAATCAATGAATCACCTTAAGGAATACAGTAACTCGCTTACAGGAGATTCGCGAGTGTTTCGATGGACTTACCTCCCGTACCAGATGGGGGATGAACCGTTGTCGTCGACTCGGGCCACGACTCCTATGCCGTGTGCGAACCCGAGGGGCCGAGACGATATAGTAATCGTCGTCCTTCCCTGCACACAGTTTATATAATAATTTTTTTTTTTTTAATAATAATACCCTTCCGTAGGGTTAAAAAAAATAAAGTCCAATTGTTTAAAGTCCAAAGTCCAAAATAAATAAAATAAAATAAAAATTACAATTTTCCTCACACACTCAAAAAAATTAAAAATTAAAAATTAAAAATTAAATCCTAAAATTGTCCCTTTTTTTCTTATCTTTTCGCTTTTCACTTTAAGCTTTTTCCTCTCCAAGTCCTTAGTTTTCACTTTGAACCTGCAAAATAAAGACAAAAAGAAACGTAAAAAGGAACAAACAATTCTAAAAAAAAAAATAAATAATAAACCTAAAAAAAATTCTACCTAAGCACAAATCCGCGTCGGCGGCGCCAAAATGTTTAATGTATTTTTCGTGCGGTAAATAAGAGTTCGTTGCTCGGACTTGAAAAGATTTATAAATAAAAATATATACACAATATTTGTCACAGGATCAAGAGACAATAGGACTCAGGATTCCACCATTAATCATTCACACAATTCATATATTTATTTTAAACAATTATAGCTCAAATGATATCGACTCTTATTCTTGCCAAAGTAGATTTTTAGAAGATTTATTGTATATCACTAGCATGACGCATCAAAAGCACTAAGACCAAGCATACATCATCATACGATATCACAACCAATTAAGAAAAATCATAAAACAATTTATAAAAAGTGCAAGTAGTCAAAAAAGAATTAAATATAATTATTGTATGCGTAAAGAACGACTTCCTCCATCATCCCAGTGTTGGGATTTAGCTACTCATATTAATCATGTTCTCAAAATACATTTTTATAGCTCAAAATATGATTAAAAGAGTCAAAAGTTATAAAACAATGGTTCTGTGACCCACAAAATACGTCCAGAAAGAAACGATACCAGGGAACTGCAGTAAAACAACGACACTCCGTTGTTTCTGTTGACGCTGCAGAAAATAAGACTGCTCTGTGCAGTCTGTTCTTCGTGTTCTTCAAGGTCCTCTAATGGCAGCAGCAGCAGCAGGTGGGAATTGCTGTTAATCCTTATTATTCGCTCCTCTGCGTCCCAAACCTTCCCCAAACTCTTGATAAAGCTTCTCTGAACTCCCACATGACTTTTTATACTCGACAGGCCCAAAAATATTTTGGTTTAATCCCGAATATCTTCTATTATTCTTCACGGCCTCGTCCGTTATTTCTTTCCCTGTGGACTCTGATTTCTCGTTAATAGAAGATATTTGGTTTTTAATAACTTTCCAAACTTTGTTAAGATAGGATAGAAGCAAATCTTATGATATCTTCTGCTGATTAATCACCATATCTTCGAAATATGTTCACGCTCCTGCTGTTGACGCTGTCTTCCTCCAACACATTATCCAGCCCATTTTGATTAGTTAAACTGCCCAAACTAACTTTGTTTAATCAATACAAGTCCATCCCAATCTTTTACAGCGATTGAATCTCGTTAAAACAGCCCGAGAATTCAACTCCAAAATCTGCTGCGTCTGCATGCAATATTCCCGCCGAAATCGTTTCAAATGGGGAAGAAAATGGTATCCCCCTATCCAGAGTAAGGGTGCGAATAGCAGCTGCCTTAGGGGTGACCTGGGGGTGCCCCTCAGTAATTAGGTTACCCCTTATCCAAAAGCGAGAGTCCGAATAACACTTGTCCTCCGGGTGCCAAAATCAACTTTTCGAGCCGAATTTTCCAAAAATGTTTATTTCCTAAAAATCCATAAAAACACAATATTAGTACAAAAATAGAGTTCCAACAATACGGACATTGAGGACAAATGAGACACAAAAATGTGTCTATCACTACACAAGACACAATTGAAGCAAAAACGAGTTGATTCACTCGAATCTGTTCATGAACTATATAGCCACGGTTTGCAATTTGCATTCCTTATTTTATATAAGAATAAGTTCACAAACATCGTTTTTAGATATAACCTACTCAACTTCACGGACTGGGTTCGCGGACTTAAGTTCCTGAACGGAGTTCACAAACTCTAACATAATTTCTCGGGACGAGAACTTCCGCCAGTTCGCGGACTGAGTTCGCGGACTTGGCTCACGCAACCATACCGGTTCTCTTGATCAACAAAGTTCGCAAACTTCGGTTCAAGGAATAAGGACTTATACATATATGTGTTTCCACAACAATGCTTATATCCTCCAATGGTTATATAATCTAAACTCTCATTTTAATCATTGAAACATTCTTAGAGAAAGTTGATATTCTATAATTGTTATTCACAAACTATTTTTCGTCAAAGTAAGCAATTTTCAAAGTGATTGAAACTTGTCATGACTTTCGTCACTAGGTATAGATGAACTTGGCTAAAGCGAAATCTTACCAACACATATTTCGAGAAATAGATAGGCGAGATAAACTCGGCTCGAAATAGCAAATGTGTATAATCTAAGTCTATATAGCAAAACGACTTTTGTCTCAAGATAGGAGATAAATAGATTTTTGAGTGATAGATAAGTTCAAGTCTCCACATACCTTTTAGTCGATGAAGATCCACCGGTTCCTTGAGTAGTCCTTCGTCTTGTATGATGATTTCCATGGAGTTCTTGAGCTCAACTACACTTTCTATCCTAGTCCGATACCTTAGCTATAGTAGACTAGAAATCAAGACTTATAGTTTTGATCACTAACATTGACAAACATGCTTGAGATAGCAACGCATGCGAGGTCGACCGAGCAATGCTCTAACAGAATCAATTCATGAACTTTAAGCCAAAGTTTGCAAAGTTAATTTGCATTCCTTAAATCATAAATGTTTTAGCTCATGAGTATGAAAATCATACATAACCAGTTCTAGAACTTAACCACTGTGTATGCAAACTAGGTACGCGAACAACAGCTCCGGTCCTTGGCCTATTCAAGTCGCTCGCAAATTCGGTTTGCAAACAACTGTCCCGGACCCAACTCAGGTAAACCCGTCCGCATACTAGGTACGCAAATAAGAGTTTCGTACCTTCTCAGGTAAACCCGTCCGCATACTAGGTAAGCAAACAAGAGTTCCGGGCCTAAATTGTCACAATACAGTTCGCATACTGGATATGCATAAGGTGTTGTATCCAGACATGAGTAATCTCACACACCATTAGCTTCAAGTAATTTTCAATTGATCGAATGATCAATACGAAACTTCCCAAGCCAACATCAAATGACTGTCTCATACAAATCATATAAGATGTTCAAGGTAATTTTCACATGATCATCTTTGACTTACTATTTAGTTTCCAACAAATAAATTGTCTCCAACTAAACTCGTCAAGAATATGATGAACATAGCTAAAGCCAAAAGCTTCTAACACGTATTTCGAGAAATAGATAAGTGAGATAAACTCAGCTCGAAATATCAAATGTGTATAATGTAAAATTATATATAGTTATACAACTTAGTCTCATTAGAAGATAGAATAGAATAGACTTCTGAGTGATAGATAAGTTTTAGTCTCCACATACCTTTTGTTGATGAAGTTCCTCCAAGCTCCTCAGTAGATCTTCGTCTTCAATTGGTGAACTCCGTGAAGTCTAAAGCTCAACTACACATTCTATCATAATCCGAGACATAGTTATAAGTAGACTAGAAATCAAGTATATAGTTTTGATCAACTAAACTTGACAAACAAGCTTGAGATACCAACGCTTGCGAGTTCGACCGAGCAGTGCTCTAACAGTAAGTACTCCCCTTGGTCCTCACTTTAAATTGAATTTTGATATGTCTCCTACTATTGAAGAAGAGCGTGAGTATATGGCCCAAGTCCTATATGCTAGTGTTGTTAGTAGCTTGATGTATGCAATGGTATGTACAAGGACAGACATTTCACATGCATTAATTAAATATGATCAGTCGTTATATGCACAATCCCGGTAAGGTACATTGGCAAGATGTGAGATGGATTTTGAGTATTTGTATGGTATAGATGATATTAGTTGGAGTTTGTGAAAGAAGATGGTAACAATCAACTGTGTGTTGGTTATGTGGATTCTAACTATGTTGGTAATTTGGACAAGAGGCGTTCAACTAGAAGGTATGTATTTACCTTGGATGGAGTACTAGTTAGTTGGAGATATATTTTGCAATCTATTATTGATCTATCAACTACTTAAGCAGAGTATGTGGAAGTGACAAAAGCATTTAAAGAGGTTATATAGTTACAAGATTTGCTAGATAACTTGGGTATTGTGTTAGGAACATTTGCTTGTGCATTGTGATAGTCTTAATGCAATTTACTTGGCTAAGAATCAAGTGCATCATGCTTGAACCAAACATATAGATGTTCGATTTCACTTTGTTAGAGAAATTCTAAAAGTAGAAGAAATTCTACTTGTGAAGATTGATATCAAAGACAATCCAATCGATATATACGTTGACAAAAAGTAGTATCTGGGGTCAAGTTTCATCATTTCTCGAAATTGATCCACATTCTTCTGGCTTGGTGAGACCGTTTGGGATAGAGGTTCTTCGGAACCTGGTGGAGGCGTTCTAGCAAGTCCATTAAGTGAATTATGGTCTGTTTGATTCCTTACATAGGATACGTAGTCAACCATTGGTGCCATCGAAGTTGGAAGACGAACGTAATTTTGTTATCGATCGAATGAATGCATGATCCGAGGTGGAGAACTGTTTACTAGGTCAGTGAAAGAGTTTTGATTTTTAAAAACTCAAAAGTAGTCGGTCATTTTGAGTTAGGATGATCAACTTGGTCGGTGGAGAGTTTATGATAAACTTTATATGTTTACTTATGCCTAAAGTATAGCTAAGTCTTGGATTCTTTGTATACAAGCTAGGAAACCCTATTCATGTAGGCTAAGTAATATATCTATATAAATAGCCAATTAGAGAACCTAGAAAATTACACCAAAATGCTTCTTCTCTTTTGGGTGTATTTGTTTTCTCCTATACGATAATATATACAATCTCTTACTTTTCCGACGGTTCAAGCTCGTTATATTCTTGTATAGTTTGCTTGTATTCTTTGCAATATTTAGAGTACTATTGTGTAGTTGTGCAATTTTCTTTCACGGGTTTTAGCGTAACACAAAGTTATTCAGCCAGATTTTAATTTAAAATCCTATTTTTATCAAAAATAAAAATGCAAGGATATTGTAAACAAAACATACTCTAGTTTTAGGTTTTGAAACAATGGGTTTTCACTAATAGTTTAGGGATTGAGTATCTCAGGGTGTAGCAACATCATATCACTACTAAGATGATAATCAAATCGCCTCATTGATGAAAATGAAAGGAAAAATATAAAATCCTAGAATCACGTTAGAGTCCTCTTTTTTTCGCTCACAAGATTGATCATTGTTTAAAAAATAGAAAGTCTATCTTCATATGGAGGCAACCAATTTTTTTACGTCAAAAATTGTGTTTATTCCCATGACCATAACTAGGACATTATTATGTCATGACCAATGCAACACTGATTATGCGTAACAAAATTGTATATGTTTTTAACCTCCCAGAACAAATGCCCTATGTATACTTTAATTGCAGGACTTTGGTAATAGGTGGTGTTAAAAATAAAAGCAACACAAACTCTTGTTGAAAATGTCGATAAAATGTTAGAATGTTGATTCTTATAGATATAAAGCAATTGAAATTGCCTCAAAAACATTTCAGTCTCTCAATACAAGATATGCAGGCACCATAACATGGAAACATTGTGGAAGTCATATTGCTGCATAGGTAGTACTAGAAGTAATATAGTACAACGTAAGGAAATTTTTGACAAAATAGTATAACATTACACTATATAAGGTTTATGAGTATGGAATCAGTAATTTCCGGTTCTGAATCATACTAACTCCACTCGGTTATGTACCAGACCGATTTTGGTTCATGACGATACTGTATTTGAAATCAATAAAACCTAGCTCATTAATTTCGGTTCTGGTTCTATTAAAAGCGAAGACTAACCATAACATATGCAAGTGCAACCCTAGATACAAAAAGAAATGATCATATAAAGAAGGCTAGTTAAGTAATTTTGTTTTAAAAAATAAGGGTTTCTAGAAAATAAAAGCTTATTTTTGACTTAGATTAAGGGTATATAAACAATGGTTCCCTTAGGTCTAGGTTTACCTTAAATCAAGAAAAATCCCCAAAACTTCTCAACTTCTTGCCTAAAATTATTAATAAAGCCCCAATGATTTTCTCGTGTTATCGTACCAAATGGCATCAATTGAGATTGATTTAGGATAAACATATTCATGTGTGGCAGTTTAGAAGCATGATCGTGTTGAGATTATTGCTAATGATGAAGGAAGTCTCACTACTCCTTGTTATGTTGCTTTTACTGACGCTAAACGTTTGATCGGCAATGTTGCTAAGTATCAAGCCGCCAAGGATCATGTCAACATCGTTTTCGGTAAAACCCTCTATCTTCTTGTTTCATTTTTTTTGTATGATTGTTTTGAATGTGTTGTTCCATCGATTGTTTGTTGTTTGTGTTGTTAATGTGTTCATTACTTGTTCCATCAATTTTTTGTTGTATGAAATGAGTGTTCACAATTTGTTTTTTGTTCTGAATGTGTTTTCATTTCGTAGATGCAAAGCGTTTGATTGGTAGGGAATTCAATGATCGGATTGTTCAGAATGATATGAAACTATGGTCATTCACAGTCATTGCTGGAGAAAACAACAAGCCCATGTTTCAGGTGGAATACAGGGGGGGGATTTCTTCAGGTTCTCTCTAATACGAAACAAATTGCTGAACGTTATCTTGGTACAGGTGTTAAGGATGTTGTCATTCTGTTCCCTGCTTACTTACTGCGTCAATCTACTAAAGATGATGGAACTATTGCTGAACCAACCGCAGTTGCTATTGCGTACGGTCTTGATAAGAAGAAGGGTGCTGGTAGTAATAAAAATATTATTATATTTGATCTCGGTTGAGGTACTTTGGATGTTTCAATCTGACAATTTACGATGGTATCGTTGAAGTCAAGGCTACAAATGGAGATACACATCTTGTCCCATCTTAAGGAATCCACCACCATTTAATAATAATTAACGTTATAATGCAAATAATATGGGTCTTATCATACATCAAAGTTTAAGACGACGAGATTTTTTTAACCATTTTACAAGATCACTCTGATTCAAGTGGAGTGTTTGCTTTTTTGTGCACAACATCATACAAATATCTTTTACTCATATGATTTCATTTGTCATTTTTCGATGTCATAGTTAAGTTTCATGTGGATTGTTTATAACAAATATTTTATATAAACACATGTAGAACAAAATCCTTATTTAAATAATATTTGTATTTACCTCTATACATTTTTGTATTATCCATGCACATGTATGTGTTTTCCCAAGTATGTTTTTGAAAAAATTTATTTTGATATGTTCAAGGGAGACCTCCATATAAGAATAACCTCTATGTAAGAATATTTGTGGTTCCCGGGATGTTCTTATACAGAAATTTTACTGTAGTTATTTTCCGAATTTTCACTAATCTTACGGATTAGTCGAATATTTTCAATCTTAGAAAAAGCTATTTGTGCTTCGTTATTTGTTTAGCTCATGTCGAAAACTTCAAACGAATTCATCCACCAAATAACATATGATTATTTATCCTTTTTATTGTTAATTAACAGGGTGATCATATAAAATCATTTTCTCTTTCTCATTGTGCTAGCACTCTTAAAAGTTGAAACTTGATTAAACCATTTGAACCATCATCTATACCCTTGTCTGATTATGTAGATAGATGCTAGAATGGCTTCATATGATTTAAAAATTGAGAATTTGACCTTAGAAATGCTTGTATATATATTTGCTTCTTAATACAAATTGCATCATTTAGAACTTTATTAGTAAACTAAAACACAATAAGATTTTATTTCTATCCATTATTTGTTTCGCTCTGATAATGAAATCTTTGTTTTTTTTGAAAGTGAGCTTTGCATAATAAAATCAAGGTGGTTAACTTTCACTATACTTATTCATATGATCGTCTTCCACGATGCGTACAAGTGAATAATCTAAGTTGGTAGTCGAGTGACTCATCATTTTTGGTGTGATCGTTCATCAAAATTGGGCCATTTTCGGATAGTGCAGAAGTTGGAAACTAGTTAAGAATTAAGTTGAACCCACGGCTTCAATATTGGTTTGAGCTTCCTAGACATTGATGTCACAAATTAGATTTTAAAGTCTGGATGATGGAATTTGTCTTCGTCATTACCTGATTGCCAGATTTTGGCGCCCAAAGGTAAAAAGATACAATACATATATGGGTATTTGTCAAAAGTGAAAAATTACATATCTATTTTGTTTAGAAAACAGAAAGTTTTGTAACTTCTCATTTCTAGGGGCGACTTGAAAGGAATTATGGCGATAAATAAAACAAAATAGGGTCATCCAAATTTAAAATGAACCCACCCCTTATCTCATGTTTTTCATAATGGCGAATCTACCCTTAACAATCGGTAGTTAAGTTTAAAATTGAGAGTTATAGATTATATAGTTAATGTTATGAGATCATTTGAGTTATTAAGATTTTAGATTTTAGATAAGAAGAAGAAGAAGAAAAGGAATCCGAAGTGGAAAAAAATTAGGTTTATCTAAAATCAAAACAAAAATGGATGAGTATAGAAAAGAAGGTGGGGAACACCATGAAGAATGCATTCAGCGTCGTTAACGTCTGAGAATCGGTAGATAATATAGTACTTTATCTACCGATTATATCTTTCTGTTCAAACAGAGAAGCACGATCACTAGTCTTGTGATGTTCATTATCTATCGATTGTACAATCAGTAGTCTTGTGATGTTCATTCTCTACCAATTGTGATAGTCGCCCAAAATTCTAATTTTTTTAAAACTAATGAAATTTACGATTCTCTACTTTCACAATCGCTAGTTTAGTGATGTTCGTTATCTACCGATTATACAATCGGTAGTCTCATGATGTTCATTATATATCGGTTATAATAGTCGCCCCAAATTCTGATTTTTCCGAAACTAATGAAATTTCGAATTTTTCTACTTTCACAATCAGTAGTTTAGTGATGTTCATTTTCAACCGAATGTGATATTAGCTCCAAAATCATTTTATTCAAAACAAACGAAAGTTCGAACTTCTTTACTTTTATAATCGGTAGTCTCGTTATGTTCATTATATACCGATCATAGCAATAGCCCCAAATCAAAAAATTTCAAAACAAATGAAACTTTGGATTTCTCTACTTTCACAATCGGGAGTTTGACAAATTAGATATCTACCGATTATGTCTAAATTTGGGTATAGAAACTCAAAATACCAAACATAAGCGGTAGATAAGTATCAATAATATCTACCGATTAAGATCCTTATTATTAAGGAATGAAGAACACAATCATTATCGGTTCATAAATGCAAATTACGGAACTACCGATTGTAAAAGAGCATATGGGTATTTTACTAACGATTAGGATATCTCATAGCCACATCTATGGGATGGATATAAAAAAGTCGTCCCCAATTTTTTAGATCGCCCCTAAAAAATGCTAGGTTTTGTAAGATTAGTTAAAACTGACGAACGTATAACTAAGTTTAAAAATTTGATGATGTCACGTCTTACCAATTGAAATGGTGATGGAACTGCGCGTTCAAACTTTGAATATGCAGTGGGTAGTCAAAAAAAATTCTGTGTGATACCAGTTGGAAAGCATTGTTTTTTTTGACCCGACCCAAGATATGTATACCTCTGCTTTTTTGTTTTAGTAGTCTCTTATAATTTGGCTTTTCATCTTTTGCACATTGCACGGTGCGAGACTCGTAGTGGATTAGCAAACGACTGATTGTAAAACAAAAGTCAAAAGGTAATACGATTGGAGCCTATCTTTTGGTTAATGGAATGTGAAGACTTGGAAACGAACACTTAGATTTTTCCATAAATATAGTTTTTCCTTAAAAATACATTTTCATGCTTATCTCTATGATCCTGTAGAACGTAGAGAATGAGAAGCAAAAAATTCTCCAGAACAACATGCATTTTGAAGGGGAAAAAATACCAAGATTTAGCTCCAACCATATCAGGATGAAGCAAGGTAAATAATCAAGAAATCAAACTTCATACTGTTTTTCTTCTCTACAAAGTTAAAAACTCTTCAGACAAAAACTAATAAATATCATAAGCAATTAACATTATCAATGGGTTCCACAATTTAAAAGTACATCTGTAACGGCTAACTGATCAGTGTGTTCGACTATGACTTGTATAAATAGATTTTTCAATTTATTTAAACCAACAACATTGGTTATCAACCCAAGTATTCAGAAACCACCCGGAATTTACAGCTTACACTTTGCAAGCCGATTCTACATTCTGATACAAGTCATAAAAACTACACTTTAAGAGTTCATCATTCTGATCTCAACACCTTCTCTGCTTTCCTCCCTAAGTTCACACCATTAAATTCAAAAGTGAAGGCTTTATCATGCGCATACCTTTGTTTGTTCTTACATCACAAAAATAAACCAACATCGCCTTGAAATGACGACAAAAATCGTACCAGCAGGGATACCAAATAATGATGCAAATGATGTAGTTCAAGTTAATAAAGTAGTAGGGTGAGTTAATACGAATTATACACAACGCATTACATACTTCCTGTGCGTATGCACCGGGTTAGAGGTTTGTAAGTTAAATAACCTGATCTTCTTTCAATATTTAGACACCCCTTATCTCCCTATCATAGATGGGAATAAAATCTTTCCACCCCTTTTTAAGTCCTTGTACCTCAATTAGCAGGACCCCAATCCCTATCCAAACCAGCCAGTCAAACTGGCCCGCCCCACTGCCAGGATCAACCCCCAAATTCAACTATACACTACATTGAAAATTTAGTATTTAAAAGGATCAAGAAAAAATTATGATACCATTTTGATAATTATGGAGAGGAAACCATTTTATTGACTTCCAGTGACCCATTTGACTCGGTTCCACTACATAAATACCTAAATTTGCTTCTCTTTAAAATTCCACCACCGCCGCTGCTAATGTCTATAACTCGACACTGAGATCAGTGATACTCTCTCAGCCGAACTTCATTTTCCCTTCCCGTCAAAGTTAATAAGCACTTCTGTCAAAGGGTTCTTTCTTTTGTTTATTCATCAACAAATTTCTGGCAAATTTGAGAAATGTTGAAGTTTTCATCTTAAACCCTAGCTAGGTTTCAAATTAGTGAACCTTCATATTTTCTGTAATTGGAAATAGTGATTTGATTGGAATATATTGATGCTGCTGATAGTGAAGATGTTGATGATGAATATAGAGCATTAACTATTCGAATTGCTGATAGGAGATTGGTCAATTCTTCATTTTGTGGAAGCTTCACAGTTTAGGTAATCTTTTAATTCACTTTTAATGATCTTCGTTAAGTTCTTGATGTTTATGTCATTTGTGCTTGATCTCGTCTATTAGCTAGCTAGATTCTCTGTTAGGCACACAGACTTAAAGCTGAATTTTGTTTTTGTGTACAGACGAACTGAAAGTTTTCTTTTTAGTTCTATGTTTATGTAATTTCTGCTCCATGTACTTTGTCTTCATGTTGTCTTTGAATTAGCTAGCTTCATTGTTAGGGGAACAGACAACTAGTTACGTTTATGCAATTAGATTTTGTCTGCAACACTAAGATATATTCATTATGAACCCCTTTCCATCTTCTTCTTAATTTGAACACAGGAATTGTAATCTCATGGATTTAAACAACATAGGTAAGGCAGAGGATAGGATTAGCGAATTACCTGACTCCCTTCTTCATCACATCCTCTCTTTCCTTGATATCAAGGTTGTTGCTCGTACTTCTGTTCTATCTAAAAGATGGAGTCACATATGGACCTCTATCCCCACTCTTATTTTTCCCGACTTGTATCTTAAATCCGAAATCAATAGCTTCATGGATTTTGTGGATAGAACATTGCGTCTTCATGATGCATCATCAAATATTCAGAAGGCCTGTATTTACATGAATGAGCACTTCAATGCATCCAAGGTTCATTCATGGATCTCTAATATAACAATGATGTTGAAGAGCTGGATCTCTGGTTAAATCAAAGGGAACCTTTTCTTATTCCTTTGTCTCTTTTTACATGCGAATCATTGATTAAGTTGGAGCTAACTGCATCCTTTATCCCTTTATCTATTCCTAAAAGCTTCTCTTTACCAAAACTCGAGAGCCTTACACTTTGTGGATTCCATTTTATTGATGATTGCTGGAATGAGCAACACATTTCTAATTGCCCTGTCCTTGAAAATTTGATTTTGGATTGGAATTGGTTTGGTGTGAGGGATTTTTGCATCTCAACTCCTGCACTGAAGTACCTTGAAATTGATCACGGTGGCATAGTGCATGATGATGGTTTACAAAACTGTGCTCTCAAAATTAATGCACCAAATCTAGCGTCACTTACCTATCGTGGTTGTGTGGTGAAGGAGTATGTTCTTTCCAGCTTTCAATCACTAGAATCTGCAAAAGTTTGGCTTTGTGACCAATATGTACCAAGGGAGCAAAAGACAGGTGCAGCTGTAAGTAAGTTTTTCAAGCGCTTACGCATGTAAAAAGTCTAACAATATATGATGTAACCCTAAAGGTGTTCTTCTTTCTTTTGCTCTCTTTATATTTTTATGCATTATATGCTCAGGCGGATTCATCAACACTGATATACTTGTTGTTATTGCTTTGTAATGAATAGGCAATCTCCAGTGCGGACGACTTTGTAAACATCCTACCTACATTTCATAATTTGGAGAAGTTGTTCCTAGAACTGGAAGAGACTACTGATAAATCGGCATTTCCACTGCTCAAAGCAGCACCGAATTTGACTCATCTCATATTTAATGATGTAAGTACACAAAGCTTCTGATGTTTATTAGCCATTTTAGAAAAATAGAAAAACAAATCCTGGGTATTGCTAGGCATATTTTAATGTTTATCTGTTTCATTGTTTTCCAATCCCAACTCAGCACATTCGCGACAATGTAGAAGAAAATAGTTGGGATGGTCTTATGTTGACAGCAGGATGTTTGTTTCAACACCTCCGGTATGTTTGTTTTATGCGTTTTTAATGGAAATGCAAGGGATATGAGATGGTTGAAACTGATTCTGAAGAATCCAGAAGATTTGCAGACAGTTACTTATAGATCTTGTGTCAATTCTGTCTTTGCGGAATGCAAAGAAGTACCTATGTCAGAGCTCCCAAGTCTTCATAAAGTCTCCGGTAGATTTGTGCTTGAATTCCACCGATGATGCTGTTTTCTAGTTGCTGATATTTATTGTGCTAAATAGGTTCTTTTTGTTGCAGACGAATATGTAAACACTTTTGAGGTTTTCTTTTGCAAACCAATTAGAATTCAGTATCTCAATAAATAAGAAAAGCATGTGGAATAGGTGGATCAACAAGTACTACAGTATATTCTTAACAAGAAATCTGCGGTAATTCTCCCCAGAAAAGCCGAGGACACTTGCTCCGCTTGGCGCTTGAATCACACAACATAGCTTGCACCTTCATATGTCTTGTTTAGCAGTTCCTCATATGTCATGACCACAATAACTCAGTACCTTAAGATCCCTCGAGTCATTGGACCCTTACCACAATAACTCCTAAACATGAGAGCCCACCTTAAGTAATAAAATGAAAGGAGCACCAATTCTGCAACCGTAAGCTAAAGCCGCTGCTTTCATCAAACATGTTACTCGCCGAGAATGTTGAAGTAATCTTCTAATTCACTTTTAATTATCTTCAAGTTTTTTTTAGTGAGTATACCTGATGATTGTTTTTTCATTAACTAGCGAGTGTACCTGATAATTCACGTTTAAAATTGTTGTGGTCGACCCCGCCAGGCCCAGATCTCAAACACTTATCTCCTATGGGACTGCAATCGGGGGTACATGTACTTGTGCCATGGTTTTGATTCATCAGCACAAGTATACACAAGGCCGTAATTGTTTTTACTTCAAAAGACAACGAGTTTCTTTGCATGGTCATTACACTTGGAACGTGTTCATGGAGAAACATAACGACTAAAACGTCTGAAATCTCACCACCACCTGGTACTTCTTCACCTTTTCCTAGTCGAATGGCAACTAGAGTTTCAAGATCGTTTCGTAAACCAGCCACCTTTTGCGGGGGCGATCTTCTCTGGAGGACGACTAGTGAAGTTGGTAACGATTGTAAGATGGAAATGTTGCTTTCGACCTCCACAGCGAGAAGATTCACTTACGTAAGAAGTGGTTGATGGGAAAACTCAGGCCTCTCCCCAGGTTTACAAGTTCTGTGTTTGATGGGTAGCATCTGTGATGCTAGGATTTTTCTAGAAGACATTACAGGTAGTAGTAGGAAGAATAGAGTCTACAATTTATCAATCCCCTCATCTCTCTTTCTTTCCAACTTCATCTTTTAACATTTCATAAATAAACATGGTTTTCCGAAAAGAATTTCAGATGTCTGGTTTCCTCTTCGTTTTCTTGTTTTTGGTTTTTATTGTTAGTACTAGTGGAAAGATAGGAGGATTATCTGCAGTAGGTAAGATTGACGATGATGGTTTTTCATCCATGTTGAAGAAATGAAATTTCCCTGCGGTTTTCAATTTTGGAGATTCAAACTCGGATATTGGAGGTCATTCAGCTGCATTTTATGCGATAGGTACTCCAAATGGAGAAACTTTCTTTGGAAAGCCGTCTGGAAAGGGCCTGCGATGGTCGTCTTATTGTTGATTTTCTGGGTGAGCAGTACTAGATCTCTTTTTAAGATTTGCTAATTTACTTAATGCAGTCAGATTTGCAATGCGTACTACACTAATGATATTTTGTTGCTGCATGCTAATGGTGATGGACGATTGCAATCTCGGTGGATGCTGCAGCTGAGGAATTGGGTTTAGCCTACTTAAGAGCATATCTGGACTCACTTGCATTGAGTAGTTTCAAAAATGGAGCCAATTTTGCGACCGGAGGATCACCTATTAGAAAAGACAAGGGTTATAGCCCATTTCATCTAGACGCCCAGATAGCTCAATTCCGACAATTTAAAGCTCGAACAATTGACATTGTTAACTCTACTCAACAGGAAAAAGGTCAGAATCAGTTGTACGGTTGTACCCTTTACATCATTTTGACATCTTTTATTATGAGCTTAGTCATTTTTGACATCTTTTGTTTTTGTAAAGCATTTTGGTTTAAGATTTGGTCTCCGATCTAGATTTTACAGCTTTAAAAATATTGCTCTATGTTTAGGTAAAGCGGATTTACCGAAACCAGAAGATTTCTCCAAGGCTTTATACACATTCGACATCGAACAAAACGATCTTCAGTTTGGTTTATCCACATCAGAAGGAGCACATGCTCCAATTCCTGTTATCCTTGATCAATTATTCGCCATAGCAGTACAGGTAGAAAGAAACTAGAATCATAGGCATTTGTTATTGACAACTTATACCATAGTTCTCTAATGTACTTATTATTTTTGTCGCAGCAACTTTACAGTGAAGGTGTTTTGGGTGCATAACACAGGACCTATTGGATGTTTACCTAGCAACAACAAATACTACTACGGCAAGGAGCCGTTGGACAAGAATGGGTGTGTAATATCTTTCAATGAGATAGCTCAAGAATTCAATAGGCAACTCAAGTCCAAGTTATCCCAACTCAAGGCCAACCTCACTGGTGCAGCCTTCACATATGTTGGTGCTTATACAGCTAAATACAACCTTATTAATTCGGCCAAGGATCAAGGTAAGAAGATTGTAAATCTTATAAACTTCATGTTGCTGGTTTGAAGTAGGTCAGTGATTAATCTTCAGGTAATTTCATGATGATGGTTGCAGGTTTTTCCTTAAAATACATTTTCAAGCTTATCTCTATGATCCTGTAGAATGTAGAGAATCAGAAGCAAAAAATTCTGCATTTTGAAGAAAAAATAAACAAGATTCAGATGAAGCAAGGTAGATTATCAAGAAATCAAACTTCATGCTGTATTTCTTCTCTACAAAGTTAAAAACTCTTCAGACAAAAACTAATAAATATCATAAGCAATTAACATTAGCAGTGGGTTCTAGAACTTAAAAGTACATCTGTAACAGCTAACTGTTATTAGAAACATCAAGTCTCAACCCATGTCAAAGATCCTACTATCAAAAATTTGCTTGGGAGATCCCCCGCTGCTGGAGCAAGGTATGTTATTTTCTTCCTGCAGAGACAATTAAAATTAGATCCAAGCATATTGAAGGGAGTAAGCCAACCCAGTGTCGGGTAGGATCATACCTTTGAACGTCAACGTCTGTGACGTAGATGAACCCTGCAACGTTACTGCATTCAATATAGTAAATTGTTAGCAGATTGAGAAAGAGCATGATTTGTTAACGACAAACTAAGGTGTGCCTTCCCTCGTGAACCATGTCCAAATTAGCAAGCCTATCGCTTTTAAAAACAGTGATATTGGAAATGAAAAACTTCGAAGAAAGCAAAAGACAATAATCTGCTTGGTCAGGTAGTCTTAGAAAAATGAGTACTTGGATATACTCCAATTTACAGCCAAAACATAAATATAAATCAGAGTCATTTATAGTTTATCCAGATGAACTTTCTAATAGGTTATCTTATACAAACTAGATGTGCACTTTAGCCAGTGAAAACTTGCTATACACTTGTCAACAACCATGGCAAAACATACGAGGAGAAAAACATAAAATCCTCAAACCACTTGAACTACAACATTGAATATGTGCAAGATGCAGTGAGCACAATTTACCTTGAGATAACTTCATCTGCTTCTTTAGCATATGAAATGGCAAGAACTAAATGTAGCAGGTCATGATTGATGTTGACGGGAACTAGTCTTGTAGGATCTGCTGTAGGCTCTGCACCAATGGGGAGAGCTGACCGCGGTGCCTGAGGTCCACCACCAATTCGATATACGGATAGATCACTAAAACTTGCAATATTGGAGTGTGGAGCAAGTTCATTTCCAATGCCGTAGAAGTATTCCTGGGAGAACCCCAAATCATTGTTAAATGTTAACAATGCTGCTACCATGTACAAAAACTAGAATGAACTCAGGAATCAGTCAGTACAAAAGGTTAATGACCACAAGGTTCTTTCTCTATCCAACACATCTGGAATAAAACACCCACCACGTAGTAAAGGTATTAATTACCATTCTAATCTCCCAACAATCAACTGTAAATTTAAGAAGTAGGAACTATACCCTTATCTTGTAGCTCCTGGATTTCTGCCGAAGCTTCGGATTTCGAGACACAACACCACCTGATTTTTGAAGTTTCACAACATCCACATTCGGCTTGTTCTTTAACACGTCCTTAAGCATGCTGCAAAGTTTTTCCTATGAGTTCACATATATGCAGATGCATTAGCATTAGGAGGTTTAATCAAAGCCATGGTAGTTCTTAAGTCTACAGTTACCCATAGGTTAGCGACTAATATAGAATTACTATACAGCAATATCGGCTCCAAAAACAAAATAACAATTGTTCTAGTAATATGAAAAGATTAATAGATAATCGAAGGAAACAAATGGAAATTTACCTGACCAATAACTAGAACAACAGTAACACTGAATGCGTCAATTGCTTGAAGAAGCAACTGCAACCAGCACAAGAAGGTAGAAAATATCAAATTCAAAAGATCATCACATACACAGAAAAAGTTTTATTTATATCCTTTTTTGTAGGGCCTAACGGCAGAGAAAGAACAAACATTATGCTCGAACCATCCAACGTGTAAAAGCCTAGGTTTCTGACTACAAAAGAGAAGTACCTCGTAACCGACACCTTCTACCCATCCCATGGTGTTAATAACCATGCCTGCAGCTCGAGCTTCGGAATTGCCAGTAAATTGCCTCTCGAGTGTCAGAGAAAGCTCCTTCACAAGCACTTTGTATAGTTCCACATTGACACTACAGAAGGAACATCAACATATCATTTAAGTTAAACCTTAAAACTTGAAAGAGAAGTCTGTCTGATATGACAACAAGTTGATGCAGATAATAAGTAACGCCCAATGTTAAAAGCAAAACAATCAAAAAACGAAAATAATAAGAGACTGAAAGTTTGTATTACCTTGGTGTTGTGTGGCCAAAATAGTGAACAAGGGGCATTTCAAGAGGAATTCCTTCAATGGGATCTATGGGCATTTCAACAGGGGTAGCAGCAATGCATCCAGGAATAGTTATAGCTCCCTGACCAATATCCAAGTCAACAAAAGTGGGTTTCCAACCTTGTTTAGCTGCCCAACTAAGCAGCATGCGCGACAAAGTACTCTTCCCAGAATCTGTGGGTCCTACAACCATCACCCTGGGGCCCTGAACCCCTAAAAATATCAAAAATTAAGCTTTTCAGAAACAACATGCATGATGGACATCTAAAGAACAGGGAAACATAGTTATCTTAGTATATAGCACTACACCAGTACCATTATCGGCAGTGGTTTATAATGTATACAAGCATGGAAACTATCTTTCAGATATTGGGATTCTGAGTGAATATTGTAGTAGAATCTTTTGTATACTTCCCATGTCATTTCCACACTCCGTACATACTTATGCAACAAAGACATCTAGTGTTCAAACGATGTTATAATTACCTGTGAAGAATCAGGGTTAGTGGTTGACGATGCTTTAGCACGCTTTCTTCGTCCCTCCAGTACAGCATGAACATTTATGTAGGTAATCATAGGCGTCTGAGTGAAAAGTTTCAAAAGGCATTACTTTTGGCAGGTGCTCACACAATAAAAAAATAAAAGTATTTAAGCATTCAATGAAATCCCCACAATTCCAGCTACGCAAATAGACAAGTACATGTAATATAAGTGTATTGTGTTTACCTCATCGGCAGTATAATCAGTTTCAGTAGTTCCATCAATCTCAAGGGTGGCACCATACCACGTAAAAACCTGATAATGCCAGGAAAATGTTATATCTTGAAACATCAACATTTCGTTACTGAATACAAGTAAAGCAAGGAGAACCTTAAAATAATTCGAATTCTAAAAATTTTGAGTATGGTTATCAAGGATCGCAGAGCAAAGTAAGTGGTGGAAATTTCCAAGCTGTGATTGTTTGGTACCCACTAGGTACCTTTTTGTAACTAGTATTTCCTAGTGATCTCAGTTCTCACTACTTGTCTTATTTCTTCCCAAAAATTAGCAGAAGTGACCTCAAAGAACAAATTAACATTGCAAACATTTTCCACAATTGTCAAATTCTTGCAGGTTTTCAGGTAAAAATGAAAAAACTTGTTTAGCTTAAACCCTAATCTATTTGAATAAAAATTGAAACTTGAAGTTATTAAATCTCACAGTATTTACGTCAAATGAGTTCCCTTGAATAAAAATTATATGGTGCCGAAAGTTCAGAAGAAAAAAAACACACGAAGGTTTTAGGATAAACCCTAATATACAAAATCCCAATTCTTCAAATATCCCACGACAAATAAAATCTATAAAAGAAAGGGGGGAAGTTAGAAAGTTAAGAAATTTACAGCGAATTTGAGTCTGGGATGAAATGTGAGCCAAATTTCTGGAGGTAATTCAGTTCCAAAAACTTCAGCAGTTCCAGAAACGAGTCTCAGGCGAAGAGGTGTTTCTCCTACTTCAATCCTGAACTCACACTCCTTCTCTAACTTCACTTGCCTTTTTGGCATTGAACCTCCTACTACTCCTTGATTTCCACCACCGCCTACACCTACTGCATAAGCCATCTATCCTCTCTGCACTCTGTCTCTCTCGTTCTCTCTCTATACTCCGTCTCTCTCGTTCTCCGGTTCAAAGTCCAGGGGAAAGCCACTTTTACAAAAGGAAAAGCCAACTTTGGGGTGGATTAGAAATAGATAACCGATAGGGGGAAACCAATGTGCTATATGATTGTAAATTCTCCCGTCGTCATGGAACAAAACACGACCAGTTCCAATACAATTTAAACATCAGCGCCAGAACATAAGAAAAAAAAAATCTTGCCTTGATCAACTTTTTGCATTCCCAAAGGGTGCACACGTGAATAGTGGTGAAGTTGAACTTTTCTATCAAAGATAAAATGAGAAAAATGAGATGGGTAGTTCATGTTTTTGAAGATTCAGCAATGAATAATTCTTCACATTTCTGTGGCAGATGGATGATTCTTATTAGACACTGTAAGTTTGTGTCTCAAGTCAACATTATTGTGTAGTTGACTTGACTATTATAATGTGTATGTGTGATTCACACAAGTGTTGTCCTGTAATTACACATTGAATGTTCTGTCTTAAATAGGCTTAGTATGAAAACAATGTAAGCTGTCCGACAATTTTATCAAGTGAAAACTATAAGGAGACCCATTCTTACACATTTTCCTATTGTGAAATCCACCCCCACAAAATCTCACGGGCGCACCCAAAATCGGCCAACAAATTATTCGCAGGTCCAGAATTTTCAAATTCGTTTATTTTCATTTTTATTTCCCAGTTTAGCCTCAGTTTCAGTTTCAGAGATTTAGGCGCAGAGATTTAGATTCAGAGATTCAGTTTCTGAGAGATTGAGAAGGAGATAAAATATGAGCGAGAGCTGAGAGATTGAACTATCGATAGCTGAGAAGGAGCTGATTGAGATATTCGATTTACTCAGAAAAGATAATTCAAGCTTTAGCCTCACTTGTTCTGATCAAGAGATTGATTATCGAGAATTTTCCTTGATTACCGAGATTCAATTTACTCAGCAAGCTTTAGCCTCACTTGTCCTTGATTACCGAGATTCAATTTACTCAGCAAAGCTTCAGGTTCGTTCGTTTTCATTCCAATCTTGATTCAGATTTTTGTTTAATCTTGATTCGATTCTATGTTTTAGTTTCTGTAAGACTAGGATCTATTATTTTAGGTTTTGGAAGCTTAATTTAGTTCTTCGAATCGTTTTTTAGATATTTTAAGCTTGTTTTTAAATTTTTGTTTATTATCTAGGTTTTGAATTTGTTACCATCAATATAAATCTTTTCGATTCAATTTTTTTGTTTCAATTTCATGTTCCGATGTTGATATACCAATTTACTAGGTTTTGCTTCTGTTCTGTTGGATCTTTTATTTGATTTGTTTTTCCATTTTATTTTTTGATTTGTTATTGATTTTCATATCATGTTAATTTCTCATTTGATTATCGTTAATGTAGATTGTTTGCTGTTGTTGATTTGATCTTTTAATTTTGAGTAAGAATTTTTGTGAAGCAATATGCAGGATAGATATGTTTGATTTTTTTTCTCTTTGTGTTTTGCAGGGTGAAAATGCATGTTGGTAGTGCACTAGCTGTAATTCACTACTTCAGTGAATTCTTAGCACATCATGTTAATGTCAACACAACTTTGGAGTCTTTGAAGACAGTCGTTTGCCAGAAGTAGACTCGTTTATTACCGCATCATGTCAGATTTTCCTTTAATGATGGAAGCAAGTTTGTGCGAGTTGATTCTGATATTCTGCTTCAGTGTTTTGTATCTCGTTGCCACTGTAAAGGTCAGAAAAGCTTTGATTTACTTGTCGAAGTTGGCTGTAATTCTTACAGAAGTCGTAGTAGGGCTTCAAGTAGTCGTGTAATAGAACCTGAACCCGAACAATCTATGGTGAATTTCCTTGAAGATGGTTATGTGCCTGTTAACAAGGTTCTTATGACTGAAGGTTGGGATAAATTACTTTGTGAAGTTGGTAAAGTGTTTTTTGGAGGTGTAGCAGAGGTACGTATTGCAGTAAAGAAGTACGAGTTAAAAGTTGGGTGTGTTCTTGTATATACTAAGAATGAACCTAACAGGTTTTATGCAAAATGCTCTAAAGAAAACTTCCCTTGGGAGTATAAGGTTTGTGTTGTTGATGTTGAAAACACGATGCTTAAGGTTAAGAAGTATGTTAGCAGTCATAGCTGTGGTGTTGGATGTGAAAGGCTTTTCCACAGGCTCAACAGTAAATTTGTTTCTAGTCTGATCAAGGATGAAATTAGAAGTGATCCAAGTTTCAAAGCTTCTGATTTGAAAAAGTTTTTTAAAACTAGCTACGGGATTAATGTGAAGTATTACCAAGCTTACAATGGAAGAGAGAAAGTGCATGAGGATATATTTGGCGATGAAGCCATGTCGTATTCGCATCTGTCATGTTATGTAGATTCCATTCGCAACACAAATCCTGGGAGTTGGATTGATTTTCAAGTTCAAATGGATGAACCTGAAGCGAACTAGGATAGTTCAGCTGAATTAGAAGATGAGGCACTTTCAAATAAGTTTGTGCGTCTTTTTATTGCTTTCGAGGCATGCATCCATGGTTACCGTTACCTTCACCCCATGGTTTATGTCGATGCTACCTTTCTTACAGGGACATATAGAGGATGCCTCATGGCTGCAACCGCTATCAATGCTGAAAATGGTAATTTTTTTGATAATGTATCCTTTTTATATATGTGCATAATGTCTCATGCATTATTTATTTTTGCTTCATAATGTCTTACGCATTATTGTTTTCACTTTTCTGGTTATGCATCGTTTCTGTTTAGATGCATAAGACATTATACATTTTTTTGTTTTAGCTGCATAATGTCTTATGCATTATGGTTTTCACTTATTGATTTTATGCATCCTTTTTATGCACATGCATAATGTCTTATGCATCATTTAGTTTAGATGCATAAGACATTATGCATTATTTGTTTTCACTTTTCTGGTTATGCATCATTTCTGTTTAGATGCATAAGACATTACACATTTTTTGTTTTACCTGCATAATGTCTTATGCATCATTTAGTTTAGATGCATGGGCCATTATGCATTTTTTTAGCTGCACATACTTCATGTAGACGCTGGCTTGATTTTATATTTTTTTCTGTGCAGGGTTCTTTCCACTAGCCATGGCCTTAGTACCTGGTGAAGATAATGATAACTGGGAATGGTTCATGATGAATTTGAGTAATGTTCTTGATCATGATCAAAGGCCAATCACATTTTTATTTGATCGTGCAGAAGGATTAAAGAGAGCAATTCCATTTTACTTTCCTGGAGCCTTCCATAGTTTCTGCTATTATCATCTTAAGATGAACTTACCTATTAATGCATATGACGAAAGGTATGGTGTCGTTGTTGATTCATTTCAAGCTGTTGTGTATGCTCTTAGTCCCGAAGGTTTCCAAACTGCCATCGCTACTATTAGGGGTCTTGGTTGTGGTTGGGTTGCAGACTATATTGAAGATATTCCTCTAGAGAAGTGGTCAAATGCCTTTTTCCAGGGTTGTAAGTATGGTAGGACATCTTCTACTTTTGTTGAATCCTTCAATAGTTGGATGAAGGTACACAAGAAGCTCTCTGCAAATGCTCTTCAGGATCAGATAAGGAAGGGTGTGATGAGTATGATGTCAGAAATGCGGAATACTGGTAATAGTTTCATAACAATTCTCACACCGAAGAATGAAAATAAGATGACGGCTTTTATTGATGAGGGTTTAACCTGGATGGTTATACAGTCTGATACTCATGTTTATGAAGTGGAGGGAGGGGAGAGTTCTCATAGTGTTAACCTTGAGGCAAGGACATGTACCTGTCAGAGGTGGCGCGTCTATGGGTTTCCATGTTTTCATGCTTTCGCATCGATAACAATGCATGGTTCTAATCCATATGATTTTGTTGAACCTTATTTCACTACTTCATACTTCAATAATGCCTACAGCCATGCAATTCATCCTATTCCGAACTATAACAGGCCTGAAGTTTATGAAGGTAATGATATTATCGATGTACCTGATGTTAGGAGGCCGCCAGGGAGACCACAAGCTAATAGGCATTTGAGCAGATATGAGAAGCTGCTCAGGAGAGTTATGCGCTGTGGTAATTGTTTTGAGCTTGGTCATCATAACAAGCAAACATGTGTGAATCCTACCTGTTACAAGAAGCCTTCGAAGCAGCCGAAGCAGCCTAAGGGAAGTTAAAGGAGAGCAATTATCTTGTTTGTTTCTTCAGACTATTACTTTTATGTTTGAACCTTATTCATTTTTCTTTCATTAGTTTCTGTATTAGTTTTTATGAACAAGTACTTTTTCTTTACTTAGTTTCTTTTTTGTATTGGTTTTATGAAAAAATACTTTTTTTTTCACTATGTGTTTTTCTGCTTTTATCAAATAATGTTTTCATTTTTATTTTTAAATGCATAATGGATTATGCATTAGTTTTTGATGATGCATAACGTGTTATGCATTATGTTTGAAGATGCATACTCTCTTATGCATTCTTTTTTGAAGATGCACAATCTGTTATGCATTTATTCTTTTAAAGATGGCTGCATAACGAGTCATTCAATTGTGGTTCCTTCATGCATCTGCATCTGCATAACAAGTCATTCGTCTGCATAACAAGTCATGCACATTTATTTTATTCTGCATAACATGTTATTTCAGGGTTTTTTGTTGCATAACATGTGCTTTTTTGTTGCATAACATGATATTTAGATGTTTATATGTAACATGTTGTTCCTTCATTTTCCTTGTAAGATTTATATCATGTTATGTTTATAATCGGGGGTGGAGGGGGCAGCGCCCCCTCGTTATCATAGTACAGTTAAATGAAATAAGATTGCAGCAAATACAAGCACTGAAACAAGCATTGAAATAACATAATATATATATATATAAACATCGACAAGATATAAGTTGTTCAGACAAGATTCATACCAACACATTACACATAAATACTGACTGAAGCAAGATATAAGTTTTCTGATCTTCATAGTAATGTAACAAGATATACCAACACATTACACTACTTACGAGTTAATAATGACCGACTGAAGTTAAGCTTTACATATTACACACCACTGAAGGTTTTCGATTCATATCAATAGATACCTATCAAGCCACAATATCATCTATTGCATCCCAGTAGTATTCATTGGCATCTATGGCCCAACTGTTACCAGTATCTGTCAGCATTTTCAATGCCAAACTTAGTCTCTTCTTGTTGGCTTTCGTTATTGCTTCTTCTATTGTCAACTCTTCCCATTTCTGTTGGCCATTTGACTTCATCTTCATCTTCATATAGTAGCAGAAAAATATGAGGCAGTCGGGGTAAGAACCTTTTTCATGGACCTTGGGCACAAGAATATCCCTGTATACAAGTTTCTCTCTCTTTATATCCACGACATCTGCTGAGAGTCCCAGTTTGTCATATCTTTGGATCAAATAAGGCATACAAGAATTTGTCATCTGGAGTGCTTGATGATTGCATTTAACTTTATAGCCCGAAAGACTGTTGAAGAAGTTCCACTCACCCTCAGAGAAGTCATACTCTAACATTGTCCAATGTGTACCAGCAGGGTTTTCCTTTGTGATATAGTTCATTGGAATGAACATTTTCTCGACTACAATAGGTAGATTTAAGATGAATCGTTCAACATACTTGGCAATCCCATATTTGTCCTTGTTTCTAACAAAGTACTGCACAACAAATGTAGTAAACAATGTTGAATAACTTATTGTGCAGAAGTAACAATGTAGGTATCACAGGTTATGCAGTAAAACAATGATGAATAATTTTTCATGCAGAAAAAGTAGTTGTTATGTAGTTGAAGTAAATGGGTGTAACAGTTATTTAACTTACCCAAGCATCTGGCCTCATGAATGCCGCCTCAGCATACCTTTGTTGATAACTCACTAGATCCTTCTCAATTTTTCGCTTACGGAACAATATATAACTGTAGAAGCTTATTACATGTTCTTCCAGGTATTGATTGTTCAGCAGTTGTGTTATTACATCTCCGTGAATCCAAATATCCCATAGGTACGGGTCTTCATTTGATTCTCCTTCTCTGAGAAACCAAGCCGAATTGCTGCAGAAGACACAATAAAATTTTCTTTTTTAAGTGACAATCAAAGAAATGCATAACAAATATAACAACATTTTTTAAATGCATAACCTGTGATGCAGCGAGTCTAAACAATGCATAACTAGTCATGCATTCAATATTAGAACTGGATAAGATGTCATGCATTGATTTGTTAAGGTGCATAACTTATTATGCATTCATATTTTTAAAAACTGACAATCAAATGTACCCACAAACTGTGATAAACTGTTATGCATTGAAATATGAGAAGCATAATCTGTTATGCATTGATTTTTTATAAAGCAAAACTTGTTATGCATTTAAATTTAAGAAGCATGACCTGTAATGCATCGATTTTTTTAACAAGCATAAAAGTAGTTTGATGTACTCATAGGATGTTGGCATGCTTAAAGTATCTCTGCAGTACTTCCATGGAGGATGTTTCTAATGTATCTTTGTAATATAAAAAGCATTCCATTGTTTCCAGCGGTGGTAATTTTGTGAACGGCCCTTTTGCAGAAGTACGAGGATTAACTTCTTCAACTTCATTATCTACAGGCTTGTGTATTTTCTTTGGCTGCTTCCCTAGGTAACAATCATTGAGGAGTACACTGGTTGTTCTCTCATCACCTGCTGTCCTCTTCTTGATTCTTTTTACCTTGCTTCCCATTTCCACTAGGTTCTCATCTTTTTGTTCCTGCTTCCCATCCTCTTTTGCCTGGTTGACTTTTCCCTTCACTACTGACTTTTTCTTCAATGGTGACCTCTTCGAAAATTCTGTTTTTGGTACAAACTCCCCTCCTACTTCTTCTTCCTAGAGATTCATGTAAACAAAACGTGTTAGATATAAACAGTTTATTATGAAATTGAGTAAATAGTTTATTAAACAGCAAAACAACAATATAGTAAATATTTTATAGTTGATTAAAAATAATAAGTAGTACATAGTTGATTCGACATTAATAAAAATATCATATAAAGATGTTATGTTGCTTTTCTAAGAGTTTCAAAATACAAAATATTTTTATTTTTAGGTAACAGGTTTTGTGTATTTATCTCTATCTCAGCATCTTCATTATAGCCTTTTTCTTTTTCAGCATCTTGTGTGGCACCAGGAGTTAAAGGATTCTCAACCACCATCTCCTTCTCTGCATCAACAACCATCTCAACAGATACTTGTTGTGGCTTTTCAGCCACTGGATCTTCTGTTTGTTGCGGTTCTTCAGCTTGATGTTGTGGTATCTCAACAGCGGGTTGTTGCAGATTTTCAGCTTGCTGTTGTGGTTCACCAGCATCATCTTTAGTTGCAGCAGCAAGTTGTGATAAATGTGGGCACTACATATTCTTCTGATTTCTTCTGAGTTTATGGAAGAATTTCACCATCACCACCGGCTAAAAAGTCTCTTTCCTGTGCTTCAAGTCTTTCTTGTGTTGTTGCTATATTGGGTGTTGTCTCCAATTCAACTTGAGTTTCTGTTTCCTTGTCGTCGCTGGAGAGATTAACAGCTTTTTCCATGTCCATGAAGGTGAAGACTGGATACCTTGACTAGCCGTTTGGTCTTGGCTATCGAGTCTGATAACTTCTGGCACTGATTCTTGTGTAGGTGGTTCAATTGAAGATACCAGTTCAACAAGAGTCTCATTCCTTGGCAAGTTTTGGCTCAGTGGGTTGCTTGGCTCAGCTGATGATACATTGACACTAGGTCCACCTGACGACTCCTCCTGTACTTCTATGTCACGTAATTATACAACTTTTCATTGAAGTATACTCCACTCTGTCTATTCCTCTCCTGAGTCTGCTTCATGTCTTTCAGTTTTTCTTCAATGATCTGCAACCTTGCTTCAGCACTATCGGGGGGACACGTTTCTTATTCAATGATCTTTATCGCATCCAGAAATGCTTCTTCATAATTGTCCCTGCTCTTCAAGATTCATTGCGACGAGATCATATATCTCTTTCCTTTTTCTTGGTTTTCTTGGTTCACAGAGTTCCATCTCCATTGCACTGTACTCATCTCTAAATTTCTCATTATACTGCAACATGATTAATGACACTCATCAAAGGAATGCATAACAAATGTCACAATATTTTTTATATGCATAACCTGTGATGCAGCTAGTCTAAACAATGCGTAACTAGTCATGCATTTAATATTGGAACCGGATAATATGTCATGCATTGATTTGTTAAGGTGCATAACTTATTATGCATTTAAAAACACAACCCTTCTTAACTTCTTTTCAATATTGAAAAATGCATAACCGGTCATGCATTCATATATTGGGCTGCATAACATGTTATGCATTGATTTATTAAGGTGCATAACTTATTATGCAGTTATCATTTTTGCTAACGTAACTTATTATGCATTCATTTTTAAGGAATTTAGAGATACTGTATAAATCATGAAATGTTCACAAACAGGTACCTCTAAGAATGTAATATTTTTCTTGAGCATTGCTTTCTTCATTGCTGCCAAGTCCCACTTCGCAGCTCTCGGTGTAGCAGTTGAACTGACCCTGACGATGTCGGATGATATCTCATCTATGTTAGAATGCTCAGCCAACCAAAACTGCAAAAAATAATAACTAATAAGATATTCTGTAATTTTTATTGACAGATATTATGAAAGTAAAAAAAACCTAACTCACAAGAGAATATATAGTGCAACCACTGCAATTCCTGATATGAAGATTGTCTCTTTTGACAGTCTTGATGCTCTCCATCAGGTGTTCATGAATAAGATCAGGAAAAGAGACAGAGTCCACGGTTTCCAAATCCTTAACCAAACCAACATACAAGACGTCTAAATTGTCTCCACTTGAACGACAAAAGAACAAGACGACTAGCATGTAAAGGCAGATAAGGCAGACAACTTCCTCTTCATGACCTTTCTTATCAAGTTTTTCCAACACCAGCCTTTCAATATCATCTATCCACACCTTTGTTACTCGTGCTTTGGGATCTGTGCTGATAAATCCTGGCATTGTTTTGAATGGGAATTGCTTGACGAGGGAAAGTGACTGAGTCAACTCTATCTCTGCCTTTAAAGTCAGAATATCATTTCCTATGTCTCCTTTAATTCTTGGAATCAGAAATGTAACAGCAAGCTCACTAGACGTTGATGCTATGGACTTGTTTTCAGACAACTTGAATGAATGTTGATTCAAATCTTCATGGTCATATGATAGAAAGACTTCATCCATCAGCTTTTTTCTCTTACCATCCAAGTATGCCATGTTTGCAGCATATAACCAGTTATAGAACTTCCTAAACACACACACACACATTCATCATGTTAGCCTGTAACGGATTCAAACCACCTATGTCTTTTATCTTACCAAACAAGTGACCTACCCTTAGGAAACCTGCTCTATAAGTACCTCCTTGAACTGCAGATTTGGTTTTAGGTTTAACTGCATAAACAAAAGAACAAAAAAAATGCATTTTAGAACTGTTATTTTAGAACAACAAAGGAATGCATAACAAATATAACAACATTTTTTATATGCATAACCTGTGATGCAGCAAGTCTAAACAATGCATAACTAGTCATGCATTTAATATTCGAACTGGATAATATGTCATGCATTGATTTGTTAAGGTTCATAACTTATTATGCATTCATATTTTTAAATAAGTTATGCACCTTAACATTTTTAGAACTGCATAACCACACATGCCTCTTTCTCAGGCATCTGCATAAACCATTATGCACATCTTTTACCATGCATAATATGTCATGCACTACTAGTTAATACTACATAAACAAACAGTTGACTGCATAATATATTCTGCATATTTTTAAGAAGGCACAATATGTTATGCATTTGTTTTTTTAACAAGCATAATGTGTTTTACATACAAACAAGCAGGTAAATGATAAGAGAAGTTTATTAACTGATGCATAACAGGAACAGGAAGGAATTCAATGCACCTTATTTATGGACAACACATTGCTTATTAGATTCTTCTTCTTCTTCCTCTTCACTCTCGGATCTTTCGATTTGCTTCTTCTTCATCCTTTTCAGGTCTTTCGATTGTTTGGGTTCATGTCTTTTTCTTTTCTTCTGGTGATCAACAGCTTGCCTCACTGAAACAGACCAAATCATATTGAAACAAATCAATGACACCAATTAAACAATATATCACACAGAATATACCACAAGCAAATCTTACCATCTTCGGCATCACTTGTATTATCATCCTCATTATCTGCATCATCACCCAATACTTCCTTTGGTGCGGCTTTCTTTGCTTTCTTTTTTCCCTTAGTAGCTTTTTCAGGCCTAGGTGAACTAGGTGATACTTGAGGTGACACCTGATCTTTTAATCTCTGCGACTTCCTTGACGGGGTTGCTTCAGGATCTTTTCAACACACAAATAAATAAGCTATTTAAGTTATGCAGTAACTTTGGTAAGCAGAACCTGTTATGCATCTGCATAACACATTATGCACATTTTTCTACAAAATTTTGTTATGCAGATGAATCACAGACAAACGAAGGAACGTAAATCCATACCCGCGACTTTTCTTTTCTTCTTCGCAACGTCGTGTTTTTCCTTGGTTCTTGTCTCCTTTTGTTGCTGGTCACCAGCAGTCTCCCGTTTTTTCTCTTCTACGTTATCATCATTAGCAGGTAAAAATGATGTTAAAATTTAAAAAGATGAAAATTAAAAAGCAGCACTTAAAAATGGGTGTTATGCGGTGTTTTTTTTTGTAAGCATAACCTGTCATGCATCTGCATAACAAGTTACAAACATTAATTTGATGTTGCATACCCTGTCATGCATCTGCAGAACAAGTTATGTAGATTTATTTTATGCAGAATCACACATGAGAACTAGTTATGCGTTCCATAGACTTTCTTACTCTTCTTCAGAGCATCTCCCTTTGCTTTAATTTTCATCTCCTTCAGTGCTTTGACACTATCAGTTTCTTCTTGTTCATCTTCAACATCAACAGGTAAAATCACATTGAGGAGAAAATTATGTTAAAATCGAAGAAGAATAAAGTGATAACTCAAAACAAATTACGGGTATTCAGGATGAAACTCTCACCAGAAACAGTTTTCTTTTTAGGTTTACTCTTTTTTCTGGTTCATCATCGGCAATTACTATAACAAAATCAAACACTAACAGATGAAGCTGATGATAAATCTCACCGGGTTTTTCTGTTTCTTCGACTTCATTTTTCCTTCGGTTTTCCCTTCTTCATCTGAAGCATCAAGAACAAAAATTAATATCGAAAAAAAAATCAAATGTACTGAATGCATGCAAGAATAAGATCGATTAAACTAGTTTTAGTACCTAATTTCTTCTCTTTTGATTTATGAAGACGTGTTTTTGTTGGTGTTCATCCATTTTGGTTCTACTGAATTCTAGGGTTAAGTTTTTTTAGAGTTTGAAATTGATTTTTAGGGTTTGATCAACTTCAATCATTGGTTTTAAATGATTTATTTGTTTGAATGATGTAAAAGAAAATCTTTGCAGAACTGTTACAGTGTTTATGGAGGAATAGGAATAGAGAAAGAAACTGGTGAGAAACGGATGAGGAATAAATGAGAAGAAGAGAAAAGAAACGGGTGAGAGGAATAAATGTTCTGACCGTTTTCGGGAGTTAATAGAACTGCCCAGAACCACTGAAGGGTAATTGAGGAACTCTGCACGTTTTTAATAATTTTAAATAATGTTGGGTGCTACTGTAGGGAAAAGTAACTGTGGGCCTGGCGGTAAGAAAAAAAAATTTCTGGGCCTGCGCCTAATTTTCCCTTTTATCAATAATATCAATTAATCTCTTTCTCATGGTATCATTCGGTTTGATCCAGGGAATCTGAGTTTTTCAGCAATCTTTTCTGCTTCAACAATATTTTACAATAATCTTTCACTACAGTTCTTTCAATCAAATTTAACAACCTTTTACAATAACTTTTTCGATTCAATTTTTCAATATCTTTCAAGAACACGATTTAGGGTTCTTTGTAACTGTTCAGCAATCTTTCACAATCTATGATTGTTTACACAAGACGAATAAGTATGGGTACTACTTCCGCTGCTAATGAAGGTAATTTTACTATTCCTTTTACAAATATTGGGAATTTTGTTTCAGAAAAATTGGATTCCAATAATTTTCTTATATGGCGAGATCAATTCGAGTTTATTCTATATTCTACATCTTTGTATGGGTATGTTAATGGAGAAGAGGTAGAACCAGAAAAAGAAATTTTGATTAATGGAGTAAATTCTTTGAACCCTAAGTGGGTATACTGGAAGAAGGCGGATTCTTACGTAATGAGTTGTTTGAAGGCAACTTTCACTCCTTATGTGTTTGCTGATGTATTGGGTTTATCCACAGCTCCACAAATTTGGTCTTATATAGAAGTTAGCTTCAAGAGTCAGTTCATGGGTCACAAGAGTATGTTACGAAATAAATTACATGGCTGCAAAAAGGGTAATTCTACTATTCTTATTTATCTTCATATTATTAAAAGAATTGATGATTCTTTTGCTGCAATATGGGAGGAGGTTTGTGAATCAGATTTAGTCATGTATGTGCTGAATGGATTAGGAAGGGAGTATGATAATTTTGTGATTTCTGCACAAAATAGAGAAGTTCCTTTTATTTAGTCATGTATTCTTCTGCCTTTTATTCAAGAAATGGTAATAATAATAATAATAATGGTAATAAATGCCCTGTTGATGCTGTTGTTGCAGTTCAGAGACCACCTACATATCCTGCTGATGTTCTTGATGCAGTCCAGAAGCCACTACCTGATGCAGTCCAGAAGCCATTGCCCGTTGATGCTCTCTTTTCTGCTGTTAGCACAGATTATGTTGTGAAGCCAATGCAGGTACATGCTGTTGATGCAGCTGTTGTTGGTTCGGTTTCAGCTGGGTCAACTGAACAGTCAGCTGAACCGGCGCTGGCTGGCGCAGTTCTTTCTTCCAATGTCCAAGCTGATTTGTGTGAAGATGGAAGCCTCAATGTAGAATTATTAAACCAGGTGCTGTTGAGACAGATTGCCACCACAGTAAGTATTCCGGCACCCTGCAGTCTAACTTTTTCTCGCATCCTAAAATCATCTCTGGACTCCGTGATTGCGGATCCAGTGAGCATTGCGGCCTGGGTTCGTTTGTTGTTGCTGCCCACCTGTACTTTAAACTTATTTGTGCCTAACAGTTCCAGAGAGAAACGATCCGGGTGTCGAAAAAAGATGCAAATTGCGTCTATAAAAAATGCCTTGATGATTTGGAGAGAGCCTGCGGGATGTACCACTTTGGTTCGACAGCTACTAGGTCGGACCAAGACTCCCCCGAAACAGCAACAACCGAGTAAGAAGAGCAGTAAAAAGCTGATTGCTTGTAGGCGGAAAATGATTTATGGCCATTACACAGCGGCTGTTCGCATTCTTTCGTCCAGTGGTGTGGCTCCTCCAACTCCGGACACATTATTCGAACTTCAGCAAAAACATCCTCCTGCTGGACTGCCTCTGATACCACCGGAAGACATCTCGACACCAGACTTACGTGTTATTCCCAAAGATGTCCTTCTTGCCCTCAAAAGCTTCCCTAAAGGTACCTCGTGTGGGCGAGATGGCCTCAGGGCTCAACATTTGTTGGATGCTATGAGTGGAGACGGTGCTGCCGTTGCTGAGGAGTTATTGTCGTCTATTACCGGTGTTGTTAACCTATGGCTCTCGGGTAAGTTCCCTTCCATTCTGGGTGAGTTCGTAGCTAGTGCGCCCCTAACTCCATTACTCAAGCCTGGCGGCGGTCTGAGACCAATTGCAGTCGGTACCATTTGGCGTAGACTTTGCTCGAAATTGGCTGCCACGTCTGTCACAAAGGATATGACCGAATACCTAGCTTATCAGTATGGTGTTGGTATTCCTTGTGGTGGGGAAGGTATTTTGCACTCTGCGAATAGGTTATTGGAGCTAATGGGTGCCGACCACACCCGGTATATGTTGTTGTTAGACTTCACAAATGCTTTCAATCTTGTCGACCGTTCCACTATAATTAAGGAGGTGAGAACCCATTGTCCAAGCATCTCTTATTGGGTCGAGTTTTGCTATGCGAAACCAGCTAGGCTGTATTATAAATATCATGTTCTCTCTTCTGCCATGGGTGTTCAACAGGGTGATCCCCTTGGTCCTCTTTTATTTGCTTTGGTTCTTCATCCTCTTGCCGAGAAGATTGCTACTAATTGTACTTTATACTTCCATGATTGGTACTTATATGACGGCACTATTGCGGGTGATACTATGGAAGTGTCTAAAGCTCTTAAAATTCTCCAGAAAGATGGACATAGCTCTGGTTTACACTTGAACATCGCGAAGACGGAACTGTTTTGGCCATCTTATGATCCGAGACGAGATTTGGACAATGTCTTTCCTACCAATATTGGCAGACCAGCGGGTGGTGTTACACTTCTTGGTGGACCGGTCAGCTTGGATATGGAGTTTTGCAGCAACATTGTTCGGGGTCGGGTGGATAAAACCTTGCAGCTTATGAATAATATTCAAGAACTACAAGACCCCCAAAGTGAGTTGTTGCTTTTGCGTAGTTGCACTGGTGTCTCAAGGTTATATTTCGCTCTTCGCACCACCTGCCCCGAGGCACTCCAGGTTGCAGGGTCTCGCTTTGATGACCACCTTATGCAGTATCTGCACCGGCTTGTGGTTGGAGATGGGGCTGGTTTTGGTTTGATTCAATAACGATTAGCCACCCTTCCAATAAAATATGGTGGTTTTGGCGTACTCACTATGCAGGATACTATGAAGTACTGTTACTTAGCATCTCCGGGTCAGACTCAACACTTACAGAATTCAATTCTGAAGTTTCCAGCAACAACTTAACTGTCTCAAGGTTTTCAACACGCGATACAAGGCTTTACCCAAGCTTGTGGTCTATCCTTATCCGATTTCAACATCAATGACGCTGCCCTCCATTTCATGAAGTCTCTGGCAGTTATCTACTTCGGTGTTGTCAAGGAAAAGGTACCCTCTTGCTTCTCGTTATCTACGCGTGAATCCACCATTTGGCAATGTAATAGGGAAGAGCATGCAATGGATTTTCTTAAGTCTATCCCTATTCCAGGGCTTAACCAAGTTGTTGGGCATAGACACTTCAGTTCTGTCCTACAATATCGTTTAGGGATACCTCTCTTTGAGAAGGATAGCAAATGTGCATGTTGTGGTAAACATATGGATATTTTTGGAGATCATGCTATTCATTGTGCTAGTTAGGTAGGGCTTAAATTTAGACATGACATGGCCAAAGATGTCTTAGCGGATATATGTTACAAAGAAGGGGTTGTGGCTAGGAAAGAGGTGTCTCTAGGGCTTATTTCAGCAGACAACAAGGAACTTCGGCCGGCGGATATCATGGTCTATAACTGGAAAAATGGCAGAGATGTGTGTATGGATGTCACCGGGGTTTCTCCTTTTACTAGTGCTAGGACTCGCAACTTTATACCAGGGTCTGCTATTTCTGCAGCCATCACTCGCAAGAACAATAAGTACCTGGACAAGTGCACTTCACTCGGCTATGGTTTTGGGGTTCTAGCCTTTACCACTTTCGGGGAGCTTAGTCCTGATTTAACATCCTTTTTAAAGAGATTGAGAAATTGTATGGCTAGACATGATGCTAATTTTAAGATAGGCAATTCTCTTTTTCACAGACTAGGAATAGTTATTCAAAAAGGTGTTGGTGCCCAGCTTGTTGCTAGGTTACCCGCCTTCCCCTGTAATACTGATTTTGATTCATAATAAAAGCCTTCGTGGCCCCTTTTATAAAAAAATAAAAATGATAATAATAATAATAATAATAAAATGCCCTGAGTGGTTCAATAATAATAATAATAATAATAAAACGGGCCCCTAGCTCAGCTGGTCATCCCCGTTTCTCAAAGTTTAATGCGCTCCAGGAGGTCCCAGGTTCGAGTTCCCAATGGCGTAATATTACAGGAATTAACATGGAAGGTAGTGTTAGTTTGCCCCCCTTGTGACACAATCTTAGCCCCCCCTCCCGCCGTTTCGGCTCTCTTGGCTAGGTTACCCATGAGGCTCGCTGGTAGGTTAGCACAACAACCTGTTCAATTAATGTAATAGTATGTCGTTGGAGCTTAGCTTGTTAGGCTTCCAACTAGTTTCATGTAATAATATATATCCAATAATATAATAAAAATAAAAAATAATAATAATAAAACGGGCCCCTAGCTCAGCTGGTCATCCCCGTTTCCCAAAGTTTAATGCGCTCCAGGAGGTCCCAGGTTCGAGTCCCCAATGGCGTAATATTGCAGGAATTAACATGGAAGGTAGTGATAGTTTTCCCCCCTTGTGAAACAATCTCAGCCCCCCCTCCCGCCGTTTCGGCTCCCTTGGTTAGGTTACCCATGAGGCTCGCTGGTAGGTTAGCACAGCAACCTGTTCAATTAATGTAATAGTATGTCATTGGAGCTTAGCTTGTTAGGCTTCCAACTAGTTTCATGTAATAATATCTATCCAATAATTTAAAAAAAAATAATAATAATAATAACGGGCCCCTAGCTCAGCTGGTCATCCCCGTTCCCCAAAGTTTAATGCGCTCCAGGAGGTCACAGGTTCGAGTCCTCAATGGCGTAATATTGTAGGAATTAACATGGAAGGTAGTGTTAGTTTTCCCACCTTGTGACACAATCTCATCCCCCCCTCCCGCCGTTTAGGCTCCCTTGTCTAGGTTACCCATGAGGCTCGTTGGTAGATTAGCACAACAACCTGTTCAATTAATGTAATAGTATGTCGTTGGAGCTTAGCTTGTTAGGCTTCCAACTAGTTTCATGTAATAATATCCATCCAATAATATAATAAAATTTTATAATAATAATAATAATAATAATATTTCTTAGTTTTATTTCTTAAGAGGTTGAGCAACTGCCTAGTTAGTCACGATGATAATAATATTAATAATAATAAAATGCCATGAGTGGCTCTTTCAATAATAATAATAATAATAATAATAATAATGGTAATGGATTTGGGAGAGGCAAGAGTAAAAATTCAAGAGGTGGTAATTCTTATAATGGTAAGAACACTCAAAGTTCAAATTGGAAATTCAGTGGTAATGGTGAAGCTACTTCTTCTGGTACTGCTAATGGTAAGAGAGATTTCTTTCAAATTGAATGTTAGATATGCCGAAAAAGGGGTCATTATGCTAGTAGGTGTCATTTCAGATACTATCCACCGCCAACTTCTTCAGTGAATAATTCTGCACATGTGGCACAACAACAACAACAACAGCATTCTTTTACTACCATAGTGAAGATCTGAATTTTTCAGCACCATCAACATCTGAGACTCCACAATGGCTAGCATATTCTGGTTCCACAACATACATGACTGGTAATGAGGGAGTTCTACAACATACTTCTTCTTATAAAGGGAAGGACACAGTTCAAGTTAGCAATGGTAAGTCTCTACAGATTACTTCTACCGGAACATCTATTATTCAAGCACCTAAAACTAGTTTTAGGCTTAACACAGCTCTTTTAGTTCCAGACATGAAACATAATTTACTCTCAGTGGCTAAATTTACCAGAGATAATTCATGCTACTTTAAGCTTTTTCCTTATGGTTATGAAATTAGGGACTTGGCATCTGATGTTTTGCTTGCTAGAGGAACTGTAGTTAACAATTTGTATCCACTTAATAATTCTTTCATATCATATCAACTTCCCATTTACTTATATGCTTCTTTGAATGCTCCTTCTCAAATTTGGCATGATAGGTTAGGTCATCCATCAAGTGCTATTATTCACAAATTGCATTCTTCAAAACAGATTTTTTTAACTTCTCCTCTCTCTTCATCTTTGTGTCATCCTTGTCAATTGGACAAAAGTAAAAAAGCTTCCTTTTTCATTATATTCTTCTCATGAACAAAAACCTTTATCTTTAATACATTGTGATGTTTGGGGTCCAACAATTCCTTCTTTAAATGGATATAGGTATTACATTGTTTTCACTGATGATTTCAGTAGATTTCATTGAATATATCCGATGGAACTTAAAACAGATGCTACTCAGTGTTTTACTCATTTCAACTAAGATACTTTCTTTTCAAGTTGATGGTGCAGCAGAACTTGTTAAGGGAATTTTCAAAACCATTTTAGAAAAGAGTGGCATTCATATAAGAATTTCATGTCCTAAAACACCAGAACAGAATGGTCTTGCTGAGAGAAAGCATAGACACATTACTGAAATGGGAAACACTCTTTTATTTAATGCATTCATATGAGAACCAGTTGTTAAAAGTACTATTGTGAGAGTTTTTTTGTGTATGGCTATCTTTCTTAATTGGCAAATTAGACAATTAGACGTAAGCAATGCCTTTCTTCATGGCTATTTGGATGAAGCTGTTTATATGTCCCAGCAACGGGGTTTTACTAATCCAGACTTTCCTCCTAATTATGTTTGTCTCCTTAAGAAGAACTTATATGGGTTGAAACAGGCTCCTAGAGCATGGTTTCATAGATTCAGTACTTTTCTTTGCTCTAATGGGTTTAAAAAATCAATATCTGACAATTCCATGTTTGTATTTACTTACAACTAAGAAATGCTTGTCCTACTGCTTTATGTGGATGATATTTTGTTAACTGGTACTTCTTCTATTGTGATTGATGCACTGATTATTTCACTCAAGAAAGAATTTTCCATGAAGGAGTTAGGAGAATTGGGATATTTCTTGGATATTGAAGCTGTTAGAGACTTAGATTCAATTTTATTGACACAAAAGAAGTACACTTTAAAATTGCTCACAAAAGATAATATGC
This sequence comes from Papaver somniferum, assembly GCF_003573695.1. Classification (NCBI taxonomy): domain Eukaryota; kingdom Viridiplantae; phylum Streptophyta; class Magnoliopsida; order Ranunculales; family Papaveraceae; genus Papaver; species Papaver somniferum. The sequence continues at coordinate 11,314,427 of NW_020621603.1, read as the reverse complement.
TTGACTGTAGGCCTTGTGATACACCTATTGTGAAGGGTGCTAGAGTTTCCATTCATGATGGTAATAAATTAGAAGATGCTAGTGAATACAGAACAATTGTTGGCAGTTTGCAATATTTAACAACTACCAGGCCAGATATTTGTTTTGGAGTAAACTATGTTTCACAGTTTATGCATTATCCAACTGATGTTCATATGCAGTTAGTTAAAAGAATACTAAGATATTTGAAAGGGACACTTGGTTTAGGAATTAAATTAAGGAGAGATGGTTTACAAGATTTGAGAGCTTACACTGATTCAGATTGGACAGGTTGTCCAGATACACGAAGGTCAACTTCATGTTATGCTGTTTTTCTTGGTAAAAATTTAATATCATGGTCATCTAAGAAGCAACCCACAGTATCAAAGTCATCAGTTGAGGTTGGGTACAAATGTTTGTCAGTTGCTTCAGCAGAGTTAAAATGGCTTTCAAATTTGGTTTCTGAGTTACATGTATCAATATCTAAACCAACAATTCTTTTGTGTGACAATACTAGTGCTTCATCCTTAGCATCTAATCATGTTTTCCATGCTAGGACAAAGCACATAGAGATATAGTATCATACTATTCGAGAGTTGGTGGAGCAGGGTTTTGTTCAACTTCAACATGTGCCAAGTGAAGAGCAGGTTGCTGATATCTTTATAAAAGGAATTTGTGCTCCTACTTTCTCTAGACTGTTGAAGAGTTTAATGGACTTTACAAGCCTAGCAGTTTTCAGATTTTTCTCGGTGTTATTTTCAGTTTATTAGACACTGTATGTTTTTGTCTCAAGTCAACATTACTCTGTTCAAACTGTTTTTGTGCCCATAACAGTTTGAGGGGGTGTATTATACACTGTAAGTTTGTGTCTCAAGTCAACATTATTCTGTAGTTGACTTGACTATTATAATGTGTTTGTGTGATTCACACAAGTGTTGTCCTGTAATTACACATTGAATGTTCTGCCTTAAATAGGCTAGTATGAAAACAATGTAAGCTGTCTGAAAATTTTATCAATAATATCAATTAATCTCTTTCTCAATTCTTGTATTCATCATCTTCCGAAGATTAAATCAAGGGTTTTAAATTTGCACATATCATGAGCAACTGCGGCAAAATTAGATTGAAACGAAGTCAAACGAGAAAGAAAGAGAAAAAGATGAACACCTCATTTGGTGCATTTAGAGTTTCACAAAATTAAATATGGAAATCATTGATCATTGAGCATGATCACACACATATATCTAATGGAAGGAATTAAGTCTATATACGTGACAACAGTCCCGTTATTTTGTTTTCATTTTGCTGTTGCACATTGGATCTAGCTTCAGTGCATCTACTGTCTCACATAAACTTCGCTAAGATTTCATTTTGTTGTCAAATCAGTATCAATGTCTCTTCAACCAGCATAGGAGTCCCAAACACACCATAGGGAGACCTATTATTGTCAAAGGAAAGTTTTTTCTAAATCCACCTAAAAATCTGCTTTCCCTTTAGTAAAAGTGGCTTTCCCCCTAACAATTACCATATTTTCGCCTGCTTGGACCGTCTGAGCCTGCCTGTATTCAAGTTCGTTACGCACCTGACCTGGTTATTGCCATTCCATGGGACCAGTCGTGGATTCGACCATGGAATATGAGCAATTGTAATTAGGAATAATTAACTTTTTGGCTCTATACTAGGAGAGCAAGCTGTCTAGGAGCATTAATTATCCCGATATGAGCTTGTCGGTAAGTCATATCCTTTATATAGTCAGGGTAAACTCGTTGTTTGTTCCTGAAGACGTTATCACTCTATACTAGCAGAGCAAGCTGTCTAGGAGCCGTCCCTCTCGTTATACTATATAGAATTAATCACTGAAAGTTTTTAGTACTCATGAGATATACCGTTGTCCAGTCATGAGACTACATATCTACATGTACTCTGAGAGAAAGTACTCTCCGTTGAGAATTCGATGAGAGACCCGTGTCTCGATACTCACGTCTGATTGCTGGATCAGAGCTTCGTATAATTATAAGTTTATGATTTTATCCTTTGTCGAGAACCCACCATCTACACTGTGGAGCTAGCTTGATAAGCTTGCCTAAGACAAAATCTATTGCTTCACCTGTCTTCACTTTGAGTATAGCCTCCTTGAACTTCTAGTTGGTAACCTGCCTGAATGGCTTGTAATATTTCTTCTTCCTCTGCTGCAAAATCAATGATGGTTTGATGCATTTCCTTGGCCCATGTCAGTGCTAGATGAGATCCTCTGCCTGCTCTGTTGAAACCAGTTGTAATGTCTTTGATGTTCCTTGCTCCCACACATTGACCTGCGAAAGACATTACCATAAAAACATGGTTAGTATAAGATGATAAATCACTATTAGCCATGTTATTGTTTATTTCCAAGATGTGTATGCTAATAGTGATTCCAAAATTTCCTCTATTGTTTCTGATCAGACTTCTAAGTCTTAGGTTCCGATCATTGGAATTTTCTTGGTAGTAGAGATTATTTAGAATATGCCCTGGGTTGTGATTCACTCTAGTGAAGGTACATAGATGTTGAGTGATCTTCAGAGCAGTAGCAGCAGCAGCAGTAGGGATTATGTTTCTGAAGACCCAATCACATCTAGTTTTTTATATGAACCAACAGATAATAGCAAAAGTAGCATTCCAGCTAGCAAAAGGATTGTCAGAGTGAAACCAATTGTTGAACAAGTCATGGAAGGAACTGTATGCAGAAAAAAGTTGATGATTCTCCCCAAAGAGTTTTGCCCAAACATCAGAGGCAGCTGGGAAAACCAATAGAACATAAGTGGTGTCTTCAGGAGCATTCTTGCAGAAGGTGCAAATAGGATCAATGTAGTTCAAGATGCTAGCTGATTTGGCATTGGTTGGGAGAATGCCATGAGCACATTTCCAGGTGAAGAGATGAATAGCTGGAGTAGTTTCAAGTTTCCAGATTTGCTTCCAAGGAGATATGAGTGTGTCATTAGAATATTTATCATTAATTTGCTTGTCATATAAGGATTTGACAGTAAATTTCCTTGTATGAGTTAAGCTCCATCTTATTGTGTCTTCAGAATTTGGATTATGTTGTGTCTGGATAATGAGGTTTTGAATATCTTGAGTGAACCAGAGAGCTAGAATGCTAGTGTCCCACTCTCCGTGGGTATTGAAAAGTTAATTGACAGTTTTGAGGCTTGAAGAGCGTTGGGGGGGGGGGGGTTGTTTGGATTATGCAGGTAGGTTATCAATCCATCTGTCCTCCCAATTGTGGATATTTGTGTCATCCCCTATCTTCCAGATGTAGAATGCAAGAAATACCTTCCAGAATTCCTTTCTATATCCAAGAATCAGTATTCTTTGGCTTGGTATCCATTCTGATTACTTCTTGATTTGGATAATGAGATGCCTTCATTGTGCTGCTCCAGAGAGAGTTTGGTTCTTCAATTAATCTCCAAGTAATTTTGGATATCATTTCTAGATTTAAATATTCCATATTTTTGAATCCCAAACCCCCTAGTTCCTTTGGTTTGTTGACAGCATCCCAAGCAATGTAGAATAAGCCTTTAGATTTATCTTGCTCCTTATTCCAGAAGAAGTACCTTTGTATGGCATTTATATCTTTCTAAGTACCTTTTGGGATCTTTAAGCAGTTCATTTGGTATATGCTGGAAGTTGAGGTGACAGTTTGGATCATAGTAACTTTTCCTGCTGTTGAGTAGGTTAGTTTTCCAACCAGCCAGTCTGTATTTTAATTTATCCACAAAAGGCTTGAAACCTTGAAATTTGCTTCTATTGGTGAAGATGGGTGATCCCAAGTATTTATATGTGCTATTGATCCTTTGGACATGCATGGCTTCACTACTGTTGTCAGCAATGTCTGGGGCAGTGTTTTTGCTGAAGAAGATTCCTAATTTAGCGAAATTGATCATCCGTCCAGAGGATTGTCCAAAATCTTGGAAAAAATTGATGAGGTTGTGACATTCTTCCATATTTGTTTTGCAAAAAATCATGCAGTCATCTGCAAAGAGGAGGTGGTTAATGGCAGAAGCTTCATTTCATATTTTTGTTCCATGGATAAGGTTCTGAGATTCTGCAAAGATTAGATATATAAAGAGAGCCTCCATGCAGAATAAGAATAGATAAGGAGATAGAGGATCTCCTTGTCTGAGACCTCTAGTTGGTTTGAAGAAATTTCCAGGAGAACCATTGACTAAGACAACAAGGTTGGTGGTGGAGATGCATTAGTGGATTAGGTTGCACCATTGTGTGCTGAATCCCATTTGAGTCATAACTTTGAGAAGAAATTCCCAGTTGACCCTATCAAAAGCTTATACCATATCAATCTTAATACCTATAGTACCATTAGCTCCTTTTTTCCCTTTTATGGTGTTCATATGGTGAATAAGTTCATGAGTTATGGCTATGTTGTCTGAGATTTGTTTGCCATGAATAAAAGCAGATTTCAATGGGGATATAAGCTTGGGTAGAAGGGGTTTGAGTCTTTGATCAAGAAGTTTGGTTATGATTTTGTAAGTGGTATTACATAAGGATATATGTCTGAATTGAGATGGGGTGTTAGGATTTTCAGTTTTGGGGATGAGAGAAATAAAAGTAGAATTCATCTCTTTTAAGAAGGTAGCCAGAAGTGAAAAAGTTTTGAACCATGTTGATGATCCTCACCTACAACTTCCCAGTTAGCTTGGAAAAAATTTGTGGGAAGCCATTAGGTCATGGAGCCTTGTCCCCTTCCATGCTAAATAGAATATTTTTGATTTCCACTGCATCAGATGTCCTTAAGAGATTACTATTCTCAGTGTTGGTTATGGTGGTGGGAATGAGATTTATGATGGATTGATTGATGGTTATAGGTTCAGCTGTAGCCATAGTAACAAAATGATTGGTGAAGCAAAGGGCTATCTCATTACTATTATGTAGCCAAGTGTCATCTTCTTGTTGGATTGAAACAATTTTATTCCTTATGTATCTTTTCTTGGCAGATAGTAGCTGGTGTTTTATCTCCAAGTTTGATGAGATGGTACCTGCTTTTAGTCTTCCACAAACTTTCTTGAATATTCTGCCAATGTTCAACTTTCTTCTTAGCATCTCTGATAGCCTGACCCCTATTGTTGTTAAATTGATTTTTGGTGATCCATTCCAAGTGTTGAAAACTTTCTTCTAGATTTTTCTTAATGTTGTCATATATTTCCTTGTTCCATTTCTTTAATTTTACTTTAATATCTCTTAACTTCCTAGCAATCTTGATAGCAAGAGAACCTTTGTGCCGAGTCTTCCAACATTTTGCAATGATTTCTTTACAATCTTGGTGGTCTAGCCAGGGACCAAAGAATTTGAAAGGAATATGTCCCTGTTTCCAGTTAGGATTGGTATTGAGAAGGATGGAGTTATGATCAGAGCCAATGGCAGGAAGGTTGGAGATGGTGGAATTTGGGTGAGTTTCAAGCCATCTTTCATTGGCTATCCCTCTGTCTAATCTTTGTTCTGTAAGATGATGACCCACTCTTCTATTAGTCCATGCGAAAGGACATTTAATATAGCCCACATCAGTAAGATTAGATGCTTCCAATTTCTCCAGAAAGATGTTAGCTTCATAAGAATCAATATGATGTTGACTGAATTTTTCATGATCATGCAACACGAAGTTCAGGTCACCCATTATCAACCAAGGTAGAGTGTTAGTCTTATTAGTGTTTTGTATCATTTTCCAGGAGTGCATTTTATCTAAAGTAGTTTAAGGACTGCCATAATAGCCTGTGAATAACCAAGGTTCCCCTACACTAGGATGCACAATGGCACTAATATGATGGTTAGAGAAGTCTTTTATAGTGACCTTTAGGTTGGTTTTACAGGCTAAGACAAGGCCACCGGCAGTATTGGATTTTCCTATGGGCTCAACAAACCAAAAATTAGTGACACCTATGTTGCTGAGGATAGCTTTTAGATTCTTAGTTTGTTGTTTGGTTTCAGATAGAAAGAAGATGTCAAGATTATGTTTGTTTAACATGTTATTTAGGTGCCTACTAGTGTTTGGTTGGCCTAGTCCTTGACAATTCCAAGACATGATAGATAAAAATTGCCAGAAGTAAGAAAAAGTAGGATATGAGAAAATGATGATTAAGTATCCTAAGTAATTGAGACTATGGAGCATGGTAGTGCTGGGAGTAATTAAACTATAATTGAATGAAGTCTTCAGGATTAGTGCAATCTTTATAACAGTATAATGCAAGCTTTGAGTTAGATAGATATTTATATAAGGAGATACATGTGGAATTAAGAAAGGATTTGCTCCCTCAAGGAAGCCAGTAGTCATATCTGTCAGGTGATCTTCCTTCATTTGTATTGTTTGCGTGTTTCTCTTCTTGGCAGGTTAAGTTTGGTCCCAGTGATGAAGGGGATGACCATTGGAGGAAGGGAAATTGAAGAGCTTTTTTTTTGGGTCAATCAGTTGTGGATGAAATTCAGTGTCTACAGCCTTAAGTTTAAGTTCTTTCTTTCTTCTTTCCTAGAGCATCTTTTTCTGATTGTTAAAATCTTCATTGATTTGATTAGAGCGTTGCTCGGTCGAACTCGCATGTGTTTCCATATCAATCATGTTTTTCAATGTTAGTGATCAAACCTATAAGTATTGATTTCTAGTCTACTATAGCTAAGTCTCGGACTAGGATAAAAAGTGTAGTTGAACTCAAGAACTCCATGGTGATCATCATAAAAGACGAAGGACTACTCAAGGAACTGGTGGAACTTCATCGACTAAAAGGTATGTGGAGACTTGAACTTATCTATCACTCAAAAGTCTATCTACTCTATCTCCTATCTTGTGACAAAAGTCGTTTTTCTATATAGACTTTTATTATACACATTTGCTATTTCGAGCCGAGTTTATCTCGCATATCTATTTCTCGAAATATGTGTTGGTAAGCTTTCACTTTGTCCAAGTTCATCTTTACCTAGTGACGAAAGTCATGTTATGTTTCAATCACTTTGAAAATTGCTTTGACGAAAAATGGTTTGTGAATAACAACTATATAACGTCCTCTAAGAATGTTTCAATTATTGAAATGAGAGTTTAGATCATATAACCAATGATGGATATAAGCATTGTGTGGAAACACATATATGTATAAATCCTTTTTCCTTGAACCGAAGTTTGCGAACTTTGTTGATCAAGAGAACCGGAACAAGAGTCGTGAACTCTTTCCGCAAACTGGCGGAAGTTCTCGACCCAAGAAAATCTGCTGGAGTTCGAGAACTTAATTCCGCGAACTAAGTCTTTGAACTTAAGATGTTTATATCTAAAGACAATTGTTTGTGAACTTATCTATATTAACTAAGGAATGCAAGTTGCAAACCGTGGCTATAAATTTTATGAACCGATTCGAGTGAATCAAGTCGTTTTTCTTCGACTGTGTCTTGTGTAGTTACATAAGATTTCCTTGCAATTGAACAACTCTCTAACTAGTTCATTTGAGTCATTTGAACTAGTTATGGTGAAGAAAAATATGGTTGATATGAAAGTGCCCATATGGCTAACCATTTGGTTAACTATTATTGAACCAACAAATGTACATGTTTGGGTACGGTTACACAAACCTAAAATCGTGCATTACATTTGTGTGTAACAAGATAAGTTTTCGATCCAACGGTTGAAAGATATTAGCTTGAATCTAATCAGGTTTTCATCTAACATGTTTTCAACAAATGTACATGCGGCGACTGTTAGTGGATCGTCGTTAAATACACCTTCACCATTGGAATCGGGGCTTACTTATAGGTAGCTCAGACGCCCGGTTGTTGATTATTTATTACTTATTGTGGAATTCGGTGGAGAATAATTCAAAAAACTGAGTAATAAGATGTTCGTTATTAATTCATATGATCAGCTGAAGATTCGACTACGAATTCAGAATGATAAAGTGAGCATTACCATTCCATGGGATCATAGATTCAACCATAGAATCGGAGTAATTAAGATTTATCTATTACCATTTATGAGACCAGTTGTGGATTCGATCATGAAATCGGAGTAATGAGATAATATAGTTATTGTTATTCTATGGGATCAAGCCGTGGATTTGATCATAGAATCAAAACAATTGTTATTGCCATTCCATGGGACCAGTCGTGGATTCGACCATGGAATATGAGCAATTGTAATTAGGAATAATTAACTTTGTGGCTCTATACTAGCAGAGCAAGCTATCTAGGAGCATTAATTATCCCGATATGAGTTTGTCGGTAAGTCATATCCTTTATATAGTCAGGGTAAACTCGTTGTTTGTTCTCGAAGACGTTATCGCTCTATACTAGCAGAGCAAGCTGTCTAGGAGCCGTCCCTCTCGTGATACTATATAGAATTAATCACTGAAAGTTTTTAGTACTCATGAGATATACCGTTGTCCAGTCATGAGACTACATATCTACATGTACTCTAAGAGAAAGTACTCTCCGTTGAGAATTCGATGAGAGACCCGTGTCTCGATACTCACGTCTGATTGCTGTATCAGAGCTTCGTATAATTATAAGTTTATGATTTTATCCTTTGTCCAGAACCCACCATCTACACTGTGGAGCTAGCTTGATAAGCTTGCCTAAGACAAAATCTATTGCTTCACATGTCTTCACTTTGAGTATAGCCTCCTTGAACTTCTAGTTGGTAACCTTCCTGAATGGCTTGTAACATTTCTTCTTCCTCTGCTGCAAAATCAATGATGGTTTGATGCATTTCCTTGGCCCATGTCAGTGCTAGATGAGATCCTCTGCCTGCTCTGTTGAAACCAGTTGTAATGTCTTTGATGTTCCTTGCTCCCACACATTGACCTGCGAAAGACATTGCCAAAAAAACATAGTTAGTATAAGATGATAAATCACTATTAGCCATGTTATTGTTTATTTCCAAGATGTGTATGCTAATAGTGATTCCAAAATTTCCTCTATTGTTTCTGATCAGACTTCTAAGTCTTAGGTTCCGATCATTGGAATTTTCCTGGTAGTAGAGATTATTTAGAATATGCCCTGGGTTGTGATTCACTCTAGTGAAGGTACATAGATGTTGAGTGATCTTCAGAGCAGTAGCAGCAGCAGCAGTAGGGCTTATGTTTCTGAAGACCCAATCACATCTAGTTTTTTATATGAACCAACAGATAATAGCAAAAGTAGCATTCCAGCTAGCAGAAGGATTGTCAGAGTGAAACCAATTGTTGAACAAGTCATGGAAGGAACTGTATGCAGAAAAAAGTTGATGATTCTCCCCAAAGAGTTTTGCCCAAACATCAGAGGCAGCTGGGAAAACCAATAGAACATAAGTGGTGTCTTCAGGAGCATTCTTGCAGAAGGTGCAAATAGGATCAATGTAGTTCAAGATGCTAGCTGATTTGGCATTGGTTGGGAGAATGCCATGAGCACATTTCCAGGTGAAGATCTGAATAGCTGGAGTAGTGTCAAGTTTCCAGGTTTTCTTCCAAGGAGATATGAGTGTGTCATTAGAATATTTATCATTATTTTGCTTGTCATATAAGGATTTGACAGTAAATTTCCTTGTATGAGTTAAGCTCCATCTTATTGTGTCTTCAGAATTTGGATTATGTTGTGTCTGGATAATGAGGTTTTGAATATCTTGAGTGAACCAGAGATCTAGAATGCTAGTGTCCCACTCTCCGTGGGTATTGAAAAGTTAATTGACAGTTTTGAGGCTTGAAGAGCGTTGGGGGGGGGTGTTTGGATTATGCAGGTAGGTTATCAATCCATCTGTCCTCCCAATTGTGGATATTTGTGTCATCCCCTATCTTCAAGATGTAGAATGCAAGAAATACCTTCCAGAATTCCTTTCTATATCCAAGAATCAGTATTCTTTGGCTTGGTATCCATTCTGATTACTTCTTGATTTGGATAATGAGATGCCTTCATTGTGCTGCTCCAGAGAGAGTTTGGTTCTTCAATTAATCTCCAAGTAATTTTGGATATCATTTCTAGATTTAAATATTCCATATTTTTGAATCCCAAACCCCCTAGTTCCTTTGGTTTGTTGACAGCATCCCAAGCAATGTAGAATAAGCCTTTAGATTTATCTTGCTCCTTATTCCAGAAGAAGTACCTTTGTATGGCATTTATATCTTTCTAAGTACCTTTTGGGATCTTTAAGCAGTTCATTTGGTATATGCTGGAAGTTGAGGTGACAGTTTGGATCATAGTAACTTTTCCTGCTGTTGAGTAGGTTAGTTTTCCAACCAGCCAGTCTGTATTTTAATTTATCCACAAAAGGCTTGAAACCTTGAAATTTGCTTCTATTGGTGAAGATGGGTGATCCCAAGTATTTATATGTGCTATTGATCCTTTGGACATGCATGGCTTCACTACTGTTGTCAGCAATGTCTGGGGCAGTGTTTTTGCTGAAGAAGATTCCTAATTTAGCGAAATTGATCATCCGTCCAGAGGATTGTCCAAAATCTTGGAAAAACTTGATGAGGTTGTGACATTCTTCCATATTTGTTTTGCAAAAAATCATGCAGTCATCTGCAAAGAGGAGGTGGTTAATGGCAGAAGCTTCATTTCATATTTTGTTTCCATGGATAAGGTTCTGAGATTCTGCAAAGATTAGATATATAAAGAGAGCCTCCATGCAGAATAAGAATAGATAAGGAGATAGAGGATCTCCTTGTCTGAGACCTCCAGTTGGTTTGAAGAAATTTCCAGGAGAACCATTGACTAAGACAACAAGGTTGGTGGTGGAGATGCATTAGTGGATTAGGTTGCACCATTGTGTGCTGAATCCCATTTGAGTCATAACTTTGAGAAGAAATTCCCAGTTGACCCTATCAAAAGCTTATACCATATCAATCTTAATGCCTATAGTACCATTAGCTCCTTTTTTCCCTTTTATGGTGTTCATATGGTGAATAAGTTCATGAGTTATGGCTATGTTTTCTGAGATTTTTTTGCCATGAATAAAAGCAGATTTCAATGGGGATATAAGCTTGGGTAGAAGGGGTTTGAGTCTTTGATCAAGAAGTTTGGTTATGATTTTGTAAGTGGTATTACATAAGGATATATGTCTGAATTGAGATGGGGTGTTAGGATTTTCAGTTTTGGGGATGAGAGAAATAAAAGTAGAATTCATCTCTTTTAAGAAGGTAGCCAGAAGTGAAAAAGTTTTGAACCATGTTGATGATCCTCACCTACAACTTCCCAGTTATCTTGGAAAAAATTTGGTGGGAAGACATTAGGTCATGGATCCTTGTCCCCTTCCATGCTAAATAGAATATTTTTGATTTCCACTGCATCAGGTGTCCTAATTACAATTGCTCATATTCCATGGTCGAATCCACGACTGGTCCCATGGAATGGCAATAACAATTGATTGAACTTAACGCACAACCTATGATATTTCTATTATATAACGAAATATAATGCGGAAAAGAAATAACACAGACATCAGAAGTTTTGTTAACGAGGAAACCGCAAATGCCGAAAAACCCCGGGACCTAGTCTAGATTTGAACACCACACTGTATTAAGCCTCTAGAGACACTAGCCTACTCCAAGTTAACTTCATACTGAAATGTAGCCCTAACCAATCTCACACTGATCAAGGTACAGTTGCGCTCCTTACGTCTCTGAATACCAGCAGGACTCTGCGCACTTGATTCCTTTAGCTGATCTCACCCACAACTAAGAGTTGCTACGACCCAAAGTCGAAGACTTGATAAACCAATTTGTCTCACACATAAAATTCTATTGTATAGATAAATCTGTCTCCTACAGACAAACCTATGAGTTTTGTTCCGTCTTTTGATAAATCAAGGTGAACAATAACCAATTGATATATCGGACTTATATTCCCGAAGAACAGCCTAGAAATATCAATCACCTCACAATAATCTTAATTGTATGGTATTGAAACAAGATATTGTGGAATCACAAACGATGAGACGAAGATGTTTGTGACTACTTTTTATCTTTCCTATCGGAGATTAAATTCGAGCAAATCTTAGAGAACATAGTACTCAATCACGATAGAAAACAGCAAGATCAGAACACGCAACTACAGAGAAAATATTTGGGTCTGGCTTCACAATCCCAATGAAGTCTTTAAGTTGTTATACTACAGGGTTTCGTGAAAAACCTAAGGTTAAAGGAGAATCGACTCTAGTCACAACTCGTATCACACAGGAGGTGTGAGGATTAGGATTCCCAGTTGCTAGAGTTCTCCTTTATATAGTCTTCAAATCAGGGTTTGCAATCAATGTTACCTTGGTAACAAAGCATTCAATATTCATCGTTAGATGAAAACCTGATTAGACTCAAGCTAATATCTTTCAACTGTTAGATCGAACTTAGCTTGTTACACACAAATGAAAAGTGACTTCATTTAAATATGAGTAACCGTACCTAAACGTGTGCACCTTATTGGCTCAACAATAGTTAACCGAAGTTAGCCATATAACACTTTCGTATCAACCATATTCATCTTAATCATAACTAGTTCAAATGACTCAAATGAAACTAGTTCTAGAGTTTTTCAATAGTTTATATTCTCATACAAGTATACAAGACACAACTAAAGCAAAATCGATTTTGATTCATATGAATCAATTCATGAACATTATAGCCACAGTTTGCAAAAGATTGCATTCCTTATTATATAAATATATAAGTTCATGAATAATCCGATTTTAGAACATAACCTACTCAAGTATGCAAACGGGTACGCATACCTAAGTAGACAGACTTAATTTGGGTTCGCCAGTATGCGAACGGGTACGCATACACTCAACAGAAATTCCCGGACCTGAACCTCACACCAGTATGCGTACCGGTATGCGTACAAGGTTCCCGGACTTTCACTAAACCAACCAGTACGCATACGGGTATGCATACTATGGTTCCCGGACTTGGATTTCATATATGCAAGTACGCATACCATGCTTTATCCAATCATGGTTAAGTATTATAAACTTCATTTCAATCATTAAAACATTCTCGGAAGACGGGAATAACTCTCTCACACATACTATATATCAAAGCAATTTTCAAGTGATCGAATGATCAATACGAAACATTCCGAGTCTACATCAAATGACCGTCTTGCGAAAATCATGTAAGATGTTACCAAGCGATTTTCACATGATCATGTTTTTACTTTCGTCAAGAATATAAGATGAACTTGGTTAAAGCGAAAGCTTATCAACACATATTTCGATAAATATGTAAGCGAGTTAAACTCAGCTCTAAATATCAAATGTGTATAATCGAAGTTTATATAGCTATACGGCTTTTGTCTCAAACAGGATATATAATAGATATACTTTTGGGTGATAGATGAGTTCAAGTCTCCACATACCTTTTGTTGATGAATTTCCACAAGCTCCCCTTAGTAGTTCTTCGTCTTCAAATCGATGAACGCCGTGAAGTCTATTTCTTAACTATACTTTATTTCCTAATTCGAGAGTTAGCTATAAGTATATACTAGAAATCAAGAGTTATACTTTTGGCAACTAAGCTTGACAAACAAACTTGAGATAACAACGCTTGCGAGTTTGACTGAGCAGTGCTTTAACAATCTCCCCCTTTGTCAATTTTAGTGACAAAACTATCAATACATATGGAAATTACAAAATAAATAAACTTTGTAGCTTCTCATCCAAATGCTTGATTTCCTTGGTTCTTCAACATTACTCGAAATCTTTGTCACTTCGAAGTACTCCAGTCATTCTGAACGTGTTCAACTCAGCATCATAGTTGTTGAAGATCCGTAGTTATAACAATGAGAAAACAATATCTCTCAATCATTGTTATACAGTGTCATAGTATTATTACACAACATCAAAGTCCAATTGTGAAAAAGCGGGGGTCTAACGACCACACCCATTATTTCGCTTAGAAATCTGTATGGACTATCAGATTTTAATAGCTTTGCGAATCGGTTTTTGACTTGGCGACAGAATCGGTCTAAATTCTCAGATTTTTTTTCGTTTTCTGCATCGATTCTCTTCATTAATTCAAGTGTGTATTGACTTCGATTTGATGGTTGGTGCTTCAAATCATGTTAATAATCACTAGGGAGTATGCCGGATCTTGAGAAAAACAAATTGAAACATGAATCTCGACCTAATCTACAAAATTTGGAATCACCTTTTACTTTTCCTTCTGTTCAAAATTATGCTTCTACTATGGATATTCCATCTTTATTCATACGTGCTGATGTTATAGATAATAGCTTATATGAATGGAGATTTAGTTTGATTGGAAGATTTGATTTTGTCATATTGAAATTTGATGTAGCTTCAGCAACCGTGAAGAAACAATGGGTTTTAAAAGGATCTATTCAGTTAATTCCTCTGGGAAAAGGTTTTTTTATCATCAAATTGGATAATGAAGAAGATCGAAAACTAATTTGGAGTGGACTTTGGATGGTTGAATCAGAGACCTTGAAGCTAAGAGCATGGGAGACAAACTTTAATCCAGAAAATCAAAAATCTTCTTCAGCTTTTGTTTTGGTAACTTTTCCTGGATTGTGAGCATTGAGTATTGGAAAGAAAGTATCATTCTCCAAATGGGAAGTAAAATAAGCAAAGCAATAAAAGTGGATGAAACAACATTACAAAGGGAGATTGGGTATTGATAGACGCATTTATGTGTCTATTTTCATCTCTATTGTGTATATTGTTAGTACCCATTTTTGTACTTATTTCGGTATTTTATCTCTTTGTAGGTGTTTTTGGAGAAATAAGCTTTTGCGGCGAAATTGGCTCGAAAAGTTGTTAAAGGCACCTGGGAGGACATTTGCTATTCGGACTCTCGCTTTGGATAAGGGGTAACCCATTTCGGGCATGTGCTAAATGGACACCAGAACTGGATAGGGGGAGGTCTTCTTCTTCAAAATTCAAATGCAAAAAATATTCGCGGGAAACTATGTGCAGCGTCTGCAGATTTTGGACTCGATTTTTGGAGCTGTTTCAGGGAGATTCAACACCGGAAATTGATTGGGCTGAACTTCTCATGGCTATACAAGTTTACTAGAAGCAATTGGACCGATCGAATTGGGCTGGAATTGCCGGAAAAAGGAAACAGAGCAAATAAGGAAACAAGTCCCTGTCGAGTTTGTTTTTGGACAATCAGAGAGATTAAAGGCAAGAAATTCGTTCCAAAGATACATATTCTATCTAAGGAAGAGTTTGAGATAAGTGGGAAGGCTCAGAAACGCGTGAAACAATTTATGGAAGGAATTATTGCCGTGACTGCCAAGAAAGGAAAAAGGGAATTTTGATGCGATTTGGGAAAGATTCAATGACCCTTTTGTGTATAAATAGGATGCTTAGGTACCCTAGATAAGGTACGAACATTTTGGGGTAATTTAGAGAACCACAGGAGATAAAAATCAGAGTTACAGACATTCGTTTCTGCAGGTGTAGAAGGAAGAACACGAGGAACATCGACCCTCACCTAACTGTCGCAGAAAACTGTCGTCCTTCTACATCACTTAGCTTCTATCGTTCTGTAACAGTTCCGCTTGTAACAGAAACCGTCAGTCTGTAACGCTTATAAACGTTGCAAACTGTCTGCTTATTACTTTTTCATTCTTTTAATCAACTTTTAGGCTATAAACATGTATTTTGAGCAAGTGATTAATATGAGGAGTTAAACCCCATCACTGGGACGACTGAGGAAGCCTTATTTCACAATTGTTTGGTAATTATAATTGATTCTTCATGACTTTTTCACTTGTTTTAAATTGATTTATGATTTTTACTAATTATTTGTGATTTCGTTTGATGTCGTATGCTTAGACTCAGAGATTTGATGCGTCATGCTTGTGATTTACAATTAATGTTGTACAAAATCTACCTTTGGCAAAGAAATAGAGTCTATAAAAGAGCTAGAATTGTTTTGAGTCATTATTTGAACCAAGTGATTGTGATTAGTGGTGAAATCCTAAGTCTCAGTACCTCTCGATATTCGTGACAACCTTGTGAATATATTTTTAGTATTTTTATTCTTAGTTCTTAAATCAAATCTTTACACAATCCGAGTTTGAACGATACTCTACTTACCACTTTCAAAACTGCATCAATTTTTGGCGCCGCCGACGCGAATTTGCTTTTAGGGTTTTTAGACTTAGTTTTCTTCTTTTTTTTTAGGTTTTTTTATATTAATTTTGTTCTTTTTTACGTTTTTGGGTATTTGTCTTTTGTCTACAGGTTTTGGATCATAAAGCGAATTGAGCCAAGGAGTTTGGTGATTTCGTAAGGACTGGAACTTAAAGCATAAAGACTTGGAGCGAAAGATTAAAGCGAAAAGAACGGAAAAGAAGACAATTTCTTTTTAGATATTTTCTTTTATTTTATTTTTTTAGGGTTTGTTTATTTTTCTTTATTAAAAAAAAAGAGAGAGAGAGAACTGTATTAGGGTTTGCTATTTTTGTAATTTTTCTTTTCTTTTTGGACACTTGGACATTGGACTTTGGACATTATTATTTTTAAACCCCAAGGAAGGGTTGGTTTAAATACAAACTGTGTGCATGGAAGGACGGTGATTACGATATCACCTCGGCCCCTCGGGTTCGTACATAACATAGGAGTTGTGGCCCGAGTCGACTTCAGCGGTTCTTCGCACGTCTGGTACGGGAGGTAAGTTTTTCGAAACACCCGCGAATCCCCTTTCAGCGGGTTTACTGTATTCCTTAAGGTGAATGTATGCTGAGGACTTGAATACGGTTGCTTTTAATTCCTAGTAAAGGGCAAGGACTGGCCATACAAAATAAGGGTTCGGATTTCATCACCGTTCTCTTCTTGCCCGCCTTAGGAACACGAAACCAAACGCGAACCTAAGCCTAAAATTTTGACTAGAACGAGACCTATAGGGTAACGAGCTTAATAGGAAAGTCGTTCGAAGAATATTGGTTACTCTTTTGAGCATACTTCAAAGTTCTTGACGGTTTTTGTGAGTTGAATGCGTGACTGCGCCGCCTTGTAACCGGTGAGGCTTTGGGTATCAAAGCTCCACTGAGCTTCCCTCGCCTCAGTTTCATCTCACATTAGTTCGGATTGATCCAGAGGGGTTTGCTCAAATTGTAACAAATTCCTCTTCGAGAGATAGAAGCTAGTCTAGAAACAATCTAAGTGGAGCCATCATGCTTTTTGTTTGCTAGAAATATTTAGGTTTGCTTTGGTGAAGTCGAGTCGGCCTTGTTTGTGATTGTGTAGAATTTCCTTGCAATTAAGAATGTCGAACTGGTATGATAGAAGCCAATACAATGAATATAGACCCGAATTTGAATATGGACATCATCAATATTATGACCATAGTGAGAATAGTGTTTGGGAACGCCAACGTTTTCAAGGTTATGGTTCATACCATAGTGAGCCCAATTACTATCCGCATGTGCATCAGTCTTACGAGCAAGAAGATTATAATACTAGTTCTTCGTCTTTAGAGGATACAATCAAACTTTTGAAAAGTAGTCCTTTTTATGATCATTCAGTTCCTATTCCTTCTCTAGAAGAGTCTCTCAGGAAATTAGAGGAGTCGACACGTAAGTTCGCTGAGATGAATAACTTAGTTTATGACGAAAGAGAACTTTCTATAGAGGAATCCTTCAAGCTGATAGCTGAGACGAACGAAAGACTTGCTCGAAATAATCTTACTTTCCAATACAGTGATTCCAATAGTACCCTTGAAAATGAGGATAGTTATTTGCATAATCAAGATGACGAGGATAAAATTGGTAACACTACTTGTTTAGATGAGGTTCAACCATTTTCATGCTATTATGATGATTGTGACGAGGATAGTGTTGATGAAGAATTTGAAATATGTAGGCATAGTGATCAGGAATTTGTTACTCCAAATGAACTTTATGATGATAGTGTTATTTCTGGTTCAGATCCCGATAATTTTAATAATTATTCACCTTTTCAAAAGGACGAGGATTTGACTAGAGATACCCTCGTTTTAGACGATGTAGTATTTCCTGTTTACAAAGCCGATAATGATTTAGAGGAACGAGTTTATTCTGAGAATAATGTTTTAGAGTCTAGCGATTTAGAAACAATAGTCTTAGACGAAGAAGATGAACTCGTAGAGATGAGTGAGGATGAACCTGACTTAGAAGAATCAATTGACCATTTCCAGGAATCTGATGACCTAGAAATTAGGGAAGTTGTGACTAGTCTTTCTAGAGACACAGAAAACTCTAAGTTTGGGGGTGATTATCATTCTCCATGTGCTTTAACTATTATAAAGGTCCCTCACTTGGGACTTGACATATGTGCCTCAACCATTTTACAAGATTATCTTCACACACGTTTTCCTGAACCTAGTGATGTCCATAAGGAAGTTCAGTTGTTAGAAACCCATCCTCTGGTTGATGAGGTTAGACCAGGCTATGATACCAAGATCGACTTTGTTTTCCCACCAAATATTTTTCAACCAATTGTGGGAACGTATAAATTTCAGATGTGTCAATTATTTAGTTTTGAGACTAATCCTAATTACTTTAAGAGATTAGGGTCGATACATTTGCTTAAGATAGACCACCACTCTCACTGTGGTCAGCTGTGTGAGTCAAAACTGATTGACTTTAAGGATCCTCAATTATTCAGGTTATTATTATGTGCTTTTAAATTTTTACTTGAGTTTTTTCAGACTCATACCTGAACCGGATATTAGCTTTGAGGAATTCCAACCCATGAAAATATTTTATTTGGACCCAGTTATAGAACCTGAACCTGAACCACAACTAGATGTAGTTGTCTTAAACAGGAAACTAGACAAGGGTGCGCTTTATTTGTTAATTTTCTTGGCAGGTTGCAGATTCCTTTTATTTGTGATAGCTCTATTTGGTTTGGATGACCCACGGAAATTTCGGCTATTACTTTATTCTATGAGGTGACTAATCCTTTCTTAGTCTGGCTGAAGACTTTAAACTTAGCACTTCTTGGGAGGTAACCCAACATTCATGCGACACGGTAATATCTTTCCTTATCTCTTTTGCTTCAAATGGTAACAGTTTCTCCTTGTTCATGCTTTTAATTTCATCTTTAGAATATTGAGGACAATATTAGATTTAAGTTTGGGGGTATGGGAGAAACTTTTTAGTTGCAGTATGAATAAATAAACTCTAGAGCTTAGAAATTTATGCCTATTTAGGATTGCACTAACTAATCTAAGTGGATGGAAGCATTTTGATTGTAGGAGTTGAGGAACCAATCTGATTAGATGGAAACATCTAGAAGAGTCTATTCATAAAAGCACAGAGCTCAGTTGTTAGGAATAACATGATAGTTTCACCATATCTCGTTGAGTCCTTTTCACTTCTATTTTTATTTTATTTTATTTTGTTTTTAAACTATGTTTCTCTAAGTGATAGGTGGGGCCCACGATTCAAGTTGTTACCAATGCTAGGGTGAATTAGAGTGTTTGAGATACCATGAAAAATAAAAAAAATAAAAAAATAAAAAAAATGGTAGTTACCAAAAAGTTGAAAAAAAATTATTATTATGAAAAAAAAATTGAGACCAGAACATTTGACCAAAAGGAATAAATTCAATAAAGTCGACCACTGATACCCTTGTATATGCCAGTTGTGTTGACCTAGAGTTAGGTTATCGACCACTGGTTCCCTTGTATATGCCAGTGTGTTGATATTAGTCAGACTAATATCTCAATCCATTAGGATAGGTTCATTTTGGCGGAGGCCTTCAGACAGATATGGGAAACGCCGTTCACTTAGTAAACATCAAAACCATCTATGTTTTTCTATATCCATCTTCTTGATCTATCCATGTGATTAGTTTTGACTCCGAATATGATGTCCATAGTGCAACTATTTGAGTAGATCTCTGTCACTTTATATGAATTTGAGTATGCTTGAGTGCAAACTCGTGTACAACAATTGGAATTTCGCATCAGGGTACTTCCTCCTGTAGTCAATAAGTATGCCAACCAAGGAGATTCTTTAGTGCCTTCCAAGGTTCTGCGTAGATAGCTAAGGTCTGGAGTATAAAGGTTTTGTGGGTATATCTCTAGTAAGCCCTCCCGAGACTATAACTCGGCCACTAGGGACACCTGAGGGTTTAAAGGCTTATTGCATACGCTAAATGCAATCGACGATGCCTGCGACAGTGAGCTAGGATTTTATTTTGTAGTTTTGATTTTCTCGGGACTAGCAAATAATAAGTTTGGGGGTACTTGATAGACGCATTTATGTGTCTATTTTCATCTCTATTGTGTATATTGTTAGTACCCATTTTTGTACTTATTTCGGTATTTTATCTCTTTGTAGGTGTTTTTGGAGAAATAAGCTTTTGCGGCGAAATTGGCTCGAAAAGTTGTTAAAGGCACCTGGGAGGACATTTGCTATTCGGACTCTCGCTTTGGATAAGGGGTAACCCATTTCGGGCATGTGCTAAATGGACACCAGAACTGGATAGGGGGAGGTCTTCTTCTTCAAAATTCAAATGCAAAAAAAATTGCGCGGGAAACTATGTGCAATGTCTGCAGATTTTGGACTCGATTTTTGGAGCTGTTTCAGGGAGATTCAACACCGGAAATTGATTGGGCTGAACTTCTCATGGCTATACAAGTTTACTAGAAGCAATTGGACCGATCGAATTGGGCTGGAATTGCCGGAAAAAGGAAACAGAGCAAATAAGGAAACAAGTCCCTGTCGAGTTTGTTTTTGGACATTCAGAGAGATTAAAGGCAAGAAATTCGTTCCAAAGATACATATTCTATCTAAGGAAGAGTTTGAGATAAGTGGGAAGTCTCAGAAACGCGTGAAACAATTTATGGAAGGAATTATTGCCGTTACTGCCAAGAAAGGAAAAAGGGAATTTTGTTGCGATTTGGGAAAGATTCAATGACCCTTTTGTGTATAAATAGGATGCTTAGGTACCCTAGATAAGGTACGAACAGTTTGGGGTAATTTAGAGAACCACAGGAGACAAAAATCAGAGTTACAGACATTCGTTTCTGCAGGTGTAGAAGGAAGAACACGAGGAACATCGATCCTCACCTAACTGTCGCAGAAAACTGTCGTCCTTCTACATCACTTAGCTTCTATCGTTCTGTAACAGTTCCGCTTGTAACAGAAACCGTCAGTCTATAACGCTTATAAACGTTGCAAATTGTCTGCTTATTACTTTTTCATTCTTTTAATCAACTTTTGGGCTATAAACATGTATTTTGAGCAAGTGATTAATATGAGGAGCTAAACCCCATCACTGGGACGACGGAGGAAGCCTTATTTCACAATTATTTGGTAATTATAATTGATTCTTCATGACTTTTGCACTTGTTTTAAATTGATTTATGATTTTTACTAATTATTTGTGATTTCGTTTGATGTCGTATGCTTAGACTCAGAGATTTGATGCGTCATGCTTGTGATTTACAATTAATGTTGTACAAAATCTACCTTTGGCAAAGAAATAGAGTCTATAAAAGAGCTAGAATTTTTTTGAGTCATTATTTGAACCAAGTGATTGTGATTAGTGGTGAAATCCTAAGTCTCAGTACCTCTCGATATTCGTGACAACCTTGTGAATATATTTTTAGTATTTTTATTCTTAGTTCTTAAATCAAATCTTTACACAATCCTAGTTTGAACGATACTCTACTTACCACTTTCAAAACTACATCAGGTATTATGCTAGTGTGTTGGTTGAAATAGATTTAACTAAATTCATCTCCAGTAAACTAGTCCTTGAATCAAAATATGGCAAAATTGAACAAGTTATTCAATTCAATAAACTGCCTGAATATTGTAACCATTGCAAGAGTGTGGGTCATTTAGTAGCAGAATGCATATCAAAGAGAAGAGAAGAGAAGTCCCTACAAGTGAAGCAACTCAAGAGGTTCTAGTAGAAAAAAACAAAAACAAAAACAATAGAAACCTAAACTGGTAGTTCCTCCTGCTCATAGTGGTTTTGACATATGTTTTCCTTCTAAGGAGAATGACATAGAACACATCATTGATCATATTGATGAAAATCTAGTAAGTGATAATGAACTTATAGATGTTATAATTCCACCAATTCAACATCAGGAAAGCTCATCTTCTGGAAGATTTCATATCTTACAAGAGAACAATGAAGAATTCAGAGGTTATTTAAATTCTTATAAATATTTTCCAAGTCTCTCAGTTGATAAAGCTCATCTCCAGTGCTCCTTCTCCAAATATAGTGGTAAATTTACAACCTCCAATTGGCACAACTGCAGCTGATTCTACTTCAACTGTTAGTAATCTGGAGACAATAATTCAAGAAGTAAATACTGGGAACAAAAAATTTGATGCAGCAGAATGTTCAAGTGAGAGTAAAAGTTTTAGTACTTCTCATGTATCTAATATGAACCCAGTTACACCTTTGCAGTCTACATCTGGTTCATGAATGAGTAATGAGCTAGATCCAGCTAATCTAAAAGCAGGTAAACCTCCAAGAACTATAAATGCTAGAAAACAAATTGCTTTGTTAAATGTGAATTTAAATAAAAATAGTCAAGGGAAGAGAAGCCCTGCTCATTCTCAACCCAATCTTTCAAAATGAAAGTCTTGGATTGGAATGTCAGAGGCCTGAGAAGAATAAAGGCCAAAGACAAACTTAGGAGTATAATAAAATCTTTTAGTCCTTCTTTAGTTATTTTAGCAGAACTAAATTTTTGGGTTCCTTCTGAATTCTTGAAGAAATTAAAACTCAAGTGAAGTGAATAAAGGGAATATCTGGGTACTATGGAGTGATTCAATAAGTCCCCCAATAATTGTGTCAAATACAAGACAAGAAATAATAGTGGATGTAGGTGGTACATTGATCACTGGAGTACATGCAGCAAATTTAATTGTAAATAGAAGAAGTTTGTGGGAGAATCTAGTTAATTTGAACAACTTAAATAAACCATGGCTTGTGATAGGATATTTTAACACAGTTACAAGCTTGTATGAAAAAATTGGTGGTCTAGAACCTCTAAGGATTTCAATGCAGGGATTCAATGACTGTTTGAACACTTGTGGATTAATTCATGCTCCAAAAACTGGTCTGAAATTTTCTTGGTGCAACAATAGAGTTGGAATTAAAAGGATAGTTTGCAATTTGGACAGAGTTGTATTTAATGACAAATGGCTTGATCTTTATCCAAGTTGGGGATATAAAATGGGTGTAAGGGGGATTTCTGATCATGGTGTCTTGTATGCAACTAATTCAGAAATTACAAAACCTAAAAATATCCCTTTTAGAGCATTAAAAGTTTGGAAGAGTCATCCTGGTTTCCTTCATATTATCAAAGATTCTTGGCAAGAAGAAATGATTGGTAATCCTAGATATATTTTTATGAGTAAATTGAAAAGGCTGAAGAAGACTATACAAGAATGGAACTGGAATATCTTTGGGGATGTAACAAAAAATCTGAAACAAGCACAAGAAACAGTAATATAGGCAACTTAATCTCTGATAAAAATCCAATGGATACAGTCCTTCTCAATAATTTAATAACAACAATAGGTGTTCAAGAAGTATTACTAGAACAAGGGAAGCAGATTATTCAGCAAAAATGAAGAGTTATGTGGCTAAAAGAAGGGGTTTCTAATTCCAGATTCTTTCACGTGAACCTAAAAGTTAGACAAGCCAAAAATGCTATTGCGGAATTAGAACATTCTAATGGTAGTATAGTGGCTAATCCAGATAAAATTGCAAATATATTGGTTTCATATTTTGAAATTAAGTTCAAATATCAAGAAGTGAACTCTGCTCCAGAATACTTTAAAGACATACCAAAAGTAGTGACTGAAGAAGATAACTTTCTGTTAGATGCTACCCCAGCTGATGAAGAAGTAAAAAAAAAAAGCTGTATTTGAATTAGACCCAGATAGTGCTCCTGGACCTGATGGATTTGCTGGATGGTTCTATAAAGAAGAATGGGAAATCATTCATAAAGCTTTTGTTAATGCAATTAAATTCTTTTGGAGCAGAGGCTTTATTCCATCTGGATTGAATTCAAATTTCTTGTTGCTGTTGCCTAAAGTGAAGAATGCCAAAAGAGCAAATCAATTTAGACCAATTGGTCTAATGAATTTTAGTTTTAAAGTGATAACAAAGATTACAACTTCAAGATTAGGGGTGATACTTCAGCAAATTGTTTCTTCTCAACAAGTTGCATTCATTAAGGGAAGAAACATTCAAGACCATATAGTGATGGCATCTGAATTGGATACTCCAAGAAGAGGTGATAACATTGGTATAAAACTAGACATCACTCAAGCTTATGATTCCTTAAGCTGGGAGTTTCTTTTTCAAGTCATGAGACAATTTGTTTTTTCAGAAAAAGGGATTTCTTGGTTGCACACACTTTTTAAGTCAGCTAAAATTTCAGTCCTTCTAAATGGTGGTCCTGTGGGGTATTTTCAAGTGAGAAAAGGTTTAAGACAAGGAGATCCTTTGTCTCATCTTATTTTTGTAATTGCAGAAGACCTCTTGAGCAGAATTCTAACTAATAGAGTACAAGAGAAAAAATTGGTACCAATGTTGACAAGGAAAAATGTTCAGCCTTCCAACATCTTTTTTGTTGATGACATTTTCCTTTTTTGTAATGGAAATAAAAGAAATGTCAGGAAACTTTTATGCATTCTCAGAGATTATCAATCAGCCTCTGGCCAGATCATCAGTCTTGAGAAGCGTAAGTGCTTCATAGGAGGCACAAGTGAACCAAGAAAATCCCAAATTGCAGAAGAATGTAATATCGCCTTATCATCTTTCTAAGATAGTTGGAAAGTGTCATATTAGAGAGATATAGGACACTTTAGACTTTCCGCTGAAAGTGTCGTAGATATAGTGTCTTTTTCTGGAACGACACTTTCAAGTTGCCTCAGAATAATTTTGATTTACGATACTTTCATGTTGTCGCTAGGTACGATACCTGGACTATGTCGTAGGTTTAATTTTATAATATAAAAAATAATTAGAAATTCAGATGTTGATTCAGCGGAATTCCAGATCATGTCATATCTGGCTGACGGACTGGAATGAAATAAATATAAACTAAATTAAAATTACCCTTAGACAAATAAAAGCTTGAATTTATAAATTCAAATGGCCATTAAAATAAAAAATTTTGTATTGGTTACGCGATTCATGACTGAATTCAGTTTACACTTAGGTTAAAAATAACACACATAAAAAAATAATCAAGTCCAGAATTCGTAGAAGTCATAAATCTAAGTTCTAAGGTTCATAAAACAACCGCAAACCAGGAAAACGAGATCCCGCCGGATGATGAATTGAGCCAAGAATCCCTAAACAACACACCTACAACAAACAAAAGGTGTTATAACATCACTGAAGTGTAAAACAAATTGATGTGAAAAAATCTCTGAAACGTGAATATAATTTTCGATAGACCTGTATGGATGTACAACAATCAGAAGAGCACTATCATACAAGAACCATTTACTACAATCTATTAATGAATAATTGAAGTATCAAAAATTATCACCAGTACAGTAGTTAGGCCTTTCACATAATTTCAACTTCCGATATCCGTTTCCAATATTTACCACTAGTTAAAGAAAGACTTGGCACTTGTATTTGTTCAAAAATCCACATTATGCAATCCTTAAAGAAACAAAGTAATACACCCATATCTGAACACCACTAGCTAAATACGATGTAGTCTTTAACATTGATGTTAACTTTTCAAAGATTCTTAGCTAAAAAAAAGGACCAAATTACCTTGGTTAATAGTAGTGTGTGGCACAAGATCCTTGTTTCCTACAAGAAATGCTAAACAAAATCAAAACGCACACTACAAGAAGTAAATACAATCAATCAATTACTATAAGAAAATTTTGCATCTTGCAAGTTCAAACTTTCAATAGCAGAAAACTTAGAGATGGCTATGAAAAGGTAAACAACTTACCAGCATGGACAAGAATTTGGATCTTTGTTAATGAATAGGCGAGGGTACCCATATATACCTCAAGCTAAAAAAATTCCTACCTATAAGTCCTTTCTCCGAAAGTGATTGCCTATGGATAAAGTCGATACAGTACAACTAATCGGTTCACACTTCATGTGATCGTCTATGGATACAAGATCGAGACAATACAACAACGAAGTATGTTACTTGATAAAAAGGTTCGGACTTAACCAAACACAATAGGATTCACTTATCAAGTAAATAAGAATTAACGTTTGTGTAATTTACTTTAATTATAATAAAACAATTATTAACGAGGAAACCGCAAATGCAGAAAAACCCCGGGACCTTGTCCATAATTGAATACTCTTAGGATTAAGCCGCTACACAAAATTACCCCTAACTTCGTATAGTTGAGACCAAGCAACTAAACCTATAGTTCACCTAGTTCCGCCTGTATTCCCACGCCTCCGACTTATAGACAAGTCACGTACTTGGAAAAATTCTTTTGGTTCGTATTCCAAACAGTAAAGGAACAACAAATTTGTTTGGTATCAACTCTCTTCAACCAAGTGATATGAGTCGGACAAAGGCTCTTCCGTTTATCTTGACATAAACTCCTTTTTCAGGTCCTTAGATGTATCTTATGTTCAATTACCGAAGTAATCGTTTAAGATTAAGCTAACAACACTCTTAATCCAAAGAATTGTGTTGATGCCGATCTACTCAATTAATCAATCCAATCTACCACAAGGATAAACCGATTATTAATTGGATCCTCTTTTACCGAAACAAGTATTGTGCACACCAAAGATTATAAACCAAGTCAGATCTTCAATATCTTCTTTGTCTTCAAATCTTCTTAAATCTTCAATAAAAACCTGCACACAATCACTTGAATCTCTTGTGATGAATCACGCACAGAACGTAGTCTGTTCACAATGGATTATCACAAGATCGTCTTTAGAACTAACAACAGTCTAAAGATCCCTGTCGAAACTCTGAACTAGTTTGAGTGAATCTTATATCAGAAGAGAAGATTCTCAAGCATAAACAAACTAGGTGCAATCAGATTTCAACCACTGTTGGTCAATCAAATCAATCGAAAACAAAAGATAAACCCCAATTATCTAGTTTCCCACTAACGGTACACGCTAGAGATTCTTAATCCCAAAGAAGACTTTAAACTGAGCGGCCGTAAGAGATTTCGCCTAATTAGGTTACTCTCCTCTCCGAATAGGCGGCTATACCAATAACAACAACAAAAGAGGAAGTCTGTTGTTACGAAGGATTAGTTTGCTAGAAAGGCAAACTTCAAGTATTTATAGACAAGGAAGTTTGGACACCAAGGAATTTTCAAAACCGAAAATATTTTCAAGATATTCATTAAAGCACAAATTCGGTTTCCATAATTCCTGGAAATGCTCTGTCCAAAAATAATGATCGAAATCTCTCGGAAAATCTAATTAGTAAATGCACATTACTAATTCTTATATTTCCCTACAAAATGAAATTAATAACCTTAATTAAAAGATTCTTAACTTACTTATGTTTCGATCCTGGGATTCTCTTCCCTTACCTATTAAGGAATAACTTTGAACAATTAAAGAAATAAACATTCATAGCACGTGTTCAAAGTATGTCGACATCCTTACTTTGTAAGTTCTCTTTCACACTTACAACCTTGAAATCGACTTGCCACACTTCCAAACAAGTTTAAAATTGGTTCATCTGACTTTCAAGAACTATGCGATTGATCAAACAAACATTCAATCACAATCATGGATTTAACGGTTCTACCAAAACAAGTTTCGGTTCTACCTTCCATGTGAGTACTATGCATAGTCACACTAGCTTTCCAAAATTCCGTTGACTAGGTACTAGGATCGGTTCCCCACGTATATATGGTACCTAACTTATATGTGTTGCACATGTCCATAGGATCGATTCCCTTTTCTGCCATAAACCTTGCTGCACCCCACACAAGGATCGGTTCCCCTTTGTGATGTACTGCACCTCTTACTAGGATCGGTTCCCCTTTCCCATATTTGGTCAGACATAAAATCACAAACCCGATCATATCATCTCAGGTGATTACTTAAGATCGGTTTCACTAATAAAAGTCATACCAATACATAAGTCAGGCCTTTGTGAATAGTTCTACCAAGAACAAAAACAAGTTGTGAGCGGTTATACTCAATCACACATATTGGTTGTTCATAAGATATGCAATGAATAACTGAAAAGGCGAGGGTACCCAAATATACCTCAAGCTAAAACTTTTCCTACCTATAAGTCCTTTCTCTGAAAGTGATTGTCTATGGACTGAGTAGAGACAATACAACTAATCGGTTCAGACTTCGTGTGATCGTTTATGGATACGAGATCGAGACAATACAACAACGACGTATGCGTACTTGATACAAAGGTTCGGACTTAACCAACCTCAATAGGATTGCTTATCAAGTAAATAGGAAATAACGTTTGTGTAATTTATTTTAATTATAATAAAACAATTATAATGCGGAAAATAAAAGTAAATGACACAGCAAGATTTTGTTAACGAGGAAACCGCAAATGCAGAAAAACCCTGGGACCTTGTCCAGAATTGAATACTCTCAGGATTAAGCCGCTACCCAAAATTACACCTAACTTCGTATAGTTGAGACCAAGTAACTAACCTTATAGTTCACTTAGTTATGTCTGTATTCCCACGCCTCTGACTTATGAATAAGTCACGTACTTGGAAAAATTCCTTTGGTTCGTATTCCAAGCAGTAATGGAACAACAAATTTGTTCGGTATCAACTCTATTCAACCAAGTGATATGAGTCGGACAAAGGTTTTTTCATTTATCTTAACATAAACTCCTTCGCCAGGTCCTTAGATCTATTTTATGTTCAATCACCCTAAGGTAATCGTTTAAGATTAAGCTAACAACACTTTTAATCCGAAGAATCGTGTTGATGCCGATATACTCAATTAATCAATTCAATCTACCACAAGGATAAACCGATTATCAATTGGATCCTCTTTTATCGAAACAAGTATTGTGCACACCAAAGATTATAAAACCCAAGTCAGATCTTCAATATCTTCTTTGTCTTCAAATCTTATTAAATCTTCAATAAAAACCTGCACACAATCACTTGAATCTCTTGTGATCAATCACGCACAGAACGGAGTCTGCTAACAATGGATTATCACAAGATCGTCTTTAGAACTAACAACAGTCTAAAGATCCATGTCGAAACTCTAAACTAGTTTGAATGAATCTTATATCAGAAGAGAAGATTCTCAAGAATAAACAAACTAGGTGCAATCAGATTTCAACCACTGTTAGTCAATCAAATCAATCAAAAACAAAAGATAAACCGCAATTATCTAGTTTCCCACCAACGGTACACGCTAGATCTTCTTAATCCCAAAGAAGACTTTAAACTGAGCGACCGTAAGAGATTTCTCCTAATTAGGTTATTCTCCTCTCCGAATAGGCGGCTACACCAGTAACAACAACAAAAGAGTAAATATGTTGTTACGAAGGATTAGTTTGCTAGAAAGGCAAACCTCAAGTATTTATAGACAATGAAGTTTGGACACCAAGGAATTTCCAAAATCGAAAAATATTCTCAAGATATTCATTAAAGTACAAATTCGGTTTTCATAATTCCTGGAAATGCTCTGTCAAAAATAACGATCGAAATCTCTCGAAAAATCTAATTAGTAAATGCACATTACTAATTCTGTAATTTCCCTACAAAATGAAATTAATAACCTTAATTAAAAGATTCTTAACTTACTTATGTTTCGATCCTGGGATTCTCTTCCCTTAGCCGTTAAGGAATATCTTTGAACAATTAAAGAAATAAACATTCATAGCACGTGTTCAAAGTTTGTCGACATCTTAGCTTTGTAAGTTCTCTTTCACACTTACAACCATAAAACCGATTTGCCACACTTCCAAACAAGTTTAGAATTGGTTCATCTGACTTTCAAGAACTATGTGATTGATCAACCAACATTCAATCACAATCACGGGTGTAACGGTTCTACCAAAACAAGTTTCGGTTCTACCTCCATGTGAGTACTGTGCATAGTCACAGTAGCTTTCCAAAAATTCGGTTGACTAGGTATTAGGATCGGTTCCCCACATATATATGGTATCTAACTTATATGTGTTGCACATGTCCATAGGATCGGTTCCCCTTTGCTTAAAAACGTGTTGCACATGTCCATAGGATCGGTTCCCCTTTCTGCTATAAGCCTTGTTGCACCCCATACAAGGATCGGTTCCCGTTTTGATGTTCTTCACCCCTTACTAGGATCGGTTCCCCTCTCCAAAAATTGGTCAGACATACAAACCCGATCATACTACAGGTGATTACTTAAGACCGGTTTTACTAATAAAAGCTATACCAATACATAAGTCAGGCCTTTGTGAATAGTTCTACCAAGAACACAACAAGTTGTGAGCGGTTATACTCTATCACACATATTGGTTTTTCATAAGATATGCAATGAATAACAAAACCAATAACACATGGCAATTTCCTTTTCGGTCCACAAACAAGTTTATGAACTTACTTCCTTAGAAAACATATAAACATTGTTCCCTAGGATGAAATCCTCACCTCATACCCATACATAATCACAATAACATTCAAATGATTATGGCGATGTCTTATCTACAAAGTTAAATGGTTAAGCAATAAACCTCGTATTGTATTCCTTAATACTATGTTTATCTAGAGTTCAAATATGCTTCGCAGTTATGTTTTCAATATGAACGACTTGAAAGATACGTTAGGGAATGAAACAGTTCAAGTCAAATATCACTAACTTCAAGTGCAAGGATGATTGTTGTCATTGTAGCTCCTTGCTTCTTCACGTCTTCAAGACTTCACAATACTTGTAATGTCTCATATCCTAATACTTTCAAGCTAACCTATACGAAGTTGACTCTAGTACATAATCAAGCGGCTATTAACATGAGTTTTGATTCACTAAAATATGACAACCAAACTTGACATACCAACGCTTGGTGGGTTCAACCGAGCCATTCTCTAAAAATAACAAAACCAATAACACCTGGAAATTTCTTTTTCGGTTCACAAACAAGTTTATGAACTTACTTCCTTAGAACACATGTAAAACATTGTTCCCTAGGATGAAATCCTCACCTCATACCCATACATAATCACAATAGCATCCAAATGATTATGGCGATGTCTTATATACAAAGTTTAATGGTTAAGCAATAAACCTCGTATTGTATTCCTTAATACTATGTCTATCTAGAGTTCAAATATGCTTCGCAGTTTTGTTTTCTATGAACGACTTGAAAGATACAATAGGGAATGAAACAGTTCAAGTCAAATATCACTAACCTCAAGTGGAAGGATGATTGTTGTCGTTGTATCTCCTTGCTTCTTCACATCTTCAAGACTTCGCAATACTTGTAATGTCTCATATCCTAATACTTTAAAGATAACCCATGCGAAGTTGACTCTAGTACATAATCAAGCGACTCTTAACATGAGTTTTGATTCACTAAAATATGACAAAAAAAAACTTGACATACCAACGCTTGGTGAGTTCAACCGAGCCATGCTCTAACAATTGATTTTATAATTTGAGAAACAGGTTCATATCTACTCTGTGGGATCACAATATCAGTTACATCATCAAGCTGCAATACATATACAAATGGAGGTAAGAACCAATAAATGAAAGATAGCTTGCAAATAACCATCACTCATACATGTACTCATAGTGATACCCAGATACGCACTCAGATATGTATCTATAAGCAGTTATTAGAAGAAAAAATTTATTTATCCCATAACCACAGAAAAACTAAAACATCTGGTTGAAGGATATTCCTAGCTAAAAATTCTGCATATTTTAGACGAGTAAAGCATCACAACTAAAGGTTGCCCATATTGGGATCATTACCCAAGGTTGCAACATCACCACCATGAATGAAGTCCACAACTCATACTAGTATCCAAAAAAGAAGGGGCGATGAGGTACTCTTCTAGCTAGGTATCACCAAGTGACCTGATCGAGTGGGTATTTCAAAAGCAAGGAATATGTAGTCATTACCTTGACGCAGACAGATATAGCAGTTCCCAATTCAAGTGGAGGGTGGTTCCATTCACTGCAAAAAAATCACAAGAAAACAATATATAAGAAATTCATGATGCCAAAAATCGCAAACATTAGAAAAAGCTACATCAAGTAAAATTTATTTCCTAGGAAGATCGCTAGTCAATCTTGTTGTTGGATCTACGTTTTAACCATTTCAATCCAATGATTTCAAGTGACAACAATTAAATGTACAAAACAAATTGATCTCACCTCCACGCCACCAATTGCATATCCAATCACAATACCACATTTAGCTTGCAAGCAGCATCGTCTGCAACTGACCTTCAAGTCTAAGCCTGTTAATCCACACCCCGGAAAACAAGTAGTTTGAAACACCAAATACACATTGACAACATACTTAGAATAGCAGATCTTGGATACATGACTCTAACAAAGATTGGTAGTGATATACACTTCCCAGGGAAGGCCTTTCCTTGTCCTAAAAGCTTTGCCATATCTGACTTGCCAACCCTATTCCCACTACTTGATATCCACTATATTTGAGCACTTCCCAGCTTAAGGAACAAATGTAAAAGACATGTTAAATTAAATAACCAAACAAGTACAATTTGAATCAAAACATAAACTTAATAACAAACAATCGATAAGTTTCAGAGCTTCAAAACCATATACAACCATTCACAGGAATCTGGAGGAAAACGTAAAATATCGAAAGAAAAATTTAGCAATCCAACAAAAACAAAATGAAGCAAAAATATTGAGTTTGCTATCTAGCGATAAATTATGAAACATGACGAGCTTCATATAGTGTAAAGAAAACACAAATCCATGAATCAGAAGGAATTAGTATAACTAAATCCGGTAGTTTAAAAGAAAATCAAGTATTCAGAACAATACCCATAAACTTTTTAGTCTAATGATGGCATTGGGAAAATATATATACAAAGAAAAATTCCGCGACTTGGTATGACTCGGATATGTATATACAATCGGGAGAACACACCAAATTCATATAAGTATATAACAGTTCACAAAACTCTATCACAACTAGTATCACACATGAGGTGTGGGGATTAGGTTTCCCAGTTGCTAGAGTTCTCCCTTATATAATCTTCAAATCATGGTTTGCAATCAATGTTACCTTGGTAACAAAGCATTCAATATTCACCATTAGATGAAAACCCGATTAGACTCAAGCTAATATCTTTCAACTGTTAGATCGAACTTAGTTTGTTACACCCAAATGAAAAGTGACTTCATTTAGATATGAGTAGTGTGAACTACACATTAATTCTTCCCCTTTTTGTCAATAAAATTGGGAAAGGTACGAAAGCTAGTGGGATCCTAATGAAATTTCCATAGAGATACATCATGACCAAAAGAGAACAACATATCAACTTTGTTTAGATGCAATCATATAGCCGAAACTAAATGCATTCATCAAGGAGTTAATATAGATACAATAAAATCCTATAATATTCCACAGCCGCACTCCCCACAAAGATTTGGCAATTAAACACAAGTCCAAATAAGAACTCTCCCCATAAAATGTCATTCCCGAAAGAACAACAAGAGCGACCTTACTTTCTCAAGAAAAGAAGGATTTATTTGGACATTAAAAAATCACATGAAACATGAATTTATATCCAACAATCTCAATTAAATTAACCACAAGAAAATCTATGATTAATTTAATCGTAAATGCTCACATAAGAGAACTTACGGAGCTGCACATTATATACATAAAAAATATGGATCAGGGAAGATCAATACTGCGGAAAAAACAAAGATTCATTCTATTCTTCATCATTATTTGCACAATGACATATAATAGACTTAATCTTTGTAAACAAAAGCTCATCCTATCTTCCATCAATATTTTCATAATGACATAATAGGCTTAACTTTTGTTTGTTAAAAGTTCATTCAATCTTTTATCAATACTTGCATGTCGACATATGAAAGACTTAAATTTTGACCATGTATGGGACAATTATAGTTCATGGACGCAAACACACATATCCCGTAACAAGTTGAAATATATAAAACCATAAAGATTAATACTGCAAAATCATCTTCCAAATAAACTTTAGAATTTAAACATTGAAGATGAAAAACGTTGGACATAGATATGTGTACTCACAATACTGGATATTCCAAGCCCTAGTTATCCTTCTCAAAACACAAGAATAAATTATCATAAGAAGTTTCCTAGACATATAAGAATCAAGTTTCTTTGATAACATCATACATTTGAAAGAGTCCATCATAAAAGGTATCACTGATATCCTTGACTCTTTTGACCGTGGAGACCCCATGTTAATGAGTGAGGACATTAAATTTTCGATAAACAATGCGGGCAAGATGCCTAGATTTGACATATTCCATGATGAGCTTCTTCTGATTCCTGGTCAAGGTGTTTTGATTATCAAGGATTTTGGCCTGACCATCAATGAGCTGATTTATTTGCAGTTGAAGATTTGCAAACTCGACCCTAGAGTCATTCTGCAAAATAATTAAATCCTCGACAGATTCTCCAACCCAGGATTTGTAATCTTTCCTTTCCATCATCCTTTTCAAGACAAGTTCTTAAACAAAAACGCATCCCTTAGAGTCTTCCATCTCAAGATTCACAACTTCTTGAGGTCTTGAGGTGTCTTCCATACCTCCCTTTTCTTATTATTATTAGGGAAGGTAAAACAATATAAAATTTGTACATGTTTTTAAGCAAGAGAGTGACACTCTTGTTGTGGAAACCCTAAACTCCCAAGAGAGACCCGGATGTTCGTGGACAGGTTGAAAATAACATAACAGAAGAGATTCAAAAAAGGACAAAATACCTCTGTTTTCGTATACCCCACCTCATCATGACTCAAAAGTTAATCAGAGCATAAGAGTGAGATACATAGCAACAATGAGTCAAGTGACTCTACTTTTACATCAAGAGAAAACAGTAGTCAAACAAAATACAAATGGAAAACTACAGTAGACTTGAGTATCTCCCAAAAGTCATTCTTACATCTCTCAAACTAGATACAAGAATAAAAATGCCTATGATTAGGCAGTCAAGTGAGATGTAATCCCACTACGAGTATTGAGAGATGAGTTGTAACTTCCATCTGAAGGTTTGAACCCGGTATTCCTTATCTTCCTTCGGTTATTTTTTATTCCATAACAATTTAGCATAACCTTGTCAGGTGATCCATCAAATATATTTTTCTGAGGATTAAGTCTAGGACCTCTAGAAATTGGTTCAAGAGGATTAGAAGAGACATGTCTCCACCATCTAGACTTAGATTTTCCAGACTTATTCTCATAAATACTGGGAACGTGTATTTTTGTGGTGTAAGAATTTTCACCTTTCGGAGGAACACGATTCCTATGGGGATTTCGAGATGAGTGACCATTGAAATCCATTTTATGAGAATACTGTTTTTCTTCAGGAATGAAATCCATTGTAGTGGTGATTAGAGAGTTTACTCTGTCAACAGTGAAAAGAAGTAGATTTTGAAGATCAGAAATCTGTTTCTTTCTAGCAAAACAATGATGAGCATAGTGATTCGTTTTCCCACAGAAGGAACAGGTACGTGGAAGAGAAACGTTGGAAGGAACTTGTTTTAAATTCATAGCCTTATTAGAAGATTGCAAGTTATGTAAACACTTCTTAGCAGAAACTTGCTTTAGAGAACATTTCTTCATGTACTGCAATTATTTCTGAGAATTGGTGATCGGTACAGAGGAATTTCTCATGAAAACAGAGTTTTCCTTTTTCAAGGATTTGTACTGTTCTTGGGCTAGAATAATGGACGTACCCAGTATCCCTTTTTCAACATGAAGTCTGTTTAGATCAGATGAATGCGTCTTGATCAAACGTTTTTCTCTTATTGAATCATCTTTAACAATATCCCTAAGAACACTAATCTTTCACGCTGTAGAGTAGTTTCTTCAATCAGTTTCTCGATATTGTTGGAGAAGGACTCAATGATACTAAAGAGTTCTCGTTCTCGACCAAAAGACTTTTAAAATTCATCAATGAGCTGAGCATGATTATGAAAATCAATAAACTCAGTAGTTTTTTCTGAGATTCTGGTGAGATCCATTTCAGCTTTTGATAAAGTGTCAAATGTCTCATTTGAAGAAAAGTTATCAGAATCTGATAAAAGAACCTTTCTACCTCCAGATTCGGAAGAATAGGCTAAGGGGTTATCCTTTGAGGAAATCCAAAGACATTTGGCATAATTAAAAGCTTTAGAAGACATTTTTGGTGTGCGTAAATGCAAGAAATGAACTTCTGTCCACAGAGTCAGATCGCTACAAACACAGACTTATGAGGTCTTAAACGTGTTTGCCTGCTCTAATACCAATTGAAAAAGTGGGGCTCTAACAACCTCACACAATATTTCGCTTAGCAATCTGTATGGACTAAGTCCAATATACTTTTAAGAGAATCAACTAGACAGTCAGACTCAATCTTAATAATAAGTATAACAAAGAATTAAATCTCAATTTCTCGATTCAATCCTTACTCAAACAAATAGAAATCTGCGAGCCTGATTGAATACAAGTGAAATAACTTGAACGGTACCAAATACCAATGTTCAAGGATCAATCACTTTCAATCAACAACCAAAGGTTGGATTTACCAATTGATCGATTCAACGGACAACCTGTGATATTTCAATTATATAACATAATATAATGCGAAAAAGAAATAACACAGACATTAGAAGTTTTGTTAACGAGGAAACTACAAATGTAGAAAAACCCCGGGACCTAGTCCAGATTGAACACCACACTGTATTAAGCCGTTATAGAAACTAGCCTACTACAAAATAACTTCGGTATGGACTGTAGTTGAACCCCAATCAATCTCACACTGATTCAAGGTACAATTGCGCTCCTTACGTCTCTGATACCAGGAGGATACTACGCACTTGATTCCCTTAGTTGATCTCACCCACAACTAAGAGTTGCTACGACCCAAAGTCGAAGACTTTAATAAACAAATATGTCTCACACAGAAAAGTATATATGAATAGATAAATCTGTCTCCCACAGAAATACCTACGAGTTTTGTTCCGTCTTTTGATAAATCAAGGTGAACATGAACTAATTGATATACCTGATATATATTCCCGAAGAACAGCCTAGAAATATCAATCACCTCACAATAATCTTAATCGACTAGCGAAACAAGATATTGTGGAATCACAAACGATGAGACGAAGGTGTTTGTCACCACTTTTCTATCTTTCCTATTGGAGATATAAATCTCAAGCTAATCTTACGGTTGTACTCAATCACGATAGAAACAGCAAGATCAGATCATGCAACTACAGAGAAAATAGTTGGGTCTGGCTTCACAATCCCAATGAAGTCTTTAAGTCGTTAACCTACAGGGTATCGAGAGAAACCTAAGGTTAAAGGAGAATTGACTCTAGCTTATACAACTAGTATCACACAGGAGGTGTGGGGATTAGGTTTCCCAGTTGCTAGAGTTCTCCTTTATATAGTCTGCAAATCAGGGTTTGCAATATAGGTTACCTTGGTAACAAAGCATTCAATATTCACCGTTAGATGAAAACCTTATTAGATTCAAGCTAACATCATTCAACTGTTAGATCCAACTTAGCTTGTTATACACACATGAAATGTAACTTCATTTAGGTTTGTGTAACCGTACCTAAGCGTGTACACTTAGTTGGTTCAAAAGTAGTTAACCAATGGTTAGCCATATAAGCACTTTCATATCACCTTTATTCATCTTCACCATAACTAGTTCAAATGACTCAAATGAACTAGTTAGAGAGTTGTTCAATTGCTTAGATCTCATAGAAGTATACAAGACACAATCGAAGCAAAATCGGTTTTGATTCACTCGAATCGATTCAAGAACATTATAGCCACGGTTTGCAAAGATTGCATTCCTTAATATATAAATGTTTTAGCTCATTAACAAACCGATTTTACAAAGTAACCTACCTAAGTATGCGAACAGGTACACGTATTTAAGTAACCGGATTGAGTTTGGTTTCACTTTCAAACTCCAGCAGAAATTCACGGACGTGAACTTTCCACTAGTTTGCGTACGGGTACGCATACTCTCCCGTATTTCCAACAACCGCCAGTACGCGTACGGGTACACATATTTTGGGTTCCCGGTTTTGGACTTTTACACAAATGTGAAAACACACCATGTTTATATCCAAAGATGGTTACATGTTCTAAAATCTCATTTCAATCATTGAAACTTTCTTAGAGGATGTTATATAGTTGTTATTCACAAACTATTTTTTTAAAAGGCGGGGGTCTAACAACCTCACCCAATATTTCGATTAGCAATCTGTATGGACTAAATCCAATATATTTTTATGAGAATCAACTAGACAGTTAGACTCAATCAATAGAAAAGTATATAAAAAAGTTCTTATATCTCTATCTCTTGATTTAAATCTTACTTAAGCAATCTGCGAGTCTCGGTTAAATACAAGAGAGATAAACTTAGACGGTACCAAAGACCAATGTCCAAGAATCAATCAATTTCCAATAAACAACCAAAGGTTGGATATAACAATTGATCGATACAAACGCACAACCTTTGATATTTCAATTATTTAACAAAATATAATGCGGAATAGAAATAACACAAACACTAGAAGTTGTGTTAACGAGGAAACCGAAAATGCAGAAAAACCTCGGGACCTAGTCTAGATTGAACACCACATTGTATTAAGCCGCTACATACACTAGTCTACTACAAACTAACTTCGGTATGGACTGTAGTTGAACCCTAATCAATCTCACACTGATTCAAGGTACAGTTGCGCTCCTTACGTATCTGATCCCAGCAGGATATTACGCACTTGATTCCCTTAGCTGATCTCACCCACAACCAAGAGTTTCTACGACCCAAATTCGAAGACTTTAATAAACAAATCTGTATCACACAGAAAAGTCTACATAGATAGATAAATCTCTCTCCCACTGATAAACCTAAAAGTTTTGTTCTGTCTTTTGATAAAAATCAAGATGAACAAGAACCAATTGATAAACCGGACTTATATTCCCGAAGAACAACCTAGTATATATTATCAATCACCTCACAATAATCTAAATCGTATGGTAGCGAAACTAGATATTGCGGAATCACAAACGATGAGATGAAGATGTTTGTGATTTCTTTTTATCTTGCCCTATCGGAGATATAATATCAAGTCAATTATTCCAGTTGAACTCGTACAATAGAAAATGGCAAGATCAGATCCCTCAACTACAAGAGAAGTAGTTTCGTCTGGATTCACAATCATAGTGAAGTCTTTCAGTCGTTAATCGACAGGGTCTCGAGAAGAAACCTACGATTAAAGGAGAATCGACTCTAGCAAACCAACTAGTATCACACAGGAGGTGCGGGGATTAGTTTTGCACAGTTGCTAGACGTCTCCTTATATATTTTTCAAATCAGGGTTTGCAATCTAGCAATATTCACAATTAGATGAAAAACCTGATTTATCCAAGCTAATATCTTTCAACCGTTATATCGAAACTTAGCTTGTCATACACACGTGAAATGTATTCATTTAGGTTTGAGTAACCGTACCTAAACGTGTACATTGGTTGGTTCACAAATGGTTGAGCAATGGTTAGCCATATGAGTGCTTTCATATCAACCGTATTCATCTTTCTCATAACTAGTTCAAATGACTCATAAGAACTAGTTCAAGAGTTGTTCAATTGCTTAGCTCTTTATACATAGACACAATTGAAACAAAATAGGTTTGCTTCATTTGAATCAACTCATGAAAAATATACCCACGGTTTGCAAAGATTGCATTCCTTATAATTTATTTTTTTAAGTCCATCAACTACCGATTTGAGAAATAACCAGCTTGGGTACGTGTACGGGTATGCGTACCTAGGCTACCGGATTTTGAGTTGGTTTTAGTTTCCAAACTCAGCAGACTTTTTCGGGTGAAAAAGTTCCGCCAGTACGCTTACGGGTACACGTACCTAAAGTGACTGGTTTTTGAGTTGGTAAACTTCAAACCCAGCAGAATTTCACGGACGTGAACTTCCGCTAGTATGCGTACGGGTACGCATACCCAACCTGTCTCCTTAACCAATACCGCATGCACACATATGCATGCACTTGGTTTCCGGCACATGGATTTATACACAAATGTGCGAAGACACTAAATGCTTACATCCGTAGGTGGTTACATATTCTCAACTCTACATTTCAATCATTGAAACATTCTTCTATAATGTTATAACAATCGTTAGACATAAAGAATCGACTATCGTCATCAAAGCTATTTTCAAGATTGAAACGTCATCATGAATTTCGTCACGGGTAAAGATGAAGATGGTTAAAGCAAAATCTTACCAACACGTATTTCGAGAAAAAGATAGGCGAGTAAACTCGGCTCGAAATAGCAAATGTGTATGTATGAAAACTGTCATACTTATACGACTGTTGTCTCAAGAGTAGGAGATAATGTAGATAGACTTTTGAGTGACAAGATGAGTTCAAGTCTCCACATACCTTTTAGTCGGATGAAGTTCCACTGGTTCCTCGAGTAGTTCTTCGTCTTTGCAAGATAATCGCCATGGAGTCTGGAGCTCAACTATTCATAACTATCCTAGACCGAGACTTAGTCATAAGTATATTAGAAATCAAGACATATAGTTTTGATCACTAATATTGACAAACATGCTTGATATAGCAACGCATGCGAGTTCGATCGAGCAATGCTCTAACAATCTCCCCCTTTGTCAATTTTAGTGGCAAAACTATCAATACATATGGATTACAAAATAAATAAAACTTTGTAGCTTCTCGTCCACATGCTTGATCTCCTTGGCGCTTCAACGTTACTCGAAAGATCCGTCTTTTCCAAGTACTCCCATGATTCCAAAGGTTGTAAGTTCAGCATCATAGTTGTTGAAGTTCCGTAGCCATAACAATGAGAAAACAAAAGCTCTCGATCATTGTTATACAGTGTTATAATATTATTACACAACATCAAAGTTCTCATATCACAACTTCGATAACAATACGATGGTGATATGTATCACTCCCCCTTAGTCAATACTTCGTCTCAACATGAAAACCACCCCCCTTACATAATGATCCGAAAACCATATGTATTTGTAGTGTGAACTACATATTAATTCTCCCCCATTTTGTCAATAAAATTGGCAAAGGTACGAAAACGGGATCCTAATGAAAATTTTCATGGAGACACTTCAAGACCAAAGAAAAGTACATACCAACTTGTTTAGATGCAATCATAAAGCCGAAGCTAAATGCATTCATCATGGAGTTTATAAAGATACAAGATAACTCCTCAAATATTCCACAGTCGCACTCCCCACAAAGATATGAAAATTAAGCGAAAGTTCAAGAGAACTCTTCCCCATTTGATGTCATTCGACCTTACTTTTACAAGAAAAGAAGGATTTTATTGGACACCAAAAACCATAAAGAAATGATTTTCTATATCCAAAAAACTCAACTAAACTAATCAAAAGAGAATCCATGATTAATTTAATCGGAATACACAACCAAAATAACCACAAACAGATTTATGATTAATCTAGTTGGGAATGCTCGACATAAGAGAACTTACGGAGCTACGACTAAGTTCGCCATAAAAGAATGATTAACTCAATCGTCTTATGCTCACCACAAGAAAAACTTACAGAGCATTGTAGTATACACATAAAATATTGATCAGGGAATGATCAATACTGCGGCATATACAAGGATTCATTCTATTTTGCATCACTATTTGCACAATGACATACAATAGACATAATCCTTGCGAAAAAAAGATTTTAACCTATCTTCCATCAATAATTGACATAATAGGCTTAACTTTTGTTTGTCAAAAGTTCATTCCTTCTTTTATCAACACATGCATATCGACATATAAAGGAGATAACTTTTGACAACATATGGGACAATAATAGTTCACAGATGCAAACACATATCCCATAACATATTGCGATATATAAAGATTAATATTGCAAAAATCATCTTCCAAACCAATTTTTAGAATTTAAATTAATAAACCTAAAATATAAAGATGAAAAACCAATGGACATAGCTATGTGTGCTCACAATAATGGCTATTCCAAACTCTAGTTATTCTTCTTAAAACATAAGAGAAAAAAATCTCATAAGAAGACTTTCTAGACATATAAATCAGTTTTCTTTGATTATTTCATACCTTTGAAAAGGTCCATAAAAATAGGAGTCACTGATATCCTTGATCTTCTTGACCATAGAGACGCCATGTTCATGAGTTAGAACATTAGTTTTTCGGTCACCGATGTGAGCAAGATGCCTAGCTTTGATGCAATCAAGGATGACCTTCTTCTGGTTTCTGATCAGGATGTTTTGATTTTCAAGGATTTCTGCTTGTCCATCCAAGAGTTGGTTTATCTGCAATTGAAGGTTAGCAAGCTCGTTCTTAACCTCAGTCTGAACAAAGATTAAATCCTTGACATATTCTCCTATCCAAGAGTTATAATCTTTTTTCAAGCATTTTTTCAGAATCAGATCTTGAGTTGAATCATATCCTTTGACATCTTCTTCCATCTCAATGTTTACTTCTTTTTGAGGTTCCAATAGACATCTTTTTTTTGGAACAGTATAAACACATATAAGATATATATATATATATATATATATATATATATATATTGTTAATCAAGGGAGAAAACCCTAGATTTCCTTAGAGAAGACTTGGACGTTCGTGGACCTGGAGAAAATATCAGAAACAGGAGGGACCCAAACAGAAATACAAACTGTTTCTTTAAACATTTATCTTAAACAAGGATCAAAACCAAAAAGTTAGAGCAACCGAGATTCATTAGGTACAAAGAGAGTAGTGGAATAACTCAATCTGCAAAACAGCCATCAGACCAACATAGCGAATGATAATCGACTAAGACTTGAGCATCTCATAAACAGACATCCTTGTAACTCTCAAGTTAGACACAAGGATGAGAATACCTACAGTTAGGTATCAGGATGAGATATGATCTCATCATGAGTGTTTAGAGATGATTTGGGGATACCATCTGACAGTCTGATTTTTGTATTTATTTTCTCTCTTTGACTGTTTTTAACTCGATAGAAGTTTCTTACAGCCCTTTGAGAGAGTCCATTAAAAGGAGCTTTTCGATGACTAAGTCTAGGACCTCTAGAGATTGGTTCTAT
Organism: Papaver somniferum; assembly: GCF_003573695.1. Classification (NCBI taxonomy): domain Eukaryota; kingdom Viridiplantae; phylum Streptophyta; class Magnoliopsida; order Ranunculales; family Papaveraceae; genus Papaver; species Papaver somniferum. Next base: position 11,271,165 of record NW_020621603.1, on the reverse strand, counting down.
AGGATCTACTGGGGAGGATATCCACCTTCTAGACTTAGATCTACCAGTATGATTCTCATAGATACTGGAAGGTGGTGTTTTCGTAGTGTAGTTTGCACTATGAGTAAAAACACGATTCCTGTAAAGATTTTGAAATGAGAGGTTATTAAAAATCCTTTTATGAGAATTCTGGTTTTCTGTGGGGGTGAAATCCATTGTCGATGTCGCCAAATGATTAACATGATTGACGGTAAATCGAAGAAGATTTTGAAGATCGGAGATCTGTTTCTTCCGTGTAAAACAATGTTTAGCACTATGATCTCTTTTCCCACAGAAGGAACAAGTTCGTGGAGGAGAATTTTTGAAAGGCATCTGTTTCAAACCCATGTCCCATTTGGAAGTTTGCCGAATATATTTTATAGGAACTTCCTTTGGTGAGTTTTTCTCCATGTCAGGTAACTTATATTGAGACTCAGTACGTGACACAGAAGAATTTCTCATTACAGTGTTTTCCTCTGGCGAGGAGGAAGACTGTTTTTGGGCTAGGTGAATAGATGCAACAATATTCTCTGTTTCAACAGGAAGGTTGTTGAAATCAGAGAAGTGTGTCTCAATTAAACGTTTTTCTCTAATTGTTCCCTCTTTAACAATATTCTCAAGAGTACAAATCTTTTCATGTTGTAGCACACTCGACTAAGAGACTTCTCAAATTCATCCAAGAGTTGAGAATGATTGTGAAGATCAATCGTCTCAATTGGATTTTTTTTTTGGTTCTGGTGGTATTCCTTTCTTCCTCTGACATCCTGTCAATTGTCTCATTTCTTTCTCTGGATTTGGAAGAATCAGCTAAGGAATTATCCTTTGAGGAAAAAGCAAGACATTTGACATAGTCAAAAGTATGGGAAGCCATAGACTATGTGTAGATAAGAGATATGACTTTGTCCACAGAATCAGATTGCTACAAACACAGAATTTTGAGGTCTTGAACGTGTTTGCCTGCTCTGATACCAATTGAAAAAGCGGGGGTCTAACAACCTCACCCAATATTTCGATTAGCAATCTGTATGGACTAAATCCAATATACTTTTATGAGAATCAACTAGACAGTTAGACTCGATCAATATAAAAGTATAACAAAGAGTTCTTATATCTCTATCTCTTAATTTAAATCTTACTCAAGCAATCTGCGAGTCTCGATTAAATACAAGAGAGATAAACTTGGACGGTACCAAAGACCAATGTCCAAGGATCAATCAATTTCCAATCAACAAACAAAGGTTGTATTTCACAATTGATCGACACAAACGCACAACCTGTGATATTTAAATTATATAACAAAATATAATGCGGAATAGAAATAACACAGACACCAGAAGTTGTGTTAACGAGGAAACCGAAAATGCAGAAAAACCTCGGGACCTAGTCCAGATTGAACACCACATTGTATTAAGCCGCTAAAGACACTAGACTAATACAAACTAACTTCGGTCTAGACTGTAGTTGAACCCTAATCAATCTCACACTGATTCAAGGTACAGTTGCGCTCCTTACGTCTATGATCCCAGCAGGATACTACGCACTTGATTCCCTTAGTTGATCTCACCCACAACCAAGAGTTACTACGACCCAAAGTCGAAGACTTTAATAAAAAAATCTGTATCACACAGAAAAGTCTACAAAGATAGATAAATTTGTCTCCCACAGATAAACCTAAAAGTTTTGTTCTGTCTTTTGATAAATATCAAGGTGAACAAGAACCAATTGATAAACCAGACTTATATTCCCGAAGAACATCCTAGTATATATTATCAATCACCTCACAATAATCTAAATCGTATGGTAGCGAAACTAGATATTGCGGAATCACAAACGATTAGACGAAGATGTTTGTGTTTTATTTTTATCTTGCCCTATCGGAGATATAATATCAAGTAAATTATTCCAATTGAACTCGTACAATAGAAAATGGCAAGAACAGATCACTCAACTACAAGAGAAGTAGTTTCGTCTGGCTTCACAATCTCAATGAAGTTTTTCAGTCGTTAATCGACAGGGTCTCGAGAAGAAACCTACGATTAAAGGAGAATCGACTCAAGCAAACCAACTAGTATCACACAGGAGGTGTGTGGATTAGTTTTGCACAGTTGCTAGACGTCTCCTTATATAGTTTTCAAATCAGGGTTGCAATCTAGGTTACCTTGGTAACAAAGCATTCAATATTCACAATTAGATGAAAAACCTGATTTATCCAAGCTAATATCTTTCAACCGTTATATCAAAACTTAGCTTGTCATACACACATGAAATGTATTCATTTAGGTTAGAGTAACCGTGCCTGAACGTGTACATTGGTTGGTTCACAAATGGTTGACCAATGGTTAGTTATATAAGTGCTTTCATATCAACCGTATTCATCTTTCTCATAACTAGTTCAAATGACTCATAAGAACTAGTTCAAGAGTTGTTCAATTGCTTAGGTATTTATACATAAACACAGTTGAAACAAAATCGGTTCTATTCATTTGAATCAACTCATGAACAATATACTAACGGTTTGCAAAGATTGCATTCCTTATAATTTAATTTTTTAAGTCCATCAACTACCGATTTTAGAAATAACTAGATTGGGTACGCGTACGGGTATGCGTACCTAGGCTACCAGATTTTGAGTTGGTTTTAGTTTCCAAACTCAGCAGACTTTTTCGGGTGAAAAAGTTCCGCCAGTACGCGTACGGGTACGCGTACCTAAGTAGATTGGTTTTTGAGTTCGTAAACTCCAAACCCAGCAGAATTTCACGGACGTGAACTTCCGCTAGTATGCGTACGGGTACGCATACCCAACCTGTCTCCTTAACCAATACCGCATGCACACATATGCGCGCACTTGGTTTCCGGCACATGGATTTATACACAAATGTGCGAACACATTAAATGCTTACATCCATATGTGGTTACATATTCTCAACTCTACATTTCAGTCATTGAAACATTCTTCTATAATGTTATAACAATCGTTAGACATAAAGAATCGACTATCGTCATCAAAGCTATTTTCAAGATTGAAACGTCATCATGACTTTCGTCACGGATAAAGATGAAGATGGTTAAAGCAAAAGCTTACCAACACATATTTCGAGAAAAAGATAGGCGAGTAAACTCGGCTCGAAATAGCAAATGTGTATGTATGAAAACTGTCATACTTATACGATTGTTGTCTCAAGAGTAGGAGATAGAGTAGACAGACTTTTGAGTGACAAGATGAGTTCAAGTCTCCATATACCTTTTAGTCGGATGAAGTTCCACCGGTTCCTTGAGTAGTTCTTCGTCTTTGCAAGATAATCGCCATGGAGTCTGGAGCTCAACTATTCCTAACTATCCTAGACCAAGACTTAGTCATAAGTATACTAGAAATCAAGACATGTAGTTTTGATCACTAATATTGACAAACATGCTTGATATAGCAACGCATGTGAGTTCGACCGAGCAATGCTCTAATATTTTTCATCAAAGCGATTTTCAAGTTATTGAAATAATCAACATGACTTTCGTCACGAGTAAAGATGAACTTGGCCAAAGCGAATGCTTACCAACACATATTTCGAGAAATATATAAGCGAGATAAACTCGGCTCGAAATAACAAATGTGTATAATCAAAGTCTATATAGAAATACGACTTTTTTCTCAAGATAAGAGATAAAATAGATAGACTTTTGAGTGATAGATAAGTTCAAGTCTCCACATACCTTTTTTTCGATGAAGTTCCACCAGTTCCTTGAGTAGTTCTTCGTCTTTGTATGATGAACTCCGTGGAGTCTAGAGCTGAACTACACTTACTATCCTAATCCGATACTTAGCTATAAGTAGACTATAAATCAAGACTTATAGTTTTGGCAACTAAACTTGACAAACAAGCTTGAGATACCAACGCTTTCGAATTCGACCAATCAATGCTCTAACACAAGTACGCATACTTTTCTATATCCAATCATGGTTAATAGTACTAAACTCTCATTTCAATAATGGAAACATTCTTAGAAGACGACAATAGCTGTCTTACACAAATCATGTAACATGTTACCAGGCGATTTTTACATGATCATTTTTTGACTTTCGTCAAGAATATAAGATATACTTGGCTAAAACAAAATCTTACCAATACATATTTCGAGAAATATGTGAGCGAGTTAAACTCAAATCGAAATATCAAATGTGTATAATCGAAGTCCATATAGCTATACGAATTTTGTCTCAAATAGGAGATAGAGTAGGTAGACTTTTGAGTGATAGATGAGTTCAAGTCTCCACATACCTTTTATTGATGAAGTTCCACAAGCTGCCCTTAGTAGTTCTTCGTCTTCAATTGATGAACGCCTTGAAGTCTAATGCTCAATTATACTTTCTATCCTAATCCGAGACTTACCTATAAGTAGACTAGAAATCAAGACTTATAGTTTTGGAAACTAAACTTGACAAACAAGCTTGAGATAACAATGGTTGCGAGTTTGACCGATCAGTGCTCTAACAACAGCAAGATTGTTGGGGGAATTCGATGCATGGAAACCGATTTTAGAAATTACTGACACACCTTAAGAAGTTAAAGAAGATCAACAGATTACTGACTCATTCGATGAGATTAAAGAAGCACAACTGAAAAAGAGGGGGTCTAACAACCTCACCCAATATTTTGCTTAGCAATCTATATGGAATAACTCCAATATACTTACAAGAGAATCAACTAGATAGTTAGACTCAATCTTAAGAAAAGTATATCAAAGAGTTATATCTCAATCTCTCAATCCAATCCGCAATCAAATAAATAAGGATTTGCGAGCCTGATTGAATATAAGAGAAATAACTTGAACGATACCCAAGACCAGTGTTCAAGGATCAATCAACAACCAAAGGTTGGATTTACCAATTGATCGATTCAAAGCACAACCTGTGATATTTCAATTATATAACAAAATATAATGCGGAAAAGAAATAACACAGACACTAAAAGTTTTGTTAACGAGGAAACTGAAAATGCAGAAAAACCCTGGAACCTAGTACACATTTGAACACCACATTGTATTAAGACGCTCCAGACACTAGCCTACTACAAAGCTAACTGAAAAAGCGGGGGTCTAACAACACCACCCAATATTTTGCTTAGCAATCTGTATGGACAAACTCCAATATACTTTTTATGATAATCAACTAGATAGTCAGACTCAATCAATAAAAAGATATATCAAAGAGTTTATATCTCAATCTCTCGATTTGATCTTTACTCAAGCAAATAGAAATCTGCGAGTCTTTATCAAAGAGAGATAACTTGGATGGTAGCAAAGACCAATGTCCAAGTATCAATCAATTTCAATCAACAACCAGAGGTCGGATTTCCAATTGATGATCACGAACGCACAACTTGTATTATTTCAATTATATAATAAATATAATGCGGAAAAGAAATAACACAGACACCAGAAGTTTTGTTAACGAGGAAACCGCAAATGCAGAAAAACCCCGGGACCTAGTCCAGATTGAATACACATTGTATTAAGCCGCTACAGACACTAGCCTACTCCAAGCTAACTTCAGACTGGACTATAGTTGAATCCCAATCAGTCTCCCGCGCGACCCAAGGTACAGTTGTACTCCTACGCCTCTGATCCCAGCAGGATACTACGCACTTGATTCCCTTAGCTGATCTCACCCACAACCAAGAGTTGCTGCAACCCAAAATCGCAGATTTGATAATAAACAAATCTGTCTCACACAGAAAAGTCTATCAAAGGATAAATTTGTCTCCCACAGAAAAACCCTAGGTTTTGTTCCGTCTTAAGATATGAAATCAAGGTGAACAGGAACCAATTGATAATCCGGTCTTATATTCCCGAAGAACAGCCTAGATTAATCAATCACATCTCTACAATCCTTCCTGACTACACAGGTGGTTTGTCGAGGAATCACAAACGGTGAGACGAAGATGTTTGTGACTTCTTTATCTTGCCTATCGGAGAACTCTCACGATCTCAAGCCAATCAATAGATTGTACTCGTACGATAGAATATGCAAGATCAGATCACACAACTATGATAAAAGTAGTATCGGTCTGGCTTCACAATCCCAATGAAGTCTTTAAGTCGTTAACATGGTTTTAGAGAAGAAAACCAAAGGTTAAAGGAGAATCGACTCTAGCGAGCGCACTAGTATCACACAGACGTGTGGGGATTATTTTTGCACAATGCTAGATGTCTCCTTTATATAGCCTCAAATAAGGGTTTTTCCTTAGTTGCAAAGCAATCCATATTCACCGTTAGATGAAAACCGGATTTAGCATCAAGCTAATAGTTCTCAACCGTTAGATCAAAAACTTATCTTGTCACACACACTTGGGTAGACGTTTACTGGGTTTGTGAAAACCATGCCCAAACGTGTACGTGTATGTTGGTTCAACATAGTAACCAAAAAGGTTAACCATATGAGCATTTCATATTAACCTTGTTCTTCTTCACCATAACTAGTTCAATTGACTCAAATGAACTAGTTAAAGAGTTGTTCAATTGGTATGAGATCTTATGTAACTACACAAGACACAATTGAAACAAAGATGATTCGATTCAATTGAATCAGTTCATGAACTTTATAGCCACGGTTTGCATAAAGCATTCCTTAGTAATTTAAGTTTAATGTTCAGAGCACATCTTTAGATCATAAACACTTAAGCTCACAAACAAGTTCGCGGACTTAAGATAACCGGCAGAGTTTTCCAAACTCGGCAGAAAATCTCGGAAAAGAGACTTCCGCCAGTTCGCGGACTAACACGCAAACGAGTTTTTGGAAAATCCCAGCAGAAATTTTCGGTCGCGGACTTGGCAAAGACAATTCCTCCGGTTTCTCTCAATCAACAAAGTTCGAAAACTTCGGATTAAGGAATACATGGTTATGTAATCTAAACTCTTATTCCAATCATTCAGACATTCTCAAAGGACGTTATATAGACGTTATTCACAGACCGTTTCACGTCAGAGCAATTCTCAAAGTAATTGAAACTTTTCATGACTTTCGTCACTAGGTGAAGATAAACTTGATCAAAGCGAAACGCTTTACCAACACATAATTTCGAGATATAGATAGGAGAGAGATACTCGGCTCTAAATATCAAATGTGTATGATCCAGTCTATATAGCATACGACTTTTGTCTCATAAGAAGTAGGAGATACAAGAGATAAACTTTTGAGTGATAGATAAGTTCAAGTCTCCACATACCTTTTTGTTGATGAAGTTCCACGGTTCCTTGAGTAGATCTTCGTCGTTGTATGATGAATCGCCATGAAGTCCTTGAGCTCAACTACACTTTTCTATCCTAGTCCGAGACTTAGCTATGTAGGCTAGAAATCAAGACTCATAGTTTTGATCACTAACATTGACAAACATGCTTGAGATAGCAACGCATGCGAGATCGACCGAGCTATGCTCTAACAATCTCCCCCTTTGTCAATTATAGTGACAAAACTATTAATACATATGGAATACAAAAAAGATAAACTTTAGTGGCTCCTATTACGTAGTCTAATCTTCAACGTTCCCTGAAATCTTCGTCCTTCCAAGTACTCCAATGATCCCAAAGGTTTTAAGTTTAGCATCATCGTTGTTGAAGATCCGTAGTTATAACAATGAGAGAAATCGAGATTCTCGATCATAATTATACAATGACATAGTATTATTATGTAACATCAAAGTCCAATTGCATCACGAATTTAACAATAATACTACGGTGATATGTATCACTCCCCCTTAGTCAATAATCCATCTCACATGGAAACCACTCCCCCTTACACAATGATCCGAAAACCATATGTATATGTAGTAGAACTACACATTAATTCTCCCCCTTTTTGTCAATAAAATTGGCAAAGGTACAAGAACGAGATCCTAATGAAATTTCCGAGAAGAGACGTTTCATAGACTAAAAGAAAAAAATACATACCAACTTAATTTAGATGCAATCATAAAGCCAAAGCTAAATGCATTCATCAAGGAGTTTTAAGATACATATAAAATTCCACAGCCGCACACCCCGCAAGATATTACCATTAAGCACAAGTTCAAAAGAACTCTCCCCAATTTGATGTCATTCCCAAAAGAACAACAAGAGCGACCTTAATTTTGAAAGAAAAGAAGGATTTTTTAATTGGACACCAAAAACCATAGAAATAATTTTCTATGTCCAAAACTCAACCAAATTAATCACAAGAAAACCCATGATTAATTCAATATTGGAATACGCAACTAAATAAAACCAAAAAAGTGATCAATTTAATTGAAAGTGCTCAACATAAGTAAACTTACGGAGTTACGACTAAGGTAATCATACGGAGATGACTAACTTAATCGTTCACATACTCAATATAAGGAAAAACCTTGCGGAATATACGACTACATTAACTAATAGAACATGATTAGTATAGCCGTTCATATACTCAACACAAGGATTTGTGGAATATATGAAAACTCAACTAGACTAATTACAAGAGAACCCATAATTAATCTAATTGGAATACAAACAACCAAACTAATCACAAAAGTAATCAATTTAATTGCCAACAGATTTGCTCGACAAAAGAAGACTTTCAGAGCAAATAACTAAATAACCAACCAAGATGATTAATTTAGTTCATAATGCTCAACATATAGCATCTTATGGAACAACCAATAAAGCGAATAAGAATAATCGACTTAGTTGTATCGTGCTGAACATAAGACACACAATGGAACCTTCACGGTAAAACATAACAAAATGGATCAATGAAGATCAATACGGTGGATAACATACAAGGGTATATTATATTTTCCATCATAACGACATAATAGACTTTATCCTTGTCAAACAAAAGATTTCATCCTATTTTCTATCACATACATGACTGCATAGGCATAAATTTTGTAATTGTTAAAAGTCCATTCGTCCTTTCATCAATACGAATATTAATTTATGAACGACTTTACATTTGACAGAATATGGGACCTTCAAGTTCACGGACGCAAACAAAACATATCCCATAATCAAATTGCAATATCACAAAATCATAAAGATCAATACTGCAATAACATCATCCTCCAAATATTTGTAGAATTTAAAACAAATAAACCTAAAAAATAACATAAGAAGATGAAAACAAAAATAGCTATGTGTAGTCACAATCATCGCTATTGAAAACGCTAGTTATTCTTCCAACAAAATCAAAAAGAAGACTTACTAGGTATTGTAGATCTTTCTCAGGGCATCTACAGAAAACTCCTTCTTGTTATTGAAAAACCCATTGATTATGCAATCGTTCAATTCTTCTAAATCTCCAGAAATATCAGTTAACTCACTAAGTTCCCTTTTTAGATCACGCAAGGTATTCTTGGTTAGAGACAACCTTTGTTCATAGTGAGTTATTTCTTCCACAGAGGAAATGATTCGAGATTTTAAATCATTTCTCTTGCTGATGAAGTCTTTCACCATTTCTCTAAAATGATCATCAACACGACAACCAGAAAAGATACAGTTAGAGGAAGAACTTTTTCTATTGATTGTATACTTCTTCTTTATCATCCTTGAGGAAGTAATTCCTTTATACAGATATACGTTGACTGATTCTACTGCATTACTTTTGGAAGTGCCACTAGTTACAGGAGCCATGAAAACGTATGAGAAGAAAGAATAAGATAAGAAGATTTAAAACTGTCAAACCCTGATCCTTGACACAGTCTTCCACAGTTTAAGGATCCACAATCAATATCGTTAGCAGGATATTTTCTTAACAAACAAAGATACATACTGTGGATGGGGAAAAACGAGTCGCCGGTTTTTCGGTAAAGTGGAGAGACGAGCGTGCTGTCGAGACTCCTCAGCCGGGCAGAATGTTAATCCTCACACAGATGCACCGCTGCAAAGGGGGTTCTTAGATTCGGGAAATCAATCTGTATGACTCCGGCCTAAACCAAGACAATGGTCGTTCCAGAATCAATTCGGTCGCAAAAAGGGAGATGGGTTGATCTGTAGAAGGGAAGCTGAGAATTGTGTGGGAACAGTGATGATCGAGGATTGTGGGTGTGTTGAAGGTTTCTGCAGTATTGGTGAACTGTTGAGTTCGAATAAGTTCTGAGTGATTGATGAATTCTTGAGAGTAGTTACTCGAGAAATTCTATGTGGATGATTACTGATGTTGTAATTCGTTGTCCTCAATCGTGAATTCAGAGACTTATTTATACTGTTAGAGTAATAAGACCATTGATCCCTGTAAATGTAACGGTTTCTTGAGTGGAAGAGTGGGAAAGTGGAGATCGTGGTAAAGTCAGTTCCATGTCGTGTGGAGACTTCTGATCGTGTATCCACTACTTTGATAACTCCTTCAATCGTTGACACAACTTACGCACATTTCTCATTGTGGATGAATCCACGGGCCGTAGACCGCCAGACCAAAACCCTAAGTGATATCCCCCATTTGTGACGTGATTGATGTCTCACGAATCGTGGAGTCTACAGGGTAGACGTGTTTTGTTTAATCAATTGTTGACTGATAGACACATTTTTGTGTCTAATTTGTCCTCAATGTCCGTATTGTTGGAACTCTATTTTTTTACTAATATTGTGTTTTTATGTATTTTTAGGAAATAAACATTTTTGGAAAATTCGGCTCGAAAAGTTGATTTTGGCACCCGGAGAACAAGTGTTATTCGGACTCTCGCTTTTGGATAAGGGGTAACCTAATTACTAAGGGGCACCCCCAGGTCACCCCCAAGGCAGATGTTATTCGCACCCCTACTCTAGATAGGGGGATACCAGTTTCTTCCCCATTTGAAACGATTTTGGCGGGAAATTTCTAAACAGTTCTGGCAGAATTTCGATCGTCAAAATGAAGGGGTTATGGGTCGATTCAATGGTTGAAATTTGGTATAGAGATGTGATATAGGTTAAGGAACATAGTATGGGTGACATGATCGATCAAATTTGGCTGGAAATTTCGGTATGATTCACACACCCAAAACAGAGCACGTGGACTGTAACACGAGCAAAAATTGAAGTTCTTGTGTGCATGGGGGAGTTCTGCTGGCATTGGAAGAGTGTTGAGGCGTGAATAAGTCGAATTGGAGCGTGCTGGACCAGAGAAAACACGTGAAAAGCTAAAACAGGAAAGAAAATATCTGAAAATATTTTCTTTCACTGCCGAGGATTTGTGGAGTTATGGAGGAGATTCGATGCATGCTTCAGGTTTAAATAGAGTCCTTGGAGGTCAGAGAAAGGTTGTCGAGAGTCTGGGGGGATGAGGAGAGCCAGAGAAGAAGAAATTCGAGTTTTCCCAAACTCGGTTTCTGCTGCTGCTGCTGCTGATGAACATGAAGAACGCGAAGAACGGACCTGCAACAGCAGTCGTTTTTCTACTAGTAACGACTAACAGCTGTGGATCGTAATCAGGCAGTCTTATTTTCCACAGCGTTTGCGACAGGGCTTCAGCAGTCTTATTTTGTCACTGAGGGTCGTAGTTCTCTGGTTTTATTGTATTTCTCATATTCTCATCATTTGTAAACCATTTTTGAGCCATAATAAATTATTTTGAGAGCATTTTTACTATGATGAGTTAAACCCCAACACTGGGACGACGGAGGAGGTCGAGCTTCATACATGGGTAATTTTATTAATTCTTTTTAAGACTTTTGCATTAAAAATTAATTGAAATATGATTTGATTAGATTGGGTGTTATTTGATTAGATGGGTCATGCTTAGCTTAGGTGATTTGATGTTCCATGCTTAACATTTACAATCAATGTTTTGAGAATCTACTTTGGCAAAATAAGAGTCCATATATGTTTTGAGCGATTATTGTTGAGAATAAATCATTGAGCCCTATGTTATGAAGATTGGCCGAATCATTAGTCCCAGTACCTCTCACCATTGTTAATATTTTTGTATATAATTTTTTATAAATCTAAAATTCCTTCACCTTCACAAGTCTTAGAGTTCGAACCTTCATTACTACAACCCACGAAAAATCATTAATCATTTTGGCGCCGCCGACGCGGATTTGTGCTTAGGTAGAATTTTTAGGTTTTTATTATTTTTTTTACTATTATTTGTTCCTTTTTACGTTTCTTTTTGTGTCTTTGAGTTACAGGTTCGAAGTGGAATACTAAGGACTTGGGAACAAAAAGCTTAAAGCTAAAAGCTAAAAGAGAAGAAAAAAAAGACATAATTTTATTATTTTTTTTTAGGATTTGTAAATAGGCTTTATTTTTCATAATTTTTGTAATTTTTGGACTTTTTATTTGGACTTTATTCTGGACAATTGGACTTTATTCTTTTTTTTAACCCTACGGAAGGGTATTATTATTAAAAAAATAATTATACAAACTGTGTGCAGGGAAGGACGACGATTACTATATCGTCTCGGCCCCTCGGGTTCGTACATGACATAGGAGTCGTGGCCCGAGTCGACTTCAACGGTTCATCCCCCGTCTGGTACGGGAGGTAAGTCCATCGAAACACTCGCGAATCTCCTGTCAGTGGGTTTATTGTATTCCATAAGGTGATTCATTGATTGAGGACGAATTTGGACTGTTTTTAAATTCCTAGTAAAGGGCAAGACCTGGCCAATACAAGATAAGGGTTCGGATTTCATCACCGCTCCCTTCTTGCCCGCCTTAGGAAAACGAAACCTAACGCGAACACAAGCTTTAAAATTTGGAATAAAACGAGACCGATAGGGTAACGAGCTTAATAGGAAACTCGTTCGAAAAATATTGGTTGCTCTTTAAGCACACTTCAAAGTCATGATGGTTTCTGTGAGTTGAATACGTGACTGCGCCGCCTTCTAATGCGGTGAGCCCTTGGGTATCAAAGCTCTACTAAGCTTCCCTCGCCTCGATTCAACTTACATTAGCTCGGATTGATTCCAGAGGGGTTTGCTCAAATTGCAACGAATTCCCTTTCGAAAGATAGAAGCTGGTATAGAAACAATCTAAGTGGAGCCATCATGCTTTTTGTTTGCTAGATTTTATAGGTTTGATTTGGTCGAGTCAGCCTTGTTTGTGATTGTGTAGAATTCCATTGCAATTAAGAATGTCGAAATGGTATGATAGAAGCCAATACAATGAGTATCGACCTGAATTTGAATATGGACATCATCCTTTTTATGACCATGTTGGGAATAGTGGTTGGGAACGCCATCCTTTGGAAGGATATGGGTCATACCATGGTGAGCCCAATTACTATCCACACATGCATAAGTCTTACGAGCAAGAATATTATAGTACGAGTTCTTCGTCTCTAGAGGATACAATCAAACTATTGAAAAGTAGTCCTTTTTATGATCCCTCTGTTCCTATTCCTCCTTTAGAAGAGTCCCTCAGGAAGTTAGCTGAGTCGACGCGTAAGTTAGCTGAGATGAATAGTATAATTATAGATGAAAGAACTACAATAATGAGTGAACCTTCTTTAGAAGACCACCTCAAGCGGATAGCTGAGACGAACGAAATAATTGCTCGAAATTACTTGAATTGCCAATATAGTGTATCCAATAATACCCTTGAGAATGAACATAGTTATTCACATAATCAAGATGACGAGGTTAGAATTGGTAACACTACTTGTTTTGATGAGGTTCGACCTTTTTCATGTTATTATAATGAGGACTGTGATGAGGATAGTAGTAATGAAGAATCTGAAATGTAGGCACAGTGATCAGGAATCTAGTAATCCAATTGAGCTGTATAGTGATTATATTATTTCTAGTTCAAATCCAAATAAGTTTTATGATTATTCACCTATTCAAAAAAACGAGGATTTGATTAGGGATACCACCGTTTTAGACGATGTAGTTTTTCCTTTTGATTACGAAGCCGATAGTGGTTTAGAGGAACGGGTTCATTTCGAAAATACTGTTTTAGAGTCTAGCGACTTAGAAACAATAGTCTTGGAAGAAGAAGATAGACCCGTAGAGATGAGTAAAGATGCACTACCTGATAATAACTTAGAAGAATCTCTTGAATATTTTAAGGACTCTGAAGATACGGAAATTCAAGAAATAATTAGAGGTCTATCTAGAGACACTGAAAACTCTAAGTTTGGGGGTGATTATCACTTTCCTAGTGCCTTACCTTTAACTCTCAGAAAGTCCCCACACTTAGGACTTGATATCTCTGCCTCGACCATTTTGCAAGATTACCTTCATACTCGTTTTCCCGAACCTAATGATGTCCAGGAAGAAGTTCAGTCGTTAGAAACCCATCCTATGGTTGATGTGGTTTGCCCAGGCTATAATACCCAGATTGACTTTGTTTTCCCACCAAATAGTTTTCTTCAAAACGTGGGAACGTTTATATTTCAAATGTGTCGAATATTAAGTTGTGAGACTAAACCTAAATGCTTTAGGAAATTAGAATCGACACATTTGCTTAAGAATGACCACTACTCTCATTTTGGTAAATATTGTAAGTCAAATCTTATTGACTTAGAGGATCCTCAGTTATTTAGGTTATTATTGTGCGCTTCTAAGATCATATCTGAGTTTTTCCAGACTCTAGGACCTAATGATTCGGATCCCACCTATGAAGAAACGCAACCTATGAAAATATTTTATTTAGAACCTTTCTTAGAACCTGAACCACAATTAGATATAAATATCTTAATCAGGAAACTAGATAAGGTCATGTTATCCTTGTTCACTTTCTTGGTTCATTGCAGTTTCCTTTGGTCAGCTCTATTTAATTTTGAAGACACACAGTTATTTCGACTGTTACTTTATGGTTTGAGTTGACTAATCCTTTCCTAAGTCTGGCTGAAGACTTTAAACTTAGCACTTCTTGGGAGGTATCCCATGCTCATGCAACACGGTAATATCTTTCCTTAACTCTTTCGCTTCAAATGGTAACAGTTTCTCCTTGTTCATGCCTTTAGTTTCATCTTTAGAATATTGAGGACAATATTAGATTTAAGTTTGGGGGTATGGGAGAAACTTTTTAGTTGCAATTATTAAACTCCAGAGCCTAGAAATTTATGCCTATTAAGGTTTGCACTAACCAATCTAAGTGGATGGGAACATCTTGGTTATAGGAGTTGAGGAACCAATATGATTAGATGGAAACATCGAAAGAGTCTATTCATAAAAGCACATAGCTCAGGTGTTAGAAATAACATGATAGTTGCACCATATCTCGTTGAGTCCTTTTCATTTCTGTTTTATTTTTTCATTTTAAACTATGTTTCTCTAAGTGATTAGGTGGGGCACACGATTCAAGTTGTTACCACTGCTAGGGTGAATTAGAGTGACTGAGTTACTAAAAAAAAAAAAAGACCGGACCAGTTAGACCAATCGGAATAAGTATTAACACTTGGATAGCAATATGCGTGTGTTCTCCCTGTTTCCGTCGCCTAAGCAAGCGTGGAATGCAGGACCCGTGGGAACTATCGTGTAATCTGCTTACAAGAAGCATGCGCTTGGATCAAAAAGATCTATTCATGCCGTTAAGTTAAAAAAAAATGGTTATTTTTCTGTGTAGTCAACTGCTGGTTCCCTTGTATTTGCCATTTTGTTGATCTAGATTTAAGTTATTGACCACTGGTTCCCTTGTATATGCCAGTTGTGTTGATATTAGTCAGACCGGTATCTCAGTCCATTAGGATAGGTTCATTTTGGCAGTGGCCTTCAGACAGATATGGGAAACGCCGTTCACTTAGTAAACATCAAAACCATCTATGTTTTTCTATATCCATCTCTTAATCTTTCCATGTGATTAGTTTGACTCTGAAT
Source organism: Papaver somniferum (assembly GCF_003573695.1). Lineage (NCBI taxonomy): Eukaryota > Viridiplantae > Streptophyta > Magnoliopsida > Ranunculales > Papaveraceae > Papaver > Papaver somniferum. The sequence continues at coordinate 11,255,404 of NW_020621603.1, read as the reverse complement.
ATGATGTCCATAGTGCAACTATCTTAGTAGAGCTCTGTCACTTTATATGAATTTTAGTATGCTTGAGTGCAAACTCGTGTACAACAATTGGAATTTCGCATCAGGGTACTTCCTCCTGTAGTCAGTGATTGTAAGACAACCAAGGAGATTCTTTAGTGCCTTCCAAGGTTCTGCATAGATAAGCTAGGGTCTGGAGTAATGGTTTTGTGGGCACACCTCTGGTAAACCCTCCCGAGATTAACTCGGTTTTTTTTTTTATTAGTTTTGCTCGAGGACTAGCAAATAATAAGTTTGGGGGTATTTGATAGACATATTTTTGTGTCTAATTTGTCCTCAACGTCCGTATTGTTGGAATTCTATTTTTGTACTAATATTGTGTTTTTATGTATTTTTAGGAAATAAACATTTTTGGAAAATTCGGCTCGAAAAGTTGATTTTGGCACTCGGAGAACAAGTGTTATTCGGACTCTCGCTTTTGGATAAGGGGTAACCTAATTACTAAGGGGCACCCCCAGGTCACCCCCAAGGCAGCTATTATTCGCACCCCTACTCTGGATAGGGGGATACCAGTTTCTTCCCCATTTGAAACGATTTTGGCGGGAAATTTCTAAACAGTTCTGGCAGAATTTCGATCGTCAAAATGAAGGGGTTATGGGTCGATTCAATGGCTGAAATTTGGTATAGAGATGTGATATAGGTTAAGGAACATAGTATGGGTGACATGATCGATCAAATTTGGCTGGAAATTTCGGTATGATTCACACACCCAAAACAGAGCACGTGGACTGTAACACGAGCAAAAATTGAAGTTCTTGTGTGCATGGGGGAGTTATGCTGGCATTGGAAGAGTGTTGAGGCGTGAATAAGTCGAATTGGAGCGTGCTGGACCAGAGAAAACACGTGAAAAGCTAAAACAGGAAAGAAAATATCCGAAAATATTTTCTTTCACTGCCGAGGATTTGTGGAGTTATGGAGGAGATTCGATGCATGCTTCGGGTTTAAATAGAGTCCTTGGAGGTCAGAGAAAGGTTGTCGAGAGTCTGGGGGGATGAGGAGAGCCAGAGAAGAAGAAATTCGAGTTTTCCCAAACTCGGATTCTGCTGCTGCTGCTGATGATGAACATGAAGAACGCGAAGAATGGACCTGCAACAGCAGTCGTTTTTCTAAAGTAGTAACGACTAACAGCTGTGGGTCGTAATCAGGCAGTCTTATTTTCCACAGCGTTTGCGACAGGGCTTCAGCAGTCTTATTTTGTCACTGAGGGTCATAGTTCTCTGGTTTTATTGTATTTCTCATATTCTCATCATTTGTAAACCATTTTTGAGCCATAATAAATTATTTTGATAGCATTTTTACTATGATGAGTTAAACCCCAACACTGGGACGACGGAGGAGGCCGAGCTTCATACATGGGTAATTTTATTAATTCTTTTTAAGACTTTTGCATTAAAAATTAATTGAAATATGATTTGATTAAATTGGGTGTTATTTGATTAGATGGGTCATGCTTAGCTTAGGTGATTTGATGTTCCATGCTTAACATTTACAATCAATGTTTTGAGAATCTACTTTGGCAAAATAAGAGTCCATATATGTTTTGAGCGATTATTGTTGAGAATAAATCATTGAGCCCTATGTTATGAAGATTGGCCGAATCATTAGTCCCAGTACCTCTCACCATTGTTAATATTTTTGTATATAATTTTTTATAAATCTAAAAATCCTTCACCTTCACAAGTCTTAGAGTTCGAACCTTCATTACTACAACCCACGAAAAATCACTAATCATTGACTAATTAGACAATGGGTCTAAGTTTTGGTGAATCGAGCATGAATGGTGAATGCTCAGCGATTCGTAAATTGAACGTGTAGTTCTATGGAAAGATGTCAGTATTGTTGATTCATTGATGAATTACTGACCAGCTGGGCGATTGAGCAAGTATTGCTCAATTCTGTGAATTACTAGATCTGATGAGCAACTGAGCAAGTATTGCTCAATTCTGCAAATTATGAGAATTTGATGGGCAATTCGACAAATTAATGATGAATTCTCGAATATTTGTCAATATCGACAATCGAGCAAGTATTGCTCAATTCAGCGAATTATTTACTGGTAGCGTGACCCAGTAAAAATTAATTAAAATATTGGTAGATTACTGAATATTGTATATTTAATTTAGATGTTGATTGCTGGATCAACATAAATTTATTAGTGTTCAGAATTGCTCAGAATGATAGTTTCACAGAGCGTTCATTCGAAACCCTAATTTTTGGTAATCCTCCATCAGTTGGGGAACTGCCGAAAATTGATCATGAGCGAGGAAAACCGACCACATGGTATGAGGAGTATCCATGTGATGCCCTCGAGTAAGCAACAGGGTTCTCAGTTTGAGAGTTGGTGAAAAATCATGAATAAATGGTGGATTCACCATTTACTGAAAATATTGCTGGGTTCAGCATTAGGTGTAAAACCTAAGTATGAGAGATGGGGGACCGACCAAGAGGGCATGTAACCGGCTCCTGGTGGTCATGTGACCATTTGTTGGTCGTTTGGAGAGTTTTCCAGTTGGTTGGAGAGATTTCAGGCCCAGTATGAGCAGTTGAGCAAATTAGGTCAGAATTGCGGAAACGTGTGGGACCGGCTTTGTGCAAACCCTAAGAGCGACCTGGTCGGTCATGGAGGTATGCACATTTTTCCATGATGTCCGTGTCTCCATACTGAGAGTTTCAGTATTTTCTGATGCGCGTTTGAGCAACGTCATGAATTTTCAGAAGAGTTTCATCTTGGCTGGGAATTCTCGATACTTTGGTGGAATGAGCATGTATGCTCAATTCATCAATATTTTAAAAATATTAAATTAAAATGTTTTAATATTTAAAATTTTCTGCGAGAGGCTAGCCGGCCGCGTGACCATGTTGGCTTTTGGTTTTTCGTGATTCGAGCAATATTTGAGAATATATGGAGAAATCACGAATTTTGTTCAAACCCGGGAGTTTCACGAGTTGAGAAAATAATAATTATGAAAAATTAGGGTTTGCAAGGTGTGGGACCGACCATGGCTAGGGCATGGCCGGCCGACCAAGTCTCCCGGTCCCGCACACCTTTTCCTATTTTTATTATTATTTTTCATGAATCCATAGACTTATGGAGAGTCCTTGAAGATATGGAGAATCCATGAAGATATGGAAAATCCATGAGTTTTTGGGGAAACAAGGAGTTAAATGATAAAAATCTAAGGATTGTGAGGTGTGGGACCGGCCACGGCTTGGGCATGGCCGGTCGGCTGGGCTGCCCGGTCCCGCACGCCTCTCCTTATTTTATAATTTATTTGGTGAATCCACCAAGTTATGGAGAACTCACGAGTTTTGCACAATTTAGGAATTTTTGCCAAGATGGAGAAGTCTCCATAAATTTATGAAAACCACGAGAAAATAAGGAAAAATAATGGGGAAGCGTGGGACCGGCCATGGCAAGTGCACGGTCGGCCGGCCGGTGGGCCCGGTCCATGGGCGCCTCCCATTATTTTATTTTATTTTTCTCTCATGTTTTGTGAATGATTTCCCATTGTTTCATGTTTTTGGATGCTCATTCGTGCATCAAGGTGCTCAGTCGTGCATCATTGTCGAATACACTTGCACCATTTTGGCGGGGCTTACTCAGTAATGGTCCAGATGCCCAATTGTTGAGTATTTATTACTAATTTATGAAATTCAGTGAAGAATAATTCATGAAACTGAGTAATAAAAATGAGTAGACGTTCATTATTAATTCATAGGATCAGCTATGGATTCGACTAAAAATTCAGAATAATAGAACGAGCATTACTACTCTATGGGATCGTAGATTCGACCATAGAATCGGAGTAATCAAGATTTATCTATTACCATTTCATGAGACCAGTAGATTCGATCATGAAATTGGATTAATAAGATAATATAGTTGTTTTATTTCCATTCTATGAGATCAAGTCGTGGATTCGATCATAGAATCGGAACAATTGTTATTTCCATTCCATGGGATCAGGCCGTGGATTCGACCATGGAATAGGAGCAATTTGTTATTTCCATTCCATGGGATCAGGCCGCGGATTCGACCATGGAATAGGAGTAATAGTAGATTATTCTGGGAATTCAGTAATGAATGTCACGACAGAAATAATCTATTTCAGAAAAGATATTAGCCAGTTAAAGCGTCACATCCATTCTGAATGGTGCATAGTCAGGGAGTCACGATGTTGTTTACGACCTGAAGGCGTTGATGTTCTCAATCTATGGAGAACCGCCTGAATCTATGCACTCTCTCCACATAATCAGGGAACGGTGAAGTGTCACCGACGTCCTGAAGGCGTCCGCCACCCAATTATTCTTCTATGTGGAGGTGGGTCTCTATCCTGCAGTCAAGGAACAGTGATTATCACCGACACCCTGAAGGCGTTAAGTTCTCAATCTACGGAGAACCTCCCAAATAAGTTATTCTTCATAGAGGGCACGATGAAATGCCAGGGATCGAATCGTTGGAGGCTTTTCGAAAACATACTCATCATGGCTTCGTAAAATATGAATCGTTGCATGTTTGAAAGCCGTGTCAAAACATGCCTCGTGATTTTATGATTTTGCTCTTTATTGAAAAACCACCATTTACATTAAGTCCCCTGCATAGTGGGGAACAGTCATGTTCTGCAGTATGCATTAAATGGTGATTTTCAGTCGACGAGATCTGGTTGAACTCAGTCTACAAAGGTAGTTTCAGAATCCTCGATTTACCCCAATAATATCATGTACGAGTAAATGCACCGATGAGGACTCTGATATTAAGGTAGAGTGTCATCTCACGAGAGTGGAGAGATGAGGCACTTCTGATTTGGGTGTTCGAAAGCCTAGTTATGTTCGGTTTAGGACTTATGAAGGATTTTTAGAAAACGTATGTATATGCCCGTTTGTTCGTTAGTTGATGGAACGAGCAAAAATCCCTAATATGGAAGAGATACATAAAATTTTTAATAGACATGGTCTAGTTGCAGAAGCAAAAGTTTTGTTTATTAGGTTTCATGAAAACCCAAGTTTATTTTTGAAAGCATGAACTTTGCAAATACTTCTAAAAACGTAGGTTTGTTCATAAAAGAAGTAAATAATAATCTTTAGAGTTAAAGGAATTTTGAAAAGACTTGGATTTCATGATGAAATTTTTTTTGAGAACTCTCAAAATTTTATTTGGACTTCGCCAAGAATAGGAAAGACCCTCGTTTCTCATACGAATGCTCGATTGAGCGAAAAGTTTTTTTTTTATATGTACGTGAGTTATTAACTCACGATTTTTTTTTAAATATGCGTGACATATTCGCACATTGTGAAATAAAAATTGGGTTTTCGAAAGTACACAATTTACGAATTTGGTGAATTCACAGTGTATGTGTGAATTCAGTGATTTTATAGCGTATGTATGCATAAAATCAGTGAATGCTCACATAGAGGGTTATGTGAATTACTCATAATTTTTCGAAAAGTCAGTGGTGACTCTTGAATAATATGTTTTATGCTCGGTTTTGCAGGTTTGAAAGGACGAGCAAGTTTTGGAGGTTCTACGTTATTATCACTAAGTTCGTGAAATCGTAAATAAGTAAGAGTTGAGGAATACCATTTTTTGCAGACATTGATATGAGCGTATTTGTAACTCCATATTCATTGTTTCAGAAAAATAGTGACCTCTAGCAGCAACGATTATTCTTCCAGCTCTTCGGAAGAGGATTTCAAACCTTCCACAGTCAAAGCTCGAGCTAAGGAGAATCGTGATGTATCCGTTGACGACTGACGAGTCACTTATGATGAGCTCAGGAAGAGAAAAGCTGAGGATGGCGAGTTGGAGGATCGTCTACGGAGAAGAGCTCGGATTGAGCGTCGGATAGCAGCGGCTGAGGAGAAGCTTCATTCCCGTGCTGAAGGTGTAGATTCAAACTCTGATGCTTCAGAGGATGAATCTATGTGGGGACCACCGGAGCGTGAAATCAAGCCAGACCGGTACGCTAGAGAAATTGAGAAGCTGGACCGAAATGATACCGAAGATGAGCGTGAGGAGGAAGCTGGCTGGGACGCCTATGAAGAAGATATTCACCCAGACTTCGCCAACGTCCCTGATAGTGATTCTGATGAAGAGCGCGAAGAGGATTCAGCAAAAGACGATGATGATGAGTCTGACAAATCCAATGACTATGATGAGTCTGACTGATCTTGGTCATGAATTTTATGAAATTATTTCTTTTCCGTTGAAGTAGATACTTTCTGATTTTGTGTAATTTGGCTGTAGAGATGTTGCTAGAAATTATTTTTGAACAATAATTTTTATTGTTTCTTTCGCCAAATTTCTTCACGCTCTAGTTGAGCCAGATGACCCACGGTCCATGTAGGCAGTGATGATCCACGAAATATGATCATATGAGATGGCTAGAGAGACACGTGACATGCCAGGTCATCAATCCACAGTTGCAATGTTGATTATATCTGAACTGTTAGTCCCCAGTTCGAGAGTTCCCTTTCTCTGACATGATTTCTGGTCGACCCAGGATGAGATACCTTTCCAGTGATGTGTGATAGGGTGGTCGTGCTGTGAGGCCTCGAATTGACGTGAATTCTACGAACTTTCAGGAAAGTCCCCAGGGAGGAAAATGCAGGAGCAAGACATCTCATAGGATGATACCGGATAATATACAATCCTATGCCGCTTTTTTGGTGAGTTGTTAGCACATTTCTTCACTGTTGCAACTTTCTCATCCATGTAATTAGGATCTTAAAAGAATATTGTTAATTCATTCCAGAACTTTGCTCCATCGGTTATTGATCGTCTCCATTTTGCTCTTGGTCGAACAATTCAGGGACCCAACACTGAGGAGGTTGATGTAAGCATTCTCTTTTCCGCACTGATAATTGTAGCATGCCTTTGGATGAACTAGTGATGATTGTTGTTGATGTGTTCAGGAGGAAATCATTGTGGATCAGGAGCATGTTGATGAAGCACATTCTTCTTTGGATCATGGAATCATGGAGAGTTCCCGAAATCCCGAACCGAATGAAGATAACGGAGTCGCCAATGGAGATTCCAACATTCCCTAGTAAGTATTTCTCCTGTGATTTCTTCATAGAAGTATGAAATTTCTGATTTATGCATGAATGAATGAGAACCCATATGAATGTATGAATAATTTTTCCGAAATACGTCATCAGAAAATTTCAGATTTCATCTTTTAATGAAAACACCGTAAAATCTTCATTTGGAGTCGTATTTTCAATGTCTGAATATGTATCCTAAAGCCCAGGAAATTTCCAAGCTTTTATGAAGAAGCTTTTTGAATTTTGAGCATGTTCAGGGACTGAAAAAGGCGAACAGTAAGCTTCCAGGAGATTTTCAGAACTTTTCCAGATTGCATGTTGCCCAATGTTTTGACCACATATCCTTGCTCGTTCATCCAATCATTATGAACTTTTTACATGTTGTAGAGAACTTCCATACGAAGAGAACTGTATATAACCCAGCTCTAGATTCCTCACCAATTGCTCCCAGTTCTTCATTGAACACAGGGAAGCGTAAATTTTCTTCAGCTGAGTTTCTTTGAAAACGTGTTTCACGACTTTTATGCTACTTGTACATGTCTTAGATGCATAATAAGGAACTTAGATAATGTTGGTTCACTTACTTTCTTAATTTTATGGTTGTATTGGGTTTCCACACTTGAATCATTCTAATCCCATATAATCTTCGCATTAGGTGCTGAATGTCGGAGTTGGGAATAACTGATCCAATAAGGATGGTTTGGGCAATCCTGGAGCTGTCGGTGATAAGACTCCCACCCATGTAACTCAGGGTCATGAAGTGCTGGTTTTTTATGCCATGGAGGTGGTAGAAACTTCCATTGTGCCTGATGATCGAATTTTAATAGTGGTAAGAAGAGTTGTCATTCACTCGGACTTTGTTGGAATTGATTTTAGGCTTAAATATAAAACGTACTCAAAAATAAGAAAATATATCTACAAATATTGTCACATGATGAAGAGACACTAGGATGAAGGATTTCAATACTTTTCATATTCTTGTGGTTCAGTCATTAACTATAAACAATATAGCTCAAACAAAAGAAGTTGTGACTCTAATTTTTTGCCAACAATAGATTTCATAAAACATCAATTGTAAATTACAAGCATAGTGTATCTAAAGCGCCTAAGACTAAGCATACACTATCTAACAAGATAACAATTGATTAATAGAAATCATAAAGCAATTAAATCTATGCAAAAACTCATATAAAGAATTAATTCATTTACCAAAATCATGAAAAGTTGCTTCCTCCGTTGTCCCAGTGATGGATTCTATCTCCGCATGATGAAAACACGCTCAAAGGAATTTTTCATTGCTCAAAAAGGTGTTCACAATAATGAAATGGGAGAAAAATAATAAAACCGGGTTTGTAACAATTATATTTGTTAGAAACCGAACTGTTACAGAGTACGATAAATGATAACTATCACTGTTACTGTAGCTTATAAGACTGCTCATTGTATGTCGTTTCCACTGTAGCAAATACGATAGTTGTAGGTGGGTCTTATGTTCTTCATTCCTTGTTCAGCAGCAACAATGGCAGTTTCCTGCAACTCGATTGTTTGCGTCTCTGTAGTGTTCTAAACTATCCCAAGCTCTCCATCCCCCTTCTCTATAAACCCAACAACCTATTTATACTCGACAGGTTCCGAAATCTCCAAGAAATCTTCATTAATCTCCCTCCTTCACGCACTGCGATAATGAGAATACTTTCTTTCCTTTTACACTGGATTGTTTCTCTGTCATGATGATTTTTCCGATATCTACACAATCATCACAATGTTTCACGTCCCAGCTGGAGTAAAACTCTGTTAGGACACACGCTATCCTCAAATATGCACAGGAAATCCCAAGAATATCTCCCACTCACTCGTGAATATCTCCCTCCTCTGATTTGCATGTTGACACGATTTCTTCCCTTTTTATCGAATTGAAAACACTTACTAATCATGTTTTGATATAACAGGATGGTATTAACCAAACCAAGCAACAAATCCGACCACATTATCATGCAGAATCCGACCAAAAATCCTGTGAATATCCACTCCTCTGTCTTGCTCCCAATGAATTATCTAGCCACTTTTAACTGATTCCAAAGCCCATACCAAGCCTATTAGGACAAGTCACGTCATATCAACAAATTTCAGCCATTAAATCTCAAGAAATCACGTCCAAATGGTGAACCCTAATTTTTCCAGTTCACTGCTCCATTTTCCCGCCAATTTTATTTTTCAAATGAAGAAGGTGAGGTGCCCTTATCCAACGTCCTGGGTGCCGAGTAACAAATGGGTGCTGTGGACAAATAGGCTACACATAACCGTGGGTGACACATAGCAAAAGTGGCGGTCCGTATAGCAAATGTCCTCCCGGGGTGCTCCGAGCAACTTTTCGAGCCGAATTTTCCAACAATATTTATTTCCAAAAAAATACCTACAAACACACAAAATACCATAATAAGGACGAAAACGAGTACTAACAATACGAAACATTAAGGACAAAGTAGACACAAAAATGCGTCTATCAAATACCCCAAAACTTATTATTTGCTAGTCCTCGAGCAAAACTAAAAAATAAAACCGAGTTAATCTCGGGAGGGTTTACCAGAGGTGTAGCCACAAAACCATGACTTCTAATTGGTCACAAGTATCCAAAGAGCTATGAGGACACAACCTGTCTCCAAGTAACTAGAATGCCAGAGAAATTAAAGGTGCCAACTCTAAAGCTGACAAAAGAAAAGGGGAGACACATCCGCAACACTGCTAGATAAAGAGATATTCTCTACACAACTAGATAAACATTGTAAGATGCGTCCGCTGATTTACAGCTGGATAAGACTAGGATAGAGATAAAGATGAGAGGGACATCTGCTACACAGCTGGACTAATTATGTGTGATGAGTTGAACCAGTGTTGGAAAGATCTTGTGCCAGATAGAAAACGGACTAACAAAGCAACCAAAATGCATCTTTCATAGTGCTCAGTAGAAACAACGTCTTCTTCGGCTTCAACTGTTGATGATAAACTCTCGAACCTCGTAGAACCTTGACAATTTAACTTTTCTCCTTAATTTCTTGCTTGAAAATTCCTTAAAGATTTCCACTTCCCTATGGCCATATTGAACAAAACGTAACGATGATTTTTTCATTTTTTATTTTTTTTTTCATTTTTTTTTCAACACAAAAATAACAAGACAAAAATTTAAATGGCCATGAAGAAGGACTTTAGAACTTGGATCTTCGCAACTTGTGATGTCTTGGTATCATGAACTTCAACAACTTGTATCTTTTGCTCTTATAAATTTTTGTAACTAAGTATTCAACTTTGATTTTTGAATTATTCTTTTCTATTATTGCTTTTAAACCTTAAACGTCTTCAACTTTCTTCATAGATTTTGAAGTCGCCCCGCTTGTTGATGATGATAAGTTTCTACTGAGAGAGAGTCGTAATCCAGTAACTAAGACTTCATTGTGAGGTTGCTTTGTCTTTCTGGCATTTCCTTCTGACCTACTTGCCTTTCCATCATGGATGGTTAGGTCCATCACGGTTACCCTCTAAAAGGAACAAGTTCTCTCCTGAATTTCAAAGATCTCAATGTCTTTTTCTCTAATGTCTCAATAGAATGTTATCTCTAGCAATTCCAATTTCCATATTTTCGGTGAGAAACAATATGTAAACTTAGCTAACCGGATACTATGTGACGCTAGAAGTTTCTCCCTTACCCCCAAACTTAAATCTAACATTGTCCTCAATGTTCTAAAGATAAAATTAAAAACATGAACAAGGAGAAACTATTACCACTTGAGGGAAAAGAAATAAGGAAGAATATTACCGTGTCGCATGAAAATGGGTTACCTCCCAAGAAGTGCTAAGTTTAAAGTCTTCAGCCAGACATCGGAAGAATTAGTCACCTCGTAGAATCGTATAGCAGTATCCGAAATAATTGTGGGTCATCTGGATCAAAAAGTGTTACCCACAAGAAGAGGAAACTGTAACAGACCAAGAAGATACCGAACATACCCTTGCTTAAGACAACTACATCTAGTTGTGGTTCAAGTTCAGGCTCTATAAAAGGGTCTAAGTAAAAGGTTTTCATCGGTTGGATTTCCTCAAAGCTAAGATCCGGTTTAGGTATTAGAGTCTGGAAAAACTCAACTAAGAACTTAGAAGCACACAACAACAACCTGAATAATTGGGGATCCTCTAAGTCAATTAGATTTGACTAACATAGTTGACCAAAATAATGGTCATTCTTAAGAAAATGTGTCGACCCTAATATCCTAAAGTAATTAGGTTTAGTCTCAAAACTTAATAACCGACACATCTGAAAATCATATGTTCCCACAATTGGTTGAAAAGTTTTCGGTGGGAAAACAAAGTCAATCTTGGTATCATAGCCTGGGTTAACCACATCAACCAGAGGATGGGTTTCTAACAACTGAGCTTCTCTATGGACATCATTAGGTTCGGTAAAATGTGTATGAAGATAATCTTGTAAGATGGTTGAGGTACAAATGTCAAGTCCTACACGAGGGAACTTTCTAATAATTAAAGCATACGGAGAATGATAATTACCCCCAAACTTAGAGTTTTCTGTGTCTCTAGAAAGACTAGTCACAACTTCCCTAATTTCTAAGTCATCAGATTCCTGAAAATGGTCAATTGATTCTTCTAAGTCTGGTTCATCCTCACTCATCTCTACACGTTTATGGTCTTCTAAGATTAGTGTTTCTAAATCGCTAGACTCTAAAACATTATTCTCAGGGTAAACTCTTTCCTCTAAACCATCATCACAATCATATAAAGGATTACCAGCGAAAGTTTCTAGTAAAGGCTCATTAACTAAGGTGTTAATCATGGTTACTTCCTCCGATTCACTGATAGGCACATCAAATAATGGATTATCCAACATACTGCATGCTAAAGGATCATGAACTACATCGTCTAAAACGGTGGTATCTCTAGTCAAATCCTCATAATTTTGAATAGGTGAATAATTATTAAAATTATTTGGATTTGTACTAGAAACAACACTATCATTATAAATCTCAATCGAAGTAACAAATTCCTGATCACTATGCCTACATATTTCATGTTCTTCATCAATATTATCCTCATCATAATCATCTTTATAATAACATGAAAAAGATCGAACCTCATCAAAACAAGTAGTGTTACCAATTCTAACCTCTTCATCTTGATTATGTGAATAAAAACTATCCTTATTTTCAACGGTGGTATTGGAAACACTATATTGGAAATTAAGATTGTTTCGAGAAGTTATTTTCTGGGCCTCTAACAAAATTTTCTGAGTCGACTCACATGACTTCCTGATTTTATCTAAGAAAGAAGGTTCACATGTTGCATTAATTTCGTCAATGACTAAGTTATTTATTTCTGCTAACTTACGTGTCGACTCAGCTAACTTACGTGTTGACTCTAGTAAAGAGGAATTATCATAATTTTGCTCGTATGACCGGTGGGTATGTGGATAGTAATTGGGCTCACAATGGACCATAACCTTCAAAAGTTTCGCGTTCACAATTACTATTCACACTATGGTCATAAAAAGGATAATGTCCAAGCTGCTCAGTCGGATACTCATTGTATTGGCTATTATAATACACCAGTTCGACATCCTAACTGCAAGGGAATTCTAAACAAACACAAAGAAGGCTGACTTGACCACAACAAGCCTATTTTATCTAGCAAACAAAAATCATGAAGGCTCCACTTAGATTGTTTCTAGACCAGCTTCTTATCCTTCGAAAGCGAATTCGTTACAATTTAAGCAAACCCCTCTGGAATCAATACGAGTCAAAGTAAGTTGAATAGAGACGAGGGAAGCTCGGTGGAGCTTTGATACCCAAGGCCTCACCGGTATTACAAGGCGGCGCAGTCACGCATTCAACTCACAGAAACCATCATGAACTTCGAAGTATGCTTAAAAGAGTAACCAATATTTTTCGAATGACTTTCCTATTAAGCTCGTTACCCTATCGGTCTCATTTTAGTCAGTATTTTAAGCTCTGGTTCGCGTAGGTTACGTGTTCCTAAGGCGGGCAAGAAGGAAACGGTGATGAAATCCGAGTTCTTATCTTGATTTGGCCAGGCCTTACCCTTTACTAGAAAATTAAATCTGATTTCAGGTCCTCAACATATATGCATACAAAATCATCCAGTAAACCTGCTGACAGGGGATTCATGGGTGTTTATAATTCTTACCTCCCGTTCCAGACGGGGGATGAGCCGTTGAAGTCGACTCGGGCCACGACTCCTATGTCATGTACGAACCCGAGGGGCCGAGGCGATATCGTAATCGCCGTCCTTCTCAGCAAACATTTTATTTAAAACTACCCTTCCGTAGGATTTTTAAAATAGAATAAAGTCCAATGTCCAAAAATAAAGTCCAAAAAGAAAAAGAAAAAAAAGGTCCCAAAAAAAATATTACAAAAATATTACAAAAATATAACCCTAATTACAGTTTCTAAAAAAATAAAATAAATTATTTACAAAATCTTCTTCTTCACTCCTTTTAGATTTCTCTTTTCTTTCCTTTTTGGAATTTGCCTTTCTTTTCAGCACTTTCTCTTTTTCTTAAACTTAGCTCCAAATCTGAAAGCAAACAAAAATACTAAAACGCGTAAAAAAGAACAAATAAAATAAAACCTAAAAACAAATCCGCGTCGGCGGCGTGATCGAATTTTAATAGTGGTAAGAAGAGTTGTCGTTCACTCGGACTTTGTTGGAATGGATTTTAGGCTTAAATATAAAATGTATTCAAAAATAAGAAAATTTATCTACAAATATTGTCACAGGATGAAGAGACACTAGGATGCAGGATTTCACTACTTTTCATATTCTTGTGATTCAGTCATTAACTCTAGACAATATCGCTCAAACAAAAGAAGTTGTGACTCTAATTCTTTGCCAACAATAGATTTCATAAAACATCAATTGTAAATTACAAGCATAGTGTATCTAAAGCGCCTAAGACTAAGCATACACTATCTAACAAGATAACAATTGATTAATAGAAATCATAAAGCAATTAAATATATGCAAAAAGTCATATAAATAATTAATTCATTTACCACAATCATGAAAATTTGCTTCCTCTGTTGTCCCAGTGATGGGTTCTATCTCCGCATGATGAAAACACGCTCAAAGGAATTTTTCATTGCTCAAAAAGGTGTTCACAATAATGAAATGGGAGAAAAATAATAAAACCGGGTTTGTAACAATTATATTTGTCACAAACCGAACTGTTACAGAGTACGATAAATGATAACTATCACTGTTATTGTAGCTTATAAGACTGCTCATTGTATGTCATTTCCACTGTAGCAAATACGACAGTTGTAGGTGGGTCTTATGTTCTTCATTCCTTCTTCAACAACAGCAATGGCAGTTTCCTGCAACTCGATTGTTTGCGTCTCTGTAGTGTTCTAAACTATTCCAAACTCTCCATCCCCCTTCTCTATAAACCCAGCAACCTATTTATACTCGACATGTTCCGAAATCTCCAAGAAATCTTCATTAATCGCCCTCCTTCACATGCTGCCATAATGAGAATATTTTCTTTCCTTTTACACTGGATTGTTTCTCTGTCACGATGATTTTTCCGATATCTACACAATCAGCACAATGTTTCACGTCCCAGCTGGAGTAATACTCTGTTAGGACACACGCTATCCTGAAATATGCACAGGAAATCCCAAGAATATCTCCCACTCACTCGTGAATATCTCCCTCCTCTGATTTGCATGTTGACACGATTTCTTCCCTTTTTATCGAAAACACTTACTAATCCTGTTTTGATATAACAGTCTGGTATATAACCAAACCAAGCAACAAATCCGGCCACATTATCATGCAGAATCCGACCAAAAATCCTGTGAATATCCACTCCTCTGTCTTGCTCCCAACGAATTATCTAGCCACTTTTAACTGATTCCAAAGCCCATACCAAGCCTTTTAAGACAAGTCACGTCATATCAACAAATTTCAGCCATTGAATCTCAAGAAATCACGTCCAAATGGTGAACCCTAATTTTACCAGTTCACTGCTCCATTTTCCCGCCAATTTTATTTTTCAAATGAAGAAGGTGAGGTTCCCTTATCCAACGTCATGGGTGCCGAGTAACAAATGGGTGTTGTGGACAAGTGGGCTACACATAGCCGTGGGTGACACATAGCAAAAGTGGGGGTCCTATAGAAAATGTCCTCTTGGGGTGCTCCGAACAACTTTTCGAGGCGAATTTTCCAACAATATTTATTTCCAAAAAAATACCTACAAACACACAAAATACCATAATAAGGACGAAAACGAGTACTAACAATACGAAACATTAAGGACAAAGTAGACACAAAAATGCGTCTATCACCTGAGATGGTGGAACCCGAACCCAGAATGGTAGAAGCTGCTTCGACTGAAGTTGTCTCTATGATTGTTGACGCTGCTCCAGTAATTTAGAAGCGTATGATAGTGCATGAATATCCCAATGCAGGGATTACTTTTGATCCTCCATTTGGTGAGACACTCTCAAATCACAAGTTAGTTGGTGGATTAGCGTTCCCATTGAGCATGCTGTTATGTACGAGAGGTTGTGGAAGATGTATGGTCACCTTGTTGTGAAGGAAGATCCAGGGCATAGCTATTTCTTGACAAGGCAAGTAAAGATCATATTGCGTGTTATAGATGATGCTCGTACCAGGGACAGAAGTATTGTGACTCGAGATGTACTCTTTGATTGGGAGTACAACTTGAAGAACCCTGAGAGACTTGGCTTTAATCTGAAGTGTCTTCGTCAGAAAATCAACACTATCAAGGGAGCAGTAGTGGAGAACATCCCTAATACCAGTGAAGCCGTGATGAAGAAAGTGACTGAGGTTGCTGAGCTGACCAAGAAGCTGGAGTTGGAGAAAGCAGCTTTGAGAGCTTTGGAAGATGTAGAGAATCAGAAATCATTCTTTGATGGCTTTCTTTAGTTTTCTTTCCATAACCTCATGAACTTTGAACTTCTGAGAGATGTGAGATTTTATTTGGGTTTTGATTTTTGATAGGTTTTGAGTTTTTGAGTGGTTGAGGATTTTCTTTTGGATTTGATAAAGATTTTTCTTAAGTAGAAGAACTTTTGATAGATTGCTGAATTTCAAATATTGAATGCAAGTATTGCAAACGTTTTGGAGGAATTGAAAGTACATATAAAAGAAAACCCTAAGATGCAAATTGTCAGATGCTCTGAGCGTTTGTCTTAGACATAAAACATTCAGCTGAATGTTTCATGCATTGAAAATCTTGAGCCAATTCTCATGAATCACTGGTATACTCCTCTTGCCCTTGATGTCAGCCAATTTGTAGTACCCTCCAGCAACTGACTTAACAATCATAAAAGGTCCTTCCAGTTAGAACCCTTTGTAGAATGTAGATTGCGGCTGGTCGACTTAAACACCAAATCTCCTTCATGAAATTTGTTAGGCTTGGTTGCCCGTGCCTCGAATATCTTCTGTTGGTTTGGAACTCCTCGTGGATTCCACGTTGATGAAGCTTTCCAATTCTTCGGCACATGTGGACACTCATACAAGGGAGAGTATGCTGGTTATCGCTTGTCGAACTGAGCCATGTCTTCAGCGATAAACCTTTCAATGGGATTTTTAGTTGGAAGAGACTCCAACCGTTCAGTGTAGTATTGCTGAGGCGAGACTATCCACTCATAGCGTTTGATGACAGCTTGGTCGTGAGTGAGATTAAGTCCCCAGACTAGGGTAGCATATTTGAAAGTTGATAATACAAATGCATTATGGGGAATGAGACTTTCTTGAGTGCGAAACCTCCTGAAAAGTTCATGAATGCCTTTTCCAGGTTTTTGTGTGAGTTCCATCAAGGCTTCGACTTTCTCCAAATGCTTGAAAGGTTGATTATCCTCTGAGTCAGAGCTTTCTTCGGTAGAGAATTACGCAACTGAAGATGAAGATATCGCAGCAATTTTTCCATCATGAATCCACGATAGCCCAAGAATCATGTCGTACCCAGGATCCCCCTTAATTATGAAGAATTTAGTTTGCGTCCAGGTTGAATCATTTCTTACGTTGAGAATGATGTAACCATAAGCATCTCCGGAGATTCCTTCATGATCTCTGATTGAGACAAGAGCATGAGTTGGTTCTTTCCGAATGATGCATGTAGCTCTGAGGGTTTTCAAAGGGATGATGTTAATAACAGTGCCAATGTCGACTAGTGCTCGCTTGAATTCATTCCCCTTGAGATAGACAATAGCGAGAAGTACCCAGGTTAAGTTCTCCTGATCCGACCTTTTCCTTGAAGATGTGCTTCAAAGCTTTGCAGTCGCTTGTTGGATGATTTACGAACCTATGAAAGCGACAATAACGAGGATCTTCCATTTTTTCTTCAGTCGGATCTTTCTTGATGTATGGAAATTTGATTGCACCATCTTGGATCCAGATATTTAGCAGCTTGATCACTTTTGCAATGGGAAGAGGGAAGCACGAGTTTTCCTGATCATCTTGTTGACGTTGAGTCGACATTTGTGCATTTCGGGTTTGATTATGTGGAGGAGTCTGAGATACTGGAGAAACATGTCTATGTTGTTGTGCCCCGATTCTCCTTTTACTTCCTTCAACAACAATATTCATGTAAGTATGAAGGTTGAGTTTTGGATTGGATAATACCCGTTTTTCATTATGCCCTTGCAAACTTCTTTATTCTGGAGCGGCTCGGATTGACTGAATAGAGCAGCAGCTGATCGGTCAGTTGCTTCGGCTACGATCCGAGAATATAAATCCTCCAAAAGGGATTTATAAAACGGCATTATCCCTTCATCGTAAGAGTTTTGATTTAAGCGTGCCGAAACGGACGTGTCTTCCTCATGAATTTGTGATAATTGTTCTGAGCTTTCACAAACGTCCAAGCAAAATTGGTGGTTCCTTTTGCGCTTAGCATGGGTGTGGACTTTGTCTTCGTCATCCCTGGGGGAGGTATGGATCTTAGAAAAGAAGTCAGCACCAATGGTAACATAGGATGGATTTCCAGAAACATTATTTTTAAAGCGATCATATGTTGGTCCCCTTGATAACTGATCCGTAAGAACCTTCAAAAGGGAGAACACCTCATTTTGTATCTTGACAATTTCTGCTTGATTTGTTACTACATCCTTTAGGATTTTCATCAGATCGGCAATAGTGGTTGAGCTTTGAGAGTCAATAGCCTCTGTGGAAGCTTGACCTGGACATCCAAGTTTAGTAGTAAAAAAATTGAGATTGAATGCTTCTGAGACCTCCCCATAATCGAACATCTTTGAAAATGAGAGATTGCAACCGAAAGATTAATCTCCCACTGTGGTCGCCAATCTTTGGATGGGGAAAAACGAGTCGCCGTTTTTTTGGTAAAGTGGAGAGACGAGCGTGCTGTCGAGACTCCTCAGCCGGGAAGAATGTTAATCCTCACACAGATGCACCGCTGCAAAGGGGGTGCTTAGATTCGGTAAATCAATCTGTATAACTCCGGCCTAAACCAAGACAATGGTCGTTCCAGGATCAATTCGGTCGCAAAAAGGGAGATGGGTTGATCTGTAGGAGGGAAGCTGAGAAATGTGTGGGATCAGTGATGATCGAGGATTGTGGGTGTGTTGAAGGTTTCTGCAGTATTGGTGAACTGTTGAGTTCGAATAAGTTCTGAGTGATTGATGAATTCTTGAGAGTAGTTACTCGAGAAAATCTATGTGGATGATTACTGATGTTGTAATTCGTTGTCCTCAATCGTGAATTCAGAGACTTATTTATACTGTTAGGGTAATAACACCATTGATCCCTGTAAGTATGACGGTTTCTTGAGTGGAAGAGTGGAAAGTGGAGATCGTGGTAAAGTCAGTTCCATGTCGTGTGGAGACTTCTGATCGTGTACCCACTACTTTGCTAACTCCTTCAACCATTGACACAACTTACACACATTTCTCATTGTGGATGAATCCACGTGTCGTAGACCGCCAGACCAAAACCCTAAGTGATATCCCCCATTTGTGACGTGATTGATGTCTCACGAATCGTGGAGTCTACAGGGTAGACGTGTTTTGTTTAGTCAATTGTTGACTAATTAGACAATGGGTCTAAGTTTTTTTGAATCGAGCATGAATGGTGAATTCTCAGCGATTCGTAAATTGAACGTGTAGTTCTATGGAAAGATGTCAGTATTGTTGATTCATTGATGAATTACTGACCAGCTGGGCGATTGAACAAGTATTGCTCAATTCTGTGAATTACTGGATCTGATGAGCAAGTATTGCTCAATTCTGCAAATTATGAGAATTTGATGGGCAATTGTGCAAGTATTGCTCAATTCACCAAATATTAAGAATTTGATGGGCAATTGAGAAAGTATTGCTCAATTCACCAAATTAATGGTTTTTGATAATTTGACGTGCAACTGAGCAAGTATTGCTCAATTCGACAAATTATTGATGAATTCTCGAATATTTGTCAATATCGACAATCGAGCAAGTATTGCTCAATTCGGCGAATTATTTACTGGTAGCGTGACCCAGTAAAAATTAATTAAAATATTGGTAGATTACCGAATATTGTATATTTAATTTAGATGTTGATTTCTGGATCAACATAAATTTATTAGTGTTCAGAATTGCTCAAAATGATAGTTTCACAGAGCGTTCATTCGAAACCCTAATTTTTGGTAATCCTCCATCAGTTGGGGAAATGCCGAAAATTGATCATGAGCGAGGAGGACCGACCACATGGTATGAGGAGTTTCCATGTGATTCCCTCGAGTAAGCACGCACCAGGGTTCTCAGTTTGAGAGTTGGTGAAAAATCATGAATAAATGGTGGATTCACCATTTACTGAAAATATTGCTGGGTTCAGCATTAGGTGTAAAACCTAAGTATGAGAGATGGGGGACCGACTAAGAGGGAATGGAACCGGCTCCTGGTGGTCACGTGACCAGTTGTTGGTCGTTTGGAGAGTACTCCAGTTGGTTGGAGAGATTTCGGGCCCAGTATGAGCAGTTGAGCAAATTAGGTCAGAATTGCGGAAACGTGTGGGACCGGCTTTTGCAAACCCAAAGAGCGACCTGGTCGGTCATGGAGGTATGCACGTGTTTCCATGATGTCCCTGTCTCCATACTGAGAGTTTCAGTATTTTCTGATGCGCGTTTGAGCAACGTCGTGAATTTTCAGAAGAGTTTCATCTTGGCTGGGAATTCTCGATACTTTGGTGGAATAAGCATGTATGCTCAATTCATCAATATTTTAAAAATATTAAAATAAAATGTTTTAATATTTAAAATTTGCCGTGAGAGGCTAGCCGGCCGCGTGACCATGTTGGCTTTTGGTTTTTCGTGATTCGAGAAATATTTGAGAAAATATGGAGAAATCACGAATTTTGTTCAAACCCGGGAGTTTCACGAGTTGAGAAAATAATAATTATGAAAAATTAGGGTTTGCAAGGTGTGGGACCGACCATGGCTAGGGCATGGCCGGCCGACCAAGTCTCCCGGTCCCGCACACCTTTTCCTATTTTTATTATTATTTTTCATGAATCCATAGAGTTATGGAGAGTCCTTGAAGATATGGAGAATCCATGAAGATATGGAAAATCCATGAGTTTTTGGGGAAACAATGAGTTAAATGATAAAAATCTAAGGATTGTGAGGTGTGGGACCGGCCACGGCTTGGGCATGGCCGGTCGGCTGGGCTGCCCGGTCCCGCACGCCTCTCCTTATTTTATAATTTATTTGGTGAATCCACCAAGTTATGGAGAACTCACGAGTTTTGCACAATTTAGGAATTTTTGCCAAGATGGAGAAGTCTCCATAAATTTATGAAAACCACGAGAAAATAAGGAAAAATAATGGGGAAGCGTGGGACCGGCCATGGCAAGTGCACGGTCGGCCGGCCGGTGGGCCCGGTCCATGGGCGCCTCCCATTATTTTATTTTATTTTTCTCTCCTGTTTTTTGAATGATTCCCCATTGTTTCATGTTTTTGGATGCTCATTCGTGCATCCAGGTGCTCAGTCGTGCATCATTTTCGAATACACTTGCACCATTTTGGTGGGGCTTACTCAGTAATGGTCCAGATGCCCAATTGTTGAGTATTTATTACTAATTTATGAAATTCAGTGAAGAATAATTCATGAAACTGAGTAATAAAAATGAGTAGACGTTCATTATTAATTCATAGGATCAGCTATGGATTCGACTACAAATTCAGAATAATAGAACGAGCATTACTACTCTATGGGATCGTAGATTCGACCATAGAAACAGAGTAATCAAGATTTATCTATTACCATTTCATGAGACCAGTAAATTCGATCATGAAATTGGATTAATAAGATAATATAGTTGTTTTATTTCCATTCTATGAGATCAAGTCGTGGATTCGATCATAGAATCGGAGCAATTGTTACTGCCATTCCATGGGATCAGGCCGTGGATTCGACCATGGAATAGGAGCAACTTTGTATTTCCATTCCATGGGATCAGGCCGCGGATTCGACCATGGAATAGGAGTAATAGTAGATTATTCTTGGAATTCAGTAATGAATGTCACGACAGAAATAATCTATTTCAGAAAAGATATTAGCCAGTTAAAGCGTCACATCCATTCTGAATGGTGCATAGTCAGGGAGTCACGATGTTGTTTACGACCTGAAGGCGTTGATGTTCTCAATCTACGGAGAACCGCCTGAATCTATGCACTCTCTCCACATAATCAGGGAACGGTGAAGTGTTACCGACGTCCTGAAGGCGTCCGCCATCCAACTATTCTTCTATGTGGAGGTGGGTCTCTATCCTGCAGTCAAGGAACAGTGATTATCACCGACACGCTGAATCTATGCACTCTCTCCACATAATCAGGGAACGGTGAAGTGTTACCGACGTCCTGAAGGCGTCCGCCACCCAACTATTCTTCTATGTGGAGGTGGGTCTCTATCCTGCAGTCAAGGAACAGTGATTATCACCGACACCCTGAAGGCGTTAAGTTCTCAATCTACGGAGAACCGCCCAAATAAGTTATTCTTCATAGAGGGCACGATGAAATGCCAGGGATCGAATCGCTGGAGGCTTTTCGAAAACATACTCATCATGGCTTCGGAAATATGAATCGTTGCATGTTTGAAATCCGTGTCAAAACATGCCTCATGATTTTACGGTTTTACCCTTTGTTGAAAATCCACCATCTACACATACTTGAGCCACAAGATGCAGAGCCTCAATCCTCTCAAGCTCAGAATGAGGATGCAGGCGTCTCCGAGCTCAACCAGAGACAAAGTGAGCCAGATGCTCCCCTTGCTTGTCAAGGCTTGTTGCATAAACATGTTTCCTCCTCCTTCTGATTCTGGAAGCCTTGGTTTTGCACGACCTTTGATTATCCAGATTCAACTTTTGCATGTTTCCTTGTAGTTTAGAAATTCTTTTGTTCCTCAAACCGGCAATCATTTGTCTTGTTGAAGTGCCTTATGTTTATCACAACTGCCAGCCTTTGTTTTCCCATGACACTTAGGGACATAGTTGACGATACCTGCAGTCTTGCTCTTAAATCCTAGGCCATTAGTATTTCCAAAGGATTTCTGACCAAATAACATTGCTGAGATTTTATCAGAACTTCCAGATAATCGTTGAAGATCATCTTTGAGAGTATTAATCTCTTTTTCCTTTAGAAAAATGGTCCTGGTGAGTTGATCATTAAGACAATCTATCTCAAGATCTTTCACTTGGATTAAAGATTCCAGTTTCTTCAATAAAGCTTTTAATTGAAGATTTTCTTGAAGGACCTCTTTGTTCAAGAAATCGAAAATCTCTGTGTCAAACTCAATTTCTGTATCAGATTTTGAGTGTATGGAGGTTTCTGCTGCGAGGGCTGTAGATTCACATCCAACAGACGTATTCAAGACGTCAACACAAAGAGCTTTATCTTCCATAAAATCTTTAGAAGCACTAGCTGACATGGGATTTTTATCACATCTAACGCTCCTCTTTATAAAATCCTTGATCCTTTTTGTTAACAACGGTTTATTGAACCGATAACCAGATGAACAACACTCATCAGACCAAGATAAGTTAGAGGATTTACTTGTTTCGGAAACAACATTGAATGCAAAGGTTTGAACAGAATTCGGATCACGAATTATCACCTGTCCACAGGAGGTATTCATGGAAGGAGTGTTGAGGTTGTTTCCTCCATTGATGACATGTTTCTTATAAACGTATCTCTTGTCTTCAAATACAGTTTCTAAGATATCTCAGGCTTCTTTAGACTTAGTGCAAGTAGCCACATAGTACTGAAGATTTGGGGTAACCGCCTGTCTGATAGCATTTAATCCAAAAGAGTTTTGCAATGCAACAAGAGATTCTCCAGGACTATAACCACCAATATCCTTTGGTATAGATACATCGTCTTTTGTATTAACCCGAGGATTATAGCCGTTAACAATACATACCCAGGTTTGAAAAACACATGCTTGAAGATAAGCACACATTGCAACTTTCCATGCTGAGTAGTTTGAGCCATCAAAGACTGGTGGTACGTTAATAGAGATAGCACCTCTGTCCATAGAGTCAGATCGCTACAAATACAGACTGATGAGGTCTTTAACGTGTTTGCCTGCTCTGATACCAATTGAAAAAGCGGGGGTCTAACAACACCACCCAATATTTCGCTTAGCAATCTGTATGGACAAACTTCAATATACTTTTTATGAGAATCAACTAGACAGTCAGACTCAATCAATAAAAAGATATATCAAAGAGTTTTTATCTCAATCTCTCGATTTGATCTTTACTCAAGCAAATAGAAATCTGCGAGTCTTTATCAAAGAGAGATAACTTGGACGCTACCAAAGACCAATGTCCAAGGATCAATCAATTTCAATCAACAACCAGAGGTCGGATTTCCAATTGATGATCACGAACGCACAACCTGTATTATTTCAATTATATAACAAATATAATGCGGAAAAGAAATGACACATACACCAAAAAATTTGTTAATGAGGAAACCGCAAATGCAGAAAAACCCCGGGACCTAGTCCAGATTGAATACACACTGTATTAAGCTGCTACAGACACTAGACTACTCCAAGCTAACTTTGGACTGGACTATAGTTGAACCCCAATCAGTCTCCCAACGATCCAAGGTACAGTTGTACTCCTACGCCTCTGATCCCAACAGGATACTACGCACTTGATTCCCTTAGCTGATCTCACCCACAACCAAGAATTGCTGCAACCCAAAATCGCAGACTTGATAATAAACAAATCTGTCTCACACAGAAAAGTCTATCAAAGGATAAATCTGTCTCCCACAGAAAAACCCTAGGTTTTGTTCCATCTTAAGATATGAAACCAAGGTGAACAGGTACCAATTGATAATCCGGTCTTATATTCCCGAAGAACAGCCTAGATTAATCAATCACCTCTCTACAATCCTTCCTGACTACATAGGCGGTTTGTCGATGAATCACAAACAGTGAGACGAAGATGTTTGTGACTTCTTTATCTTTCCTATCGGAGAACTCTCACGATATCAAGCCAATCAATAGATTGTACTCGTACGATAGAAGATGCAATATCAGATCACACAACTACGATAAAAGTAGTATCGGTCTGGCTTCACAATCCCAATGAAGTCTTTAAGTCGTTAACATGGTTTTAGAGAAGAAAACTAAAGGTTAAAGGAGAATCGACTCTAGCGAGCGCACTAGTATCACACATACGTGTGGGGCTTAGTTTTGTACAATGCTAGATGTCTCCTTTATATAGCCTTCAAATCAAGGTTTTTCCTTAGTTACAAAGCAATCCATATTCACCGTTAGATGAAAACCTGATATAGATTCAAGCTAATATTTCTCAACCGTTAGATCGAAAACTTAGCTTGTCACACACACTTGGGTAGACGTTTACTGGGTTTGTGAAAACCATGCCCAAACGTGTACGTGTATGTTGGTTCAACATAGTAACCCAAAAGGTTGACCATATGAGAATTTCATATTAACCTTGTTCTTATTCACCATAACTAGTTAAATTGACTCAAATGAACTAGTTAAAGAGTTGTTCAATTGCTATGAGATCTTATGTAACTACTCAAGACACAATTGAAACAAAGATGATTCGATTCGATGGAATCGTCTCATGAACTTTATAGCCACGGTTTCCATAAAGCATTCCTTAGTAATTTAAGTTTCATGTTCAGAGAACATCTTTAGATCATAACCACTTAAGCTCACAAACAAGTTCGCGGACTTAAGACAATCGGCAGAGTTTTCCAAACTCAGCAGAAAATCTCGGCAAAGATACTTCCGCCAGTTCGCGGACTGAGTTCGCGTACTAAAACAAAAACGAGTTTTTGGAGAATCCCAGTAGAAATTCTCGGTACGAGAACTTCCGTCAGTTCGCGGACTTGGCAAAGCCAATTCCCCCGGTTTCTCTCAATCAACAAAGTTCGAAAACTTCGGATTAAGGAATACATGGTTATGTAATATAAACTCTCATTCCAATCATTGAGACAATCTCAAAGGACGTTATATAGCCGTTATTCACAGACCGTTTCACGTCAGAGGAATTCTCAAAGTAATTGAAACTTTTCATGACTTTCGTCACTAGGTGAAGATAAACTTGATCAAAGCGAAACGCTTTACCAACACATGATTTCGAGATATAGATAGGAGAGATATACTTGGCTCGAAATATCAAATGTGTATGATCCAGTCTGTATAGCATACGACTTTTATCTCATAAGAAGTAGGAGATAGAAGAGATAGACTTTTGAGTGATAGATAAGTTCCAGTCTCCACATACCTTTTTGTTGATGAAGTTCCACGGTTCCTTGAGTAGATCTTCGTCGTTGTATGATGAATCGCTATGAAGTCCTTGAGCTCAACTACATTTTTCTATCATAGTCCGAGACTTAGCTATGTAGGCTAGAAATCAAGACTCATAGTTTTGATCACTAACATTGACAAAAATGCTTGAGATAGCAACGCATGCGAGGTCGACTGAGCTATGCTCTAACACTAACTTCGGTCTGGAATGTAGTTGAACCCTAATCAATCTCACACTGATTCAAGGTATAGTCGTGCTCCTTACGTCTCTGATCCCAACAGGATGCTACGCACTTGATTCCCTTAGCTGATCTCACCCACAACTAAGAGTTTCTATGACCCAAAGTCGAAGACTTGATAAACAAACATGTATCACACAGAAAAGTCTATTGAATAGATAAATCTGTCTCACACCGATATACCTACGAATTTTTGTTCCGTATTTAGATAAATCAAGGTGAACAAGAACCAATTGATAACCCGAACTTATATTCCCGAAGAACAACCTAGAATTATCAATCACCTCACAATAATCTTAATCAATTAACGAATCAATATATTATGGAATCACAAACGATGAGACCAAGGTGTTTGTGACTACTTTTGTATCTTTCCTATCAGAGATACAAACCTCAAGCCAATCTTACGATTGTACTCAATCACGATAGAAACAACAAGATCAGATCACAACACTACAGAGAAAACAGTCGGGTCTGGCTTCACAATCCCAATGAAGTCTTTACGTCGTTAACCTACAGGGTTTCGTGAAAAACCTAAGGTTAAAGGAGAACCGACTCTAGATTATACAACTAGTATCACACAGGAGGTGTGGGATTAGGTTTCCCAGTTGCTAGAGTTCTCCTTTATATAGATTTCAAATCAGGGTTTTCAATCTAAGTTACCTTGGTAACAAAGCATTCAATATTCACCGTTAGATGAAAACCTGATTATATTCAAGCTAATATCTTTCAACTGTTAGATCGAACTTAGTTTGTTATACAAAAATGAAATGTAATTCATTTAGGTTTGAGTAACCGCACCTAAACGTGTACACTTAGTCGATTCAAAAATAACCAATGGTTAGCCGTATTATCACTTTCATATCAACCTTATTCATCTTCACCATGACTAGTTCAAATGACTCAAATGAACTAGTTAGAGAGTTGTTCAATTGCTTAGATCTTACAGAAGTATACAAGACACAATAGAAGAAAAATTGGTTTTGATTCACTTGAATCAATTCATGAAAATTATAGCCATGGTTTGCAAAGATTGCATTCCTTATTATATAAATGTTTTAGTTCATGAACAAACCGATTTTAGAAAGTAACCTACTTAAGTATGCAACGTGTACGCATACCTAAGTAGCTAGACCGAGTTTGGTTACGCCAGTACGCGTACGGGTGCACATACCAATTCACACTTCCAAACTCCAGCATAAATTCACGGACATGAAACTTCCGCCAGTATGCGTACGGGTATGCATACTTGCCCAGATTTCCAACAACCGCCGGTACGCGTACGGGTACGCATACTTTGGGTTCCCGGTTTTGGACTTTTACACAAATGTGAGAACATACTATGTTTATATCCAAACATGGTTAGTTGTTCTAAACTCTCATTTCAATCATTGAAACTTTCTTAGAGGATGTTAAAATAGTTGTTATTCACAAACTATTTTCATCAAAGCGATTTTCAAGTTACTGAAATAATCAACATGACTTTCGTCACGAGTAAAGATGAACTTGGATAAAGTGAAAGCTTACCAACACATATTTCGAGAAATAGATATGCGAGATGAACTCGGCTCGAAATAGCAAATGTGTATAATTGAATATATAATAATACGAATTTTGTCTCAAATAGGAGATAGAGTAGATAGACTTTTGAGTGATAGATAAGTTCAGGTCTCCACATACCTTTTGTTGATGAAGTTCCACAAACTCCCTTGATTAGTTCTTCGTCTTCAATCGATGAACACCGTGGAGTCTAAGGCTCAACTATACTTACTATCCTCATCCGAGACTTAGCTGTAACTAGCTAAACTTGACAAACAATCTTGAGATAGCAACGCTTACGAGTTCGACCGATCAATGATCTAACAATCTCCCCCTTTGTCAATTTTAGTGACAAAACTATCAATACATATGGAATACAAAATAAATAAACTTTGTAGCTTATCATCCAAATGCTTTATCTCCTTGGTTCTTCAACATTACTTGAAATCTTCGTCACTTCCAAGTACTCCGATGATTCTAAAGGTATTCAATTCAACATCATCGTTGTTGAAGATCCGTAGCTATAACAATGAGAAAACAATAACTCTAATCATTGTTATACAGTGTCATAGTATTATTACACAACATCAAAGTTCAATTGTATCACAACATCGAAAACAATAATATGGTGATATGTATCACTTCCCCTTAGTCAATACTTCATCTCACATGAAAACCACCCCCCTTACATAATGATCCGAAAACCATATGTATTTGTAGTGTGAACTACACATTAATTCTCCCCCTTTTTGTCAATAAAATTGGCAAAGGTACGAATATTAGTGAGATCCTAATGAAATTTCCATAGAGATGCTTCATGACCAAAAGAAAAGCACATATCAACTTTTTTAGATGTAATCATATAGCCGAAACTAAACGCATTCATCAAGGAGTTTATAAATATACAAGATAACCCCTATAATATTCCACAGTCGGACTCCCCAAAAATATTTGGAAATTAAGCACAAGTTCAATTAAGAACTCTCCCCTATAAAATGTCATTCCCGAAAGAAAAACAAGAGCGACTTACTTTCACAAGAAAAGAAGGATTTTTTTGGACATTAATAAATCACATAAGAATATGAATTTGTATCCAAAAATCTCAATTAAATTAACCACAAGAGAACCCATGATTTAATCGGAAATGCTCACATAAGAAAACATACGGAGCCGCACAGTATTTACATAAAAATATGGACCAGGGAAGATCAATATTGCGGAATAAACAAAGATTCATTCTATTTTTCATCACTGTTTGTACAATGACATATAATAGACTTAATCTTTGTAAATAAAGTTCATCCTATGTTCCATCAATATTTGCATAATGTCATAATAGGCTTAAATTTTATTTGTCAAAAGTTCATTCAATCTTTTATCAATACTTGCATACCGACATATGAGAGACTTAACTTTTGACCACGTATGGGACAATCAAAGTTCACGAATGCAAACACACATACCCCATAACAAGTTGCAATATATAAACCATAAAGTTTAACACTGCAAAAATCATCTTCCAAATAAACTTTAAAATTTAAATAAATAAATCTAAAAACATTGCAAGATGAATTTTTTTGGAAATAGCTATGTGTACTCACAATAATGGCTATTCCAAACCCTAGTTATCCTTCTTAAAACATAAGAATACATTCTCATAAGAAGTTTCCTAGACATTAAGACAAACTCGGAATGCACATATAAGATGATTTGTCTTTAGAGGGTAGAATCAATCTTTTTCGCACGAATTTACACCAAGAATAGCTACCAAAGGCGTATAAAAATATTTTCTTAACAAGGAAGAACATATAAAGTTACTAATGACCATGCACCATAGTTCACATAAGATGATTGTGAACATTCAAGAATCCCATAACAATGCGTACTACTGCCCATTCTTTAACTTCCTTCTTTCTTATTCACCAACAAGATTCTTGTAAAAGCTACAAATGAGCTTAGAAGAGTGGTACTCCAATAATCCAAGTGCCCAAGTCCAAGACGTAGAACATGTGCGACAAAACAGAGCAAAGCACTAAAAAACAAGAGACGAGACAAAAACAAATCTTAACTCATCCAAATTCAATAATTCTCATCTCCATTTTGAAAAGAATTCAAAGAGGAAGAGAATGCAAAAAGAATGAGGTCATTCCGAATTCGGATAAAGAAGATACGGTTAAAACAGGTTCACTAAATATGGACGTCTACAGGCAAGCATGCATACGGATATGCAAACGGATTTTAAGTATGCAAACTGGTATGCAAAATGAATTTCCTAGGATTTTATTACAAAAACTCATTTGTAAACTGGTATGCATACCTGAAGTGTACCATGAAGGCCAAAACATCCCGAAAAACAATTTTTAAACCGGAACATTTAAGAACCTTGAACACAAATGAAGTTAGGTAGAAATCAACGATACATAAGGTACATAGATCATTATAAAACTTGCTCAAATTTAGAGACATACCTTTTTAGAAGAATTCGATCGAATTCTACAACGTTACCAAACATTCAAAATCATACCCAACATAATAAGTGTGCGCCAGTTCTTGTGCTTCCCTCACTGTATACATAACAGGGCATTTCTTGGTTAGGATGCACTTTCAACACAATCAAGTTGTGTTGAGGTGAACAACGTATTGCTCACCATGGCACCAAGAAATAGTTTCTTTCCAACTACTTTTGCATTCAACAAAGTTGATAAATATCCAAGAATCAGTTTTTACAAGTTTTACAAAAGACTTTAGAGAAATACCCAAAAATTTGAGTCCCTGATGTCTTATTTTAAAACTTAACAAAAACAGTGTCTGCAGATAATGTTCAGTATTGCCCTTCTTAGCAAAATGATCAGAAGCAAAGTTGATCTCCCTGTGCACATGCCTGTAAGAAATTGACAGAAATTTCCCATGAACTCTTTGCCATCTAGCTATGAGGAACCAAGGGATTTTTTGATGCTGTAAAGAAGTAATACAAGCTTTAGAATCTGATTGTAGAATAATCTTATCTCACTGGTGTTTAATGGCCCATTCCATAGCTCTAATTCCTGCAACAAATTCTGCAATATAATTGGTAGTCATTCCAAGACCTCCAGATTCAGCAAACATAAACTCCCCATATTGATTTCTAGTAAAAAAGCCATACCTAGCAGCACCAGGATTGCCTCTTGAGGCACCATCACAACATGG
The DNA here is from genome assembly GCF_003573695.1 of Papaver somniferum. Lineage (NCBI taxonomy): Eukaryota > Viridiplantae > Streptophyta > Magnoliopsida > Ranunculales > Papaveraceae > Papaver > Papaver somniferum. Next base: position 11,224,506 of record NW_020621603.1, on the reverse strand, counting down.
GACAACATCTTAACTGGAGTAGGGAAGTTGTTTGAAAGTTTTAATGATTGTCGTGATACTGTTAAAAAGTCTGAAGTTCAGAGTGGTTACAAATATTTCTTACGTAAGAGTGACCAGACACGATACAATGTGGAGTGTAAGCACAAGAAAAGTCAAAAATTTCGCTGGAGGTCCATGCCTCTCTCATTGCCAATACTAATGATGTGTTCAAGTACAAGGCGTATCATGGAGAGCATTCATGTGATGTAGCTCATTCTGATCCATCAAAAGTCAGAAAAACGAAGTCTTTTCTGAAGGATATCTTAATAGATGATTTTCGAGCATCAAAGAAGAATAAGACTGCAGCTGATGTCAAAGATCTGCTGCATCTGGAATATGGAGTTGATCTCACATATAGTCAGGCATACCATGGTTTACAATTCACTAAAGAGTGTCTTTGGGGTGATGACATCAATTCCTATTCAGACTTTGTTTGGTATAAAGATTTCATTGAAAGTTACAATACTGGAAGTGTCATCAAGTTTGAGTATGATAGTGTAACGAAGCAGTTCCAAAGGTTTTTTGTCGCTTTTGAAGCTTCAATTATTGTCGTCTGATGTTATTTATTGATGCTGCTTTTATCACTCGGAAGTTCAAGGGAAGTCCCACGGTTGCTTGCGGGAAAACTGGTTACCAAGGTATGATTTACAATCCCTTTTCTCTGTTTTAGTTATCAAGTATTTCAACTTTGGTTGTTGATACTAGTATTTTGTTTCAACTTGAGTTGTTGATACCATTGTATAGTATGATATGTCCTTGGATTTCACTTCAATGGATCGCATAAATTTTGTTGATCCCATAATTCTTGTCGTTGATCCCATAACCTTTGTTGTTGATCCCATAACTTGTTGATGGATTTCAGTTATCTGTGATCAACTTTTGTTGTTGATCCCATATATTTGTTGTTAACCCCATGAATTATTCATGGATTTCAGTTTTATGGGCCACTTTATGAATTTTTGGTATTTTTTGTTCTTGTGGAGATCTATCTAGTTGCTTTTGGAATTGTTCCGTGTGAAAATTGTGAGAGTTGGGAATGGTTCTTAACCAATTTGAAGGGTATTATCCGTGAAGACCGTCCACTGACCATCATATCATACCTTGGAACTGGCCTTTTGAAGCATGTCTCTGTAATCTTCTCAAACGCTCACCATTCGTACTGTTTGTACCATATGAAAGAGAATATTCCTGTTCCAAAGGGCAAGAGTAGGCAAACTGCTATGAAGTTTTTTGAAGAGTGCTACACTGTGTTAACAAAGGAGAAATTTTATGGTACTACAAAGAGTATGAGAAATCTGAAGCTGGATTCAGTTATTGATTGGATGGTAAAGATTCCATTCCAGAACTGGGTTGCTCATGCATTCTAAGGAGAAAGATTTGGTGATAACACATCCAACATTGCTGAGAGTTTTAACAGTGTGATTAAGCATGATAAGCGACTTCCAGCACTTGAGCTTATCGATGCTATTTGTGATAAGGTAATGGAGCGGAACTACAAGAGGTTGGTGGAGTCTAATAAGTGGAATACAAAGCTTACTTCCCGGATGCAGGCTAGGCTGAACAAGGGGGTAACTGGCTGTCGTTTTTACAACTTCCAAAGATCAAGTGAGAAAGTTTTTGAGATCATTTATCCTAATTGAAAGCATACAGTCGACTTGGATGCTAAGACATGCACTTGTAATTGGTTGCATAAGCATAGTTTCCCTTGCACCCACTCGATGAAAGCGATGTTGCATATTGGGGAAAATGAAACTTATTGGTACATCATTTCATATTATACGACCGAGTACTATAGAGGTTTGTATGCTCGTCCTATCTATTCTATTCCGGACAGTGAGAGGCCGCCTAAAATTTCTGAGGATGGTTATGTCTTGCCTCCCAATGGTGGTCGAGCATCATCTGAAAAGGCCAACTACTGCAAGGTACATGAGTTCTCGAGAGAAAGTTCGCAAGAAAAGGAAGTATGGTCAGTGTGGGATGCTTACCTTCCATAACCGTCGTAGATGTCGCAGAGCTCCCTTGACTCCTCGTGCACCAGTGTTCCGTAAGGAGTCTAATTCCAGGATGATCAAATTTTTGGGGAGGATGTTGTTCTGAAATTCCGTGAATGCTTTCTTATTATTCTGAACAGTTTGTTTATGACATATATTTTGTTTATGTCACCTTGGATGTTAGTTCTTTTTATGCTTTTCCTATTTTCTTGTTTGGATTTACTATTTTTTAATGACATACATTCTGTTTTATTTGTTATGAATGTTATTCTTGTGTTTTAAAGCTTATGTAAGTTTGCAGCTTCCAGGTTTACTGGTTTTTAAAGCTTATGTCAGTTTACAGGCTTATGTAAACAGTATCAACATATCATTGTTGGTCCTATTCATGGATCAACTTCCATTGTATACCCCACATTATTGGATCAACTTTCATTGTTGACACTTAATAAAAACAAAAAAATTACATGGTATTATATGTATATACAAGTTAACTCCATTAGTTGTACATACTTGCAATCTTTAATACCAACATTCATTCACTTGATAACAAACCATCATTCATTCATAATAAATTAATACTACTAAAATGAATTCGTATATAGATGGATAGAAATCAGTAAATCAAATTAATAATAACATTAATTCATAACAAACCATTACTAATAGATCATCCAAATTGTTCAGAACATAAACATACTTGCATACATTATTTACAATAACTAAGATGTCTTTTTAAACTAACTTCTAATGAGCAGACCTACATTTTACTTATCAAGATCTGTTAAACTACACTAAGATGTTTCTTTAATAGACCGTGAACAGTATGTTGCACTAATCTTACGTTTCAACAGAGTCTTGTAAATTGACTATTCTTCAACTAAGTCTTTTTGTTGTTGTTGTTAGAGCATTTCTCGGCCGAACTCTCAAGCGTTGCTATCTCAAGCTTGTTTGTCAAGTTTAGTTTCCAGAACTACAAGTCTTGATTTCTAGTCCACTTATAGCTAAGTCTCGGATTAGGATAGTAAGTGTAGTTGAGCCTTAGACTCCACGACGTTCATCGATTGAAGACGAAGAACTACTCAAGGGAACTTGTGGAACTTCATCAACAAAAGGTATGTGGAGACCTGAACTTATCTATCACTCAAAAGTCTATCTACTCTATCTCCTATTTCAGAGAAAAGTCGTATTGCTATATAGACTTCAATTATACACATTTGCTATTTCGAGCCGAGTTCATCTCTATTATCTATTTCTCTAAATATGTGTTGGTAAGATTTCGCTTTAGCCAAGTTCATCTTTACTCGTGACGAAAGTCATGTTGATTATTTCAGTAACTTGAAAATCGCTTTGATGAAAATAGTTTGTGAATAACAACTATTTTAACATCCTCTAAGAAAGTTTCAATGATTGAAATGAGAGTTTAGAACAAGTAACCATGTTTGGATATACACATAGTGTGTTCTCACATTTATGTAAAAGTCCAGAACCGGAACCCAAAGTATGCGTACCCGTACGCGTACCGGCGGTTGTTGGAAATCTGGGAAAGTATGCGTTCCCGTATGCATACTGGCGGATGTTTCACGCCCGTGAATTTTTGCTGGAGTTTGGAAGTGTGAATTGGTATGCGTACCAGTACGCGTACTGGCGTAACCAAACTCGGCCCGACTACTTAGATATGCGTACCCGTTTGCATACTTAAGTAGGTTACTTTCTAAAATCGGTTTGTTCATGAACTAAAACATTTATATAATAAGGAATGCAATCTTTTCAAACCATGGTTATAATGTTCATGAATTGATTCGAGTGAATCAAAACCGATTTTTCTTCGATTGTGTCTTGTATACTTCTATAAGATCTAAGCAATTGAACAACTCTCTAACTAGTTCATTTGAGTCATTTGAAATAGTTATGGTGAAGATGAATAAGGTTTATATGAAAGTGCTCATATGGCTAACCATTGGTTAACTATTGTTGACCCGACTAAGTGTACAAGTTTAGGCACGGTTACTCAAACCTAAATGAAGTTACATTTTCATTTGTATATAACAAGCTAAGTTCGATCTAATGGTTGAAAGATATTAGCTTGAATATAATCAGGTTTTCATCTAATGGTGAATATTGAATGCTTTGTTACCAAGGCAACTTAGATTGCAAACCCTGATTTGAAATCTATATAAAGGAGAACTCTAGCAACTGGGAAACCTAATCCCCACACCTCATGTGTGATACTAGTTGTATAAGCTAGAGTCGATTATCCTTTAACCTTAGGTTTTTCACGAAACCCTGTAGGTTAACGACTTAAAGACTTCATTGGGATTGTGAAGCCAAACCCAATTATTTTCTCTGTAGATGCATAATCTGATCTTGCTATTTCTATCGTGATTGAGTACAACCTTAATATTGGATTGAGAGTTATATCTTCAATAGGCAAGATAGAAAAGTAGTCATAAACACCTCATCTCATCGTTTGTGATTCCAAAATATCTTGTTTTGTTAATCGATTAAGATTGTTGTGAGGTGATTGGTAATTCTAGGTTGTTCTTCGCGAATATAATCCGCGTTATCAATTGGTTCATGTTCACCTTGATTTATAAAAAGACGCAACAAAAACTCGTAGGTATATCTGTGGGAGACAAATTTATCTATTCAATAGACTTTTCTGTGTGATACAAATTTTTTTATCAAGTCTTCGACTTTGGGTCGTAGCAACTCTTAGTTGTGGGTGAGATCAGCTAAAGGAATCAAATGTGTAGTATCCTGCTGGTATCAGAGACGTAAGGAGAACGACTATACCTTGAATCAGTGTGAGATTGATTAGGGTTCAACTACATTCTAGACCGAAGTTATCTTTGTACTAAGCTAGTGTCTTTAGCGGCTTAATATAGTTTGGTGTTCAAATAAGAACTAGGTTCCGGGGTTTTTCTGCATATGCGGTTTCCTCGTTAACAAAACTTTTGGTGTCTGTGTTATTTCTTTTCCGCATTATATTTTGTTATATAATTGAAATATCACAGGTTGTGCGTTGAATCAATCAATTGGTAAATCCAACCTTTGGTTGTTGATTGAAATTGATTGATCCTTGAACATTGGTCTTTGGTACCGTTCAAGTTATTTCTCTTATATTCAATCAGTCTCGCAAATCCTTATTTGTTTGATTGCGGATTGAATTGAGAGATTGATATATAGCTCTTTGATATACTTTTCTTGAGATTGAGTCTAACTGTGTAGTTGATTCTCTTGTAAGTGTATTGGAGCTAGTCCATACAGATTGCTAAGCGAAATATTGGGTGAGGCTGTTAGACCCCCGCTTTTTCAATTCGTATCATAGCAGGAAAACATGTTTAAGAACTTACAAGTTTGTGTTTCTAGCGATCTGACTCTATGGACAGTAGTGTTATCTCAATAAATGCTCCACTAGATCCAGGGATTTCAGAATTCTCTTCCATGACTGATTTAATAAAGTCTGTAGAAGAAAATCTATCTAAACCTCCACCAGGTTTAAAATACCTTGAAGTGTATTCAGGGCTTGAAAAGAAGCTTGAGAGATTATCTCTTGATGTTGAGTTATACCTCCAGAAAGAGCAAGAATCTCTTGATAAGCTAAACCAAGTTATTATGAATAATATCCAAGACAGACCAAGTAGTTTTCCTAGCTTGGAATGGCCTGATCATCCATATTACAGATTTGTTAGATTCTTGTTTAGCCTTTTGTTTTCTTTTTTTGTTTTGTATTTTCTTTGTTCCTTTTATTTTTTGGGCCTGTAATCTTGGATGTTTTTTTGATCAATAAAGTTTAGTTTTTGTTAACCAAAAAAAAAGTGTTGTGCCAAGCATCAGACTTCTTGGGGACCCTTTTTTTTATCAAAGATGAATCATGCGTCAAGTCTTCTACAACAACTACCTCGTTGTTTGAAACACAACTTGATGAAGACGAAGAAGGAGCAACAGAAGAAGAATAAGGAAGAATAGAGTCAACACAAACCCTTAACTGGATGTTAAACTTCAACTCATCAATCCCTTTCGTGATGCAATAGTGAATGAAAAAACTCGAATCCAAATCGTGATGAATGGCATTTGAAATCCCTTCCACAGTATAACCAAACAATATGAGGTCTTCAAAGACATAAGTCCAATATTGTTTCACCACACTAGTCATCTCGCTAACAGTAGATGATTCCGCAACAGCATGCGAGACGGTCAAATTGCAAAATGTGAACTTTGCAGTATCCATCTTTGGCCGACAACCATAACAGATCAATAAAATTAATAAAACATTAAAAAAAAAGTTCAGAATTTGGGATCAACAAACCAATGTTGACACCATAATATGTCAACAACCAATGTTGATCCAATAAAACATATGTCAACAACCATTGACACCATAATCAGAAATTATCCAGGTTATTTGTATCAACAATGAAAGTTGATCCGATAAACCTGCATCCACAACCAATGTTGATACAAAAATCTGAAATATTGTACAAATTTTCAGTGTCAACAATGAAAAAACTATGTCAACAACCAAGATTTTGCTACAAAAAGACAACATAAACAGTATCAAATATATGTCAATTCACATCGAATTAATATGCAATCAGTGCAAATGTTAACCTGCTACATGAAATACTACATAAATATACATGCTCCATGTTAAAAATTTCACTGCAAACCATAAGAAAAGAGCCTAAACCTAACCTAATCTACAAATTCAATTACGTCGCACATCAATGTCGAACGTTAGATATGTAAACTAAGTATGTAAACTCAGATATGTAACTGAGTTTATCAACAAAAGCATGATTACACTACTTCTACAAGATATGTAAACTAAGTATATCAACACTAACTTCACTCTCTTCTAACCTCTAATTGATTACACAAACTTTTAACTTCTGATTGATGCCAAAACTGATTCATCAACACTCAGTATTCTCCAAATAATTCATCAACACTCAGTATTATCCAAAATAATTCATAATGAGAACTGGATCATAGAATGTACATTGAAGCTAAAATCATGAATTATAAACCTAACATTGAATCATGAGCTGATATAAGTGAAACAACAGAAATTCAAAATCAAAAACCGAAGATTGAAAAATTGAATAATACCTGTTTAAGAGATGAATCACGATCTCGATTTCAAATAATATGTAAATGAACCAATCAATCCAGTATAATCAAACACACAAAATCAAACTTCCAAAATCATGATCTCTGCAACAGAAAATACGAATAAACTAAAATCAAAGATGAGATTTAGAAACTACAAATTGTACATGCAAATATCATATACATTTCTATTCATCTTCAATAACGAATCACCATTACCAATTTGTTTCAGAAAAACAGACCGAGCAGTAACTGTTGATTCTGTTGTTGATAAAGAAAAGGCTCTCAGATCTCAGATTTACGGATACAATCGATTAAATTGATGAATACAGATTCAGTAGAGAAGAAGAAGATTTTCTGTTGATTCAATCTCTAAATTTCTTAGAGAAATTTTTCGAAAAAAATTTCTTCGAGTTTTCGGCTGATGAAGATTGGCTTCTCTCTCTCTTTCTGTTTTTCTTTCCATTATTAACAGATTTATAATATAGATTAAAATATATATATATATATATGAAGGGTATATTTGTAATGTTGCAGAATCCTTAATGGACCCCTGATGGGCTTTGGATTGACAGGGGTATGTTTTTTGTGTCATAAGGGTATTTGTGAAGCCCATGAAAAGGAGGGACAATTATATAATTACCACTACTTTGAGTTAGTGATATTTAGAAAAGGCTAACCCACCCTCCGTTTAACCCAATCTTCTCTGCTAGATAATTAATTTAAAAAAATTGCCACTCTTCATCAATCAAAATAACTTGTGCATCCCTTTTTGGAAGATACTCTTAGAAAGACCCTGACATGATTGACAATTGTATTGCGAATTTACTTCCTTAAATGGAAAACTCTTAAAACCTACTTAAGAAGTTCCTTTAACATGAGAATTCTTCATTTATTTGACAAAACTTGGGACTTCATCTCCAAAGGATAATTCTAATTCTTTAATCTTCACAATCGCCATCAGTATCTTTGTGAGGCTTGCAACCGAAAATGTTAGAGCACTGCTCGGTCGAACTCGCAAGCGTTGTTATCTCAAGCTTGTTTGTCAAGTTTAGTTGATAAAAAATATATACTTAATTTCTAGTCTACTTATAGCTATGTCTCAGATTAGGATAGAATGTGTAGTTGAGCTTTAGACTTCACGGCGTTCACCAATTGAAGACGAAGATCTACTGAGGAGCTTGGAGAAACTTCATCAATAAAAGGTATGTGGAGACTAAAACTTATCTATCACTCATAAGTCTATTCTATTCTATCTTCTAATGAGACTAAGTCGTATAAATATATATACTTTTACATTATACACATTTGATATTTCGAGCCGAGTTTATCTCGCTTATCTATTTCTCGAAATATGTGCTGGAAGCTTTTTGCTTTAGCTATGTTCATCATATTCTTGACAAGTTTAGTTGGAAACACTTTATTTGTTGGAAACTAAATATTAAGTCAAAAGATGATCATGTGAAAATTACCTTGAACATCTTATATGATTTTTGTGAGACAGTCATTTGATGTTAACTTGGGAAGTTTCTTATTGATCATTCGATCACTTAAAAATTACCTGAAGCTAATGGTATGTGTGAGATTACCATTGTCGTCTTCCAAGGATGTTTCAATGATTGAAATGATAGTTTAGAAAAATTACCCATGTCTGGATACAACATGGTATGCATACCTAGTATGCGAACTGTATTGTGATGATTCAGGTCCGGAACTCTTGTTTGCGTACTTAGTATGCGAAAGGATTTACCTGAGAAGGTCCATAAGTCTTGTTTGCATACCTAGTATGCGAACAGGTTTACCTGAGTTGGGTCCGAAACGGTTGTTCGCGAACCGGGTTTTTGAACGGATTGACTAGGCCAAGGTCCGAAGCTACTGTTCGCGTACCCAGTTTGCGAACATAATGGTTAAGTTCTAAAATTGGTTATGTATGATTCTTATACTCATGAACTAAAACATTTATGATTTAAGGAATGCAAATTAACTTTTCAAACCTTGGATTAATATTCATGAATTGATTCTTGTATAAGTATTTTGTACGATTACGAATCAATCCAAAATTTTTTTTCAATTTGTTCATATGTGTTTTTATGATATAGTGAACAATTGAAAAACTCTATTTGAAACACAATTAGATTTGTTTGATTATCTTTCATAATTGATTGATCATCATATTTGATCTAGAAGTGTTAGATGAGTATGGTTAAGACAAAAGTGTTCATATGGCTAACTCCGGTTAACTGTTACTGAGCCAACCCAATATACATGTTTAGGTACAATTACCCATATCTGAATATAAGTATATTTCTTTTGTTTGTAACAAGCCAAGACCATCTAACGATGGAGATTGATTGCTTAATTTCTAAGCAGACTTAGCTTGAATCTTAAATTAGGAGTTCATCTAACGGTGAATATTGAATGCTTTGTTACTAATCTATCTTAGCTTTGATTATAAGCAACCCTAATTTGAAAGGCTATATAAGGGAGAACTCTAGTAACTGGAAAACCTAATCCCGACACTTTCCTGTATCCTAGTTGCAAACTAGAGTTGATTCTCCTTTAACCTAGGTTTTTCCAAAACCATTATAGGTTAACGAATTGAAGACTTCATTCGGGATTCATGAAGCCAGATCCAACTATTTTCTCTGTATTTGTATATTCTGATCTTATTTGTTCTATCGTATTGAAGTTTATCTTCTCTAAGATTTACTCGAGATTTATCTCCGATGGGTAAGATATAAAAAGTAATCACAAACATTTCTTCGTCTCAGACTCTTGTGATTACACAATAACTTCTTATGTTAATCAGTTAGGTTATTGTTAGGTGGCTGATATTTATAGGCTGCTCTTCGGGAGTATAAGACCGTATTATTAGTTGGTTCCTGTTCACCTTGATATTTGTATCAAAAGACGGAACAAAAATAAAATAAATAATAGACATATCTGTGGAAGACATATTTGTTTATAAGTCTTCGACTTTGGGTCGTAACAACTCTTAGTTGTGGGTGAGATCAGCTAGGAATCAAGTGCGCAAAATCCGACGTGGTGCTAGAGGCGTAAGGAACGCGAGACTTGGTTAGGGCTCAACTACATCCCAGTCCGAAGTTAACTTGTAGTAGGCTAGTGTCTATAGAGGCTTAATACAGTGTGGTGTTCAAAGATGGATAGTCCCGAGGTTTTTCTGCATTTTCGGTTTCCTCGTTAGCAAAATTTCTAGTGTCTGTGTTATTTATTTTTCGCATTATATTTGTTTATATAATTGAAATATCACATGTTGTGCGTAGTTCAATCAGTTGGTAAGTCCGACGTTGATTGTTGGATATAACTTGATTGACACTTGGGTATTGATCTTTGGTACCATCCAAGTTATTTCTCATATCAATCAGGCTCACGAATTTCTATCTGTTCGATTTGCTGATTGTATTGAGAAAGAGAGATAAAGCTCTTTGATATAATTCTTGATTGAGTCTCACTTTTAAGTTGGTGCTCTCGGAATTATATTAGAGTTTAGTCCATACATATTTCATAATTAATTATTGGGTGTGGTTGTTATACCCTGCTTTTTCAAAAAAATTATCAGTTGAATTTATAATCTTGGTTAACTTTTTCAAAACAAAAAAACTGAGACATTTTCCAATTGCAAGCTCTACTGAAAGAGGGATTGCAATTGAAAGGTTGAAGAATTAGAATTTTCTCACAGAGATGAATTCTCATGTTTTGTTAAACCAATGAATAGTCTCATGTTGGTAGTATATTTTGGTTGGTAAGCACCACAACTTGTTAACTAGTTTTCCATGGGTTTTACATTTTATCAGTACAATTGTTAATTATAATAGGGTCTTTTCTAATGGTCTTTATTAGATGCACATGCCAAAAACGGATGCACAGGTTCTTTTATATTGATGAAGAGCGGTCGAGCTTGTTACTACTTATCTAGTCGGGAAAGTTGGTTAAATGACGGGTGGGTTAGATTCACTACAAATCATCTATTAGTTGATGGAAAGGCATTGGGTATTGCATAACTTATTTGCTATATGAGATATGCTTCACTTCTCTTTTTTCTTTTTTAATTTTATTTGATTACATAGTAATGTGTGAGAATTATTGCAAAACTTATTTGTCAAATGAGAAGGTTGTCATATCGTGAATCGAAACGCGAATGGTTTTCTCATTTTTAAGCTCCAATCATATATTAAATTACGACCATTTTTATATATGCCTTCGGATTTTTATTTTTTTTGATGGGGCAGCATGAACTCCAGCAAATTTACAGTATGAAATATAGTTGTATTATTAAAGACCATCGGCAATGCAGTTGCTTCATTTAGCTTGTCGACATGTAACTTTTTGTGGGATTTTATCTTGTGCTATTAAAGACCAGGTATAATCTGTTCACTATCCCCATTTTTCAGGAATGATTTTTTAGGGACCATGGTCTTTTTGAGGGGACCATGGTTTTATTAGGTCACCTTCCCTATAGTGATAAAGGGTGTCCTAAAACGTTGAAATGGCTAACCTATCCTTAACCTAATTTAATTTAAAACCAACCTAATAACCACCTATATATAACCACTACCTCCTTCCACTATCACCGCCCACCACCGCCGATTACCACCACCACCATCTCCGATTATCACCATCACCACCACCACCACCGCCCATCACCGTCGATTACCACTACCACCACCTCCGATTATCACCACCACCAACCACCGATTACCACCACCACCTCCTCCCACCACCACCGCCACCGCCTATTTAAGAAATGTAACAACATCAATGCAATCACAATTAAGTTCGGTTACATAATAATTTTATCGAGTATAAAAGACGCCAGCCGCAACCTGATTCTGCCATGGGACCACTCCGGAGGTATTTTCCAACAAACCCTTCACTTTAATTTGATTTTGATTGCTTCAATCGAATAGAAATCATCAAAATAGGGTTTTAATAGGAGTTACAGAGCCATGTTCGGTTACGCCGATTTTCCAAAAAACCCTAGTTTACTAACCGAACTTCTTGAAAACGAAGAACACGAAGAACAGTTCGGTTGTTTCGCAGAAAAATTTAAAACTACAAAGTAACCGAACTCCATCCTTAGAACCGAAAAAAAAAACAAATCCAGTCTAACCGAACTGTGTTGTTGTGGCTACTATGTTTAGTTCCAAAATAACCGAACTTAGCCAATAGAGTTCGGTTTGTTTGCAAAAACTTTTAAAACTACAAAGTAACCGAACTTAGCCAATAGACGCTAGAACTTCACTTTTTTTTGTTTGTTTGTTAAGTTCGGTAACTTCACAATTTTATCGCAGAAACCGAACTCAGAGTTCGGTTGGTAAACTGTTAGGTTCAAGTTTGCGAAAGAACCGAACTTTGTAAACTTATATACTCTTATATTACGTAAAGTTCAGTTAGATCAAAAGTGCATGCAGTTTGCGAACCAACCGAACTTTGTACACCAAAGTTCGGTTAGTTGAGAACCAACCGAACATAACGCTGTAACTCCTAGAAATTCTATTATTTGAGAGTTCGGTAACCTGCGTGTTTGGAACAAGTAACCTAACTACACTTTCAGATGAGTTCGGTTACTTGTTCATCTCACGGGGCAACCGAACTACAGCTTCAGATGAGTTCGGTTACTTGTTCTTCATATAAAGTAACCGAACTGTTCAAAATCCAGTTCAAATCCGGATCATTTTTAAGATTGACAAATATTCTAGGAGAGGATGGAGATGAAGAATCAAATGAGTTTTCATCATTTGAATACTCAAACTTAGTGAATTAGAATTTTTTTTTTATTTTCCATGTTTTTCTCCTTCATCTTCTCTAACTCTACTCTCTCAATAATTCTACTCAACTAATAATAAACCCATCTTTTAATTTAATCTCACTAATTGTTTTTAACTAAATCATTCACTAATCATAACCTAAAATTAATTAAGAGGATAGATTAGGTATTAAATAAATAACTAGATATGAGGTGACCTAAAATTACTTCTAATGCCTTTACCCAAAATAAAACCATGGTCCCCAAAAAAACCATGGTCCCCAAAAAGTCGTTCTTTTTCGGTAGCTAAGAAAGTCTCACCATAGGCCATCAGTTGTACGAACAAGCATATTCATACTGACCACATAGTATGCTGGTATGCCAGTGGCAGCAACACCTGACCGTGACTGTGTCTAAATGTGAAACATATTTACGTAGTTATCAGATCTGGGCATGTGAATTTTTGTTGGGTAGTATGAAGTTCCAAATACTAAGTGAGAGATACATCTTCTTTAATGTACGACTCCATCTCTCTCATCTTCTCTTAGCTCACCGTGGAACCATTTCTCCCGGCTTCTTCTAGCCGTTTTCTTTGTCCTCTTGCTTCTCAACGTTCTTCTCAACGGCTAGTTCTCACCGTTTCTATCCGGAATTCTATGCCGGAAATCAAATTTGATTGATGTTCCTTCTTCACTTCTCTAAACTATGAAATCATCAAATTATACAGGAGACACCAGTCTCACTATCATCACAGACATCACTAATAACATCGGCATCTCAAAAATCACCAACCCCAATCTCACCCAGTACTACTATCATCTATATGGCTTCATCAATCACTATTACTTATAATATTGGAAAAATCAACATGGAAAACTGGAGGGAATTCTATTCTCAAGATCATGATAGACAATTACTCAGAAACCAGAAACACACCAACATTCTTAGATCATGCTGGATAAAAACAAGAAATCTTAACCCTCCCCCTGAAACTTTTCAATCCAAGCCTACCCATATGTTTACAGTTTACCTCCCACAAGGTCATTTTCATCACCATCATCCCCCACACTGTCAATTCAACAACAATTGCATTCATATCACACAACCCAATATAACAATTTATCTCACGGAAAAATCTAAATACCATTCATTCAAAACAAAGTATAAAAAGCATAATCCATGTCTAAACAAAGCATCAAACCTTCAACATCAAATACGCTACCATAAGAGAAGAAATATCCAAAACAATTACAAACCCACATCTAAAAGTCACCCAAACATCCAAAATAATCCCCGAAATCTAAATAAAGAAGATAAAAGAAGCAAGATCTAACCAGCTACTGTGGAATATCACGAGTCTTGCTCCGTGTTCCCTGACTAACACTTCTAGTTCGACTGCGAGTCAAACAAACTCTAGATGTTACTCTTGGCGCACCAGGATCAGGAGATTGAAGCTCATCAGTATCAGCACCACCTTCAGCAACATCAGGAGCCGAAATCGAAGGTTCAGGAGTAGTTATAGAAGCACTTCCCTAAGGCACAAATGCAGGAGCAGTTGGATTAGCAGCTGGTTAGGTTCCTGGAGCTCCAAAACCTGCAAAAATAGCACGACCTATTCTCCCTGTAGCAGGACAAAGAGCATCCATCACCGGAAACCGCATAGGCCCGTCTCTGCGCATCGGTTGACCAGCCAAATGACGAACGATCCTCCTTTCTCTAGCATTAAGAGTGATAGATTGGTAACCAATCCGACTCACACCAGACACCAGGAATCGATCAGCCACTACAACAACACCCTCATGAACCTCAAAAGGCCCATATTTGGGATGGAAGGCATACAAAATCCAATGATCATCTCCGCCCAGTTGAGGATGTGTTGCATATTTGGGCATACCAGTAATATAGCTCTCACCATTATCTCCATTCATAGTCGCATCATCTTGATTCACACCTTCAGCTGCGTGTTGAGCGCTACTGCCAAATCCAAATTTAGAATATATATCTGCAAATGGGGTTACTTGTTTCTTGTCCAACGGCTTCAGGTTTGGGTTGATTGAAGTGTCGTCGAAGACGATCTACTGGAGAATCCATCAACAACTCATGCATAACTGCACCTTGTGGTCGGTCTTCTTGCAAATCTTTCTCAAGCTTCACTTCAACATTATGCTGCAAATCCTCCAAATACCAGGAGAAATCGGCTTCATACTCAGGGGATTCACAACCCTGTGGAAAGGGAATTCCATAGGGCAACCGAGTAATACAATGCTCCCGAGGACACCAATGGATTCTTGGTTCATCCTCAACCTCATGAAGTTTCCGCTTTCCCTTTCGATCATCATCATTTCTCATATCAGACATAGCAATTGGAGAACCCTAAGTATCAAAAATTATGAAGAAAGAGCAGAAGGAAGTTCAACAGAGAAATTGAAGTCTCCTCTCCCTTCAATTGACGCATTTATAAAGATTATAGGAGACAGTTTCTGGGGTCTATCTTCTTTAAGAGACAACGGTTTCCAAAACGAAATTTTTTTCGTATTCCTTACTTCACAACCTATCTCTGTCGCTTCATTTCTCCTCTCTAAAGGGCATTATTACCTACATCCTATGGATTACATCCATTTTAAATTTAAACCCACTAACCTCATGTCTCACTGTGTGACAGATGGCAATTGGAAGGAGGAAATTCTTACATTTGGAAACACAGAACATTCGGCGCCAATAACTACTCCAATGCATCTCCCACGTATTACCCACTTAAGTGCAATTCAGTCAGACAGGTTTCCAATTCAGTTAGCGGTTTATCTGACTCAAAGAACCCTCAAGGCTGACTGTCAATTCTCAATACAACAAAACTTCTTACTTGTTTTACAAATTGAACTCCTCAATGCTAGTATCAATCACATGTTTGAAAGATACCATACTCAAGGAGAGACCATTCATGTGTTTCACTGCCAAACTCTTGAACAACTCTGCCTCCTCAGGAGGCTAACTCAAGGTTTGCCCTTCCTTAGCATTGCTCAATTAGTCAGCAAGGTAATCCTACTCTCCTCTGACTATCTAAGCCTTATTATTACTTCTCTCAGAAATGGTATTATTATCACTGATAAGTCTACTGATTCTAGAGTTCACCTTGGCGACACTCTGCTAAGCACAACCAAAGGCATCATCATACATAATACTCTGTGGATAGCTAACCCCATCAGCTATTATAATTTATTCTTTGTTAGAGTTTGTTCTTTTCACAGGTCAACCCCTCAAGGTATATCAATAGTCAAACAATCCAAGATAGTCAGTAAACCCAGCAACACGGACTCTGGAGAAGGACTACTAGCACATGGTACCTGTACTTTTCTTTAGATCAAATTTGGAATTTTAAGCCACATCATTATCAGGCACAACTAAACAACAAAATGAACCACCACAAGCCAGTCTATCTACACATTCAAATTCAAATTAAAGTTATCAGAACTAGTACTTATCACAATACAATTCTCTATACCATTCTCACAACCATTATTAGTTTCACAACACCTCTTATGGCCTCCACCTCAGAAACTAATTCCTCCCATCAAGTTGAAAATTTGGTTGAACAAATGAACTCCTCACTAAACATCCCTGAAGATCTATTCTCAAAAGTCTTCATCAATGCTGAAAACATCTTACCCAAAAAGAAAGAAGATTGGAAATGGGTCTTTATAGGAAGGTACTGCAGCAAAATCTCTCATGAAACTAGGACCATCTCAAGGTTCATCAATACTAACTGGGATCTTAGAAGACAAGCAGAAGTTAATCTATGGAGGAAAAAAAGAAATTATTACTCTATCAGACTTGGCAGCATTGAAGATTACCAGGTATTTAGAAAAGGAGGAACTAGAGGAATCTTTGATAAACTTATAGTCTTAACTGAAGTTCCACCATCTGGTCCAGACTACATTGATGAAGCTAGTTTTTATAGAGTTCAGATATGGGCTCTTATCAAAAGAGTACCAAGACACATCATCCCTGATATTAGCAACATCATCAAACCAGCAGGAATCTTTTAAGGAGCCAAGAAAGCTTATGGAAGAGATGAAGATGAGAAGAACTTGGAAGTCTTCTTAACCATTGATGTTACCAGAGCTTTCAAATATGGTATTGATGCCTATGAAACACCCTCTCTGTCCTACTGGCTTGAAATGGCTTATGCCTTACATGACATTGCCTTCTGTAAGGTATGTAGAATCCTAGACCATCCTGGTCCGCTTTGTGAAGACAAGGAAAAACAATTACCAACAGTTAACCAAAGAATTCACCCATCCAATCTAAACAATGCCTACCATAAACATCCAATACCCCAACCAACTCCAACATCAGTAGCCCTCAAAGTAATATCAAAATAAGACACTACTTTGACAGAGATGCTGCTGAGGAATTCGCAATCAAGATGAGACTAGCACAAAGGCAGATTGCTTTTAAGATTAGCAGCGAGAAGTTGGATGGTCCAGAGGATTTCATAATCTTCAAAGCTGTACTGAATCAACCATTAGAGGGAAAAATACCTACTATCAACTCTGAGGTTATAGCTTGTCAAAAGAATCACAAAAGGATCATGGATCAACACAAAAACAAGAACAAAATGCTTAAAAAGAAGAATATCAACATCAAAACTGCTGCTAGAAATCAAAATCCTACTACTGAAGATGGGGGAATAAATGATATCAATCCTGATACTATCTTTCCAAAAGTTCAAAACCCATATACAAACCTCTCAATACCCTCTGTTCTTTCCACAACCCCATCTCTAGCAGAAATCCAACAACAAATCAATGATGACTTCAACAACCAGAAGAAGCTGTTTGGGAAAGAAGGAAAAAAGAGTTCAAACTTAAAGCAGTTGACACTAACCTGCACCCACAGCTAATTGACCCAAAAAGGAAGCTCTTTATCTCCTCCACACCTATTGAGCACCTCACTCATATTGAGGATCAGAATCATCCAGCCAAAAGGAGCAATAACACTTTCATGCAAATGGAGGAAGATCAACTGACTAACTTGACTATTGGTGCTCCTAAGGGGGCGAATCCTTCCCCAAATCTCAAGGTAATATATTACACTCCCTATCATTCTTTACTCTTTAAATAGCATGATAATAGGAACAAGATTTTTCTTCTGGAATTTTTATCTATCCTTAGATTAAGTAAGAAGAATGACAATAACACTCACTCAACTATCTCTTGCATAGGATATCTTATTATCATATTTTCTTATCCTAACGTGTCTTACTTCTGGCAATTCTACACTGCCATGGATTGGAATTGCCAAGGCCCAGGACAACCCCAAACTAGTAGACACCTAAACAACATGCTAGATAAACATAATCCTGACATCTTCGTTTTATCTGAAACTAAACAACAGTCTAGCAACTTAAAAATCATTCTTGAAAACATAGGAGTCACTAATTTCTGGTTTGTTGAACCTAAAGGAAAAAACAATACTGTTGGAGGCCTAGTGTTAGCTTGTAAAAAAAATCTTAAGTTCACTATAGAAGACTTATCCAATCACCATATTACTGCCACAATCTATCCTAGTACAGGCACACCCTGGCTCTTCACAGGCTACTATGGTAGTCCCTATACCACACCTGATAAAATCAATTCTTGGAAAATGATAGAGAATACTGATAAAACTAATACTCTTCCTTGGTTGATAATGGGTGATTTGAATGTTGTCCTTCATGAACATGAGAAATTCAGCCAACATCCTATTGATACTTCTGAAGCTAACATTTTTATGGAGAAAATTGAAGAATCAAATCTTACTGATCTGGGCTATACTGAGTGTCCTTTTACCTGGACAAACAGAAGAACTGGTATTCACCTTACTGAACAAAGATTGGATAGAGGGCTGGCTAATGAAGTCTGGCTTGAAATACCCCTGGCCACTTCAGGCCTATATCTTTGTGTAATACCACCTACAAAATAATATCAAAACTTCTGGATCAAAGATTAAAACCTCTTTTACCTTCCCTCATCTCCCCCTTTCAGTCTGCTTTCATTCATGGCAGACAAATATCTGACAACATAGCTATTGCCCATGAGATTATTCATCACATGAATACTAGAAGAGGAAAAAAAGGATCTAATGGCACCATGGGAATCAAAATTGATATGGCCAAGGCTTTTGACAGAGTTAATTGGGAATTCCTTATGCAAGTCATGCAACAAATGGGATTCAACACTCAATGGTACAATCTGGTTCATCAATGCATATCCACCACCACCATGGTTGTCTTGGTGAATGGCTCTCCTGGAAAGTTCTTTAAACCAACTAGAGGTCTCAGGCAAGGAGATCCATTATCTCCTTATTATTTCTGTTCTGTATGGAATCCTTATCTAGATATTTGACTGCTGCTGAAGCTGAGGGTCTTATTCATGGAACCAAAATCTGCAGTGAAGCACCTAATATCAATCACCTCCTTTTTGCTGATGATTGTATGATTTTTTGCAAAGCTAATTTGGAAGAATGTAACAACTTAATCAAGATTTTTCAAAACTTTGGGCATTCCTCAGGACAGCTCATAAACTTCTCCAAATATGGTATATTCTTCAGTAAGAATACTGATCCTAGCATTGCTAACAGCATAAGTGATACTATGAAAGTTCAAAGAATTGATACTTCTGACAAGTACCTGGGGTCCCCCCTCTTCACCAACAGAAGCAAGATTCAAGCTTTCAAACCTGGTGTGGACAAACTAAAGCTCAGACTGGCAGGTTGGAAATCTACTCTATCTACAGCTGGCAAAGTCACTATGATCAAAACAGTTACCTCAACATCTAACATCTATCAAATGAATTGCTTCAAACTCCCAAAAGGCACCTGCAAGGAGATAAATAATATACAAAGAAATTTATTCTGGAATAAGGATCAAGACAAACCCAAAGGTCTCTTCTACATTGCTTGGGATGATGTCAACAAACCAAAAGCGCTAGGAGGCCCGGGCTTCAAAAACATGGAATACTTCAATCTGGATATGATTTATAAAATTGCTTGGAGATTGATAGAAGAACCACACTCTCTGTGGACCAGTACTATGAAGGCTTCTCACTTCCCAAACAAGGAAGTCATTAGAATGGAAACAAAGCCAAAAAACACTGATTCCTGGATTTGGAAAGGAATTTTAGAAGGCATCACCTGCATTCAAAAGTATTATATCTGGAAAATAGGGGATGACACCAACATACATATCTAGGAAGATAGATGGATAGAAGATCTACCTGACATTCTCCAAAAACCTCTTCACTGCCCCTCCAACCTGGAAACTGTTAACCAACTCTTCAATACTATTGGGGAATGGGATCATCATATAATTTCCCTCTGGTTTCCTCAACATATTCAAAAACTCATTCTCTAGACACATCATCACCCTAACTCTGTGGACACCATCCAATGGAGCTTAACTCATACTAAAAAATTCACAGTTAAATCCCTTTATGATAAACAGATTGAGGATAAATATGCTGGAGATACTCTTACAGCTCCATGGGGAGATATTTGGAAATTAGATACCAACCCAGCCATCCAACTATTCATATGGAAATGTGCTCATGGAATTCTACCAACAAATGCCAAGTCTGCTGGTATCCTAACCTATATTAACCCTCTCTGTAATATCTGCAAGTGTGCAAATGAAGACATTACTCATGTGCTCCTAGCATGTCCTGCTGCTTCAGATGTTTGGAGGAATCTCTTTGGGGAGAATCACCATCTTTTTATTAATCACAGATCTTTTCATGACTGGTTTAATAGTTGGTTTTCACCAGACAATACCACAACCAGCTGGAACTCTTCTTATGCTACCATATGCTGGTTTATCTGGAAAGCTAGATGTGACAAAGTTTTCAGACACATTGAGCCTAATGCTGCTGCTGCTACTGCTTTGAAAATCACTCAACACCTTTGCTCCCATGACAGGGTTCTGAACAAACCCAGTCATATCTTAAACAACATCTACTATCAAGCTAACAATGCTGAGGATAACTTGAGCACTCACACCAGAGGCAGACAGTTACAAGAAAAATTTGGAATCACTATTAGCATACATATTATGGAAGCTTATAATATTTTGGCTAATGGTAATGGATTTCAGTATACTAACTTTGCTTTGGTGGCTCTTTCTTTCTCAGGCCAATGCATGGGAGCCAGAAATGTTAAAGACCCAGCAATTGGACTTAGTAGATCAAGCAGAGCCTGCAGAGGAGCTCAACTAGCACTGACCTGGGAAAAAGAGATGAAAAAGACCAACATCAACTTTGAAGCAGAAGAGGATGATATTATACAAGCCATTCACACAGCCTACAAAATTGCAGTACAACAACGGTTCCAAGAAACCTCTCTGATTGAAGATAGGAAATTAGAAGTTATCGACTTTGTTTTGGGAAATCTCACTAAATTAGATAGTCAGCATCAAAACAATGCTGCCAAACTAGTTAGGACCACTAGCACTTCTCTTCTATTCCAGAACATGAACTGGAAAGGTACCAACTTGCATCCTTTTTGGCAAACTTTACAATCTAGTCCAAACTCTATAATTCAGGATTACTGTAATAACTCTTCTAATTTGGCTAGGGATCCTCTTAGAGCTATGATTGGCTCAGTCGATTCTCAAACTATTGTTGTAATTTTGGAGTAAATTGCTCTTTTTAGAGCTTCTGTTCTCTTTTTATTATAAAAAAAAAATACAAAGTACTAGAAGTCTTGATGTTTCTCCCCGTGAGTAAATTTTGTCGTTAACTGTGCTAATCAGTGCTGTTGGGATATGATTTCACAACCAATTTGAATCGAAAAATCCTCGCTTAAAGATGTTACCTGTTTCAACAAATTTGTTACATTTAATTTGCTCCATGTGTACGTCTGATTTTAGCTCAATTACGGTATTTCGTGTATCAATGCACACATTCATTTCTATCACAGAGGTTAAAACGGCAGTGTCAGACTGGTAGCTAGCCTTTGATTATCCCATCCGCCGAGACTAAGGCGGTCCCCATGAATACCAGGATACCCATAGTATCTGGCCGAGGTAAACAAAACAATGTTGTTCCTTGAGGGTATGAAGTATTATGAACCCTAAAAGTGGTAATTTCGTGTCACTGACATAAAAAAGACTTAAGATTTGGTCTTTACACTCTGCACATATATCTGCTTATCTCATGTACTCAGTCACTCACGCAGTCCAACAACTCTACTACTGTCATCTCATTATGACTTTCCTAGTAAATTCACTCACACTCTGAATTTTTCAACTTCAGTCAGTCAGTACCGTGCTGTTAAATTTGTTTCCTTTTATCTCGTACCAAACTCTGTTTCTACATAAATACTCCTCCCCTCCCTTTCGAATAAATACACAACAAGAGAGAAACAAACCCAGAATCAGAAAATTAAACCCGTTTCTTGATGATGGAATTCAAGAATCACCCGTTCTTGTTCATCATCATCAACTTCTTCTTCTTCATCTTCTTTATTTTCTCTTCAATTTCTTCTTATCAAATTCAATCATTCCCGTTACCACCCAAGATCAATGGTGGGAAATGGGTTCTTTTGAAACAGAGTATTGGGATATCAGCAATGCATATGCAAGTACTGAATAATAATAAAGTTGTGATCTTTGATAGAACTGATTTCGGTGCTTCTAATCTATCATTACCCTTTGGTGTATGTAGGTTTGATTCAAATGATGTTGCTTTAACTACTGATTGTACAGCTCATTCTTTGATTTATGATATTTCTTATAACTCAATATCACCATTAATGGTTCAGACTGATACTTGGTGTTCTTCTGGTTCTGTTATTTCAAATGGAACCCTAGTTCAAACTGGGGGTTATAATGATGGTGATCGTGTTATTCGTATTATATCTCCTTGTCAACAGCAGCAGCAGCAGAATCAGAATTGTGATTGGATTGAAGTACCTGAGTATCTCTCTGTTAGAAGATGGTATTCTAGTAATCAAATTCTTCCTGATGATAGAATTATAATTGTTGGTGGAAGAAGAGCTTTCAGTTATGAATTCTTTCCAAGAAAACAACAACAACCCGGTACCGGCAATTCTTCTTATTATTTAGGGTTCTTGGAAGAAACCAGAGATCATTATGATGAGAATAATCTTTACCCATTTCTTCATCTGTTACCAGATGGGAATTTGTTCATCTTTGCAAACAGACGTTCGATCTTGTTCGATTATACGGGTAACCGGGTTTTGCAAGAATATCCGATGATACCCGGTGATGATAAAAGGAATTATCCAAGTACTGGTTCGTCAGTTTTGTTACCAATACGTTTATCAGGTTCGAATTCATCATCGTCGGGAAACCACTTGCCGGAAGCAGAGATTATGGTTTGTGGCGGTGCACCACCAGGCGCATATGCTCAAGCTCAGCATGGGAATTATGTCGGAGCATCAAAAACATGTGGGCGAATTAAGGTGACTGATCCGAAACCCGAATGGATAATTGAAGAAATGCCCATGACACGTGTCATGTCCGATATCCTAATCCTTCCCACCGGTGATTTGATTATCATTAACGGAGCTCATAATGGTACAGCCGGTTGGGAATCAGCAGTTAATCCGGTTTTACATCCGGTTCTTTATCTGGTAAATGAACCAGATCCGGATCAGCGATTCAAGGTACTAAACCCATCACCCATACCCAGATTATATCATTCCTCTGCCGTTTTATTACCGGATGGCCGTATTTTAGTCGGAGGCAGTAATCCGCACAGATTATACAATTTTACCGACGTGACTTACCCAACTGAGTTAAGTCTAGAAGCTTATTCACCACCTTACCTTTCGGATCAGTACTCAAATCTCCGCCCTAGGGTCATATCAGTAGGACCCACCGGCTCATCCTTAATATATCAAGGGATGTTTACCGTTACGTTGTACTTACCGTTTTATCCCGAAAAGGATTTATCGGTGACGTTATTATCACCGTCTTTTACTACACATTCTTTCGCTATGAATCAGAGAATGTTGGTGTTGAAAGTGGTGAGTCTTCTTCAGCTGTCTACCACCGTTTATCAGCTAAGTGTGATTGGTCCACCGACGCCTAAGATCGCTCCACGTGGGTATTATATGTTGTTTGTTGTTCATGATTTGATCCCTAGTGAAGGTGTCTGGTTGAAGATGGAGGGTTAAAAAAAATTGTTAGTAATATTTTTTTTTTTTACCCATTTCTTGTGGTGTAATGTAAATTAATCTAGGGTGCCTTAATCTAGTGATTTGATGTATTTTTTATATTCTTTGCAATGAAACAAGTTACTGTTTGGGGTTCATGAATATACTTGATTTGGTTTTGTTTTGTTCTGACAATTACTGTATTTGGTGATTTGATGATGTACGCATTTGTGTCAGTTAGTAAAGAAGGAGGGGTCCTTAAATTTAAGGGTCTTCCCCCATCTGCACTACAAATATTAGGAGGAGCCATAAAGAGGGTGGCTGGGAGGTTTACGGTTTACCTGTTTCTCTAACTTGAATTCTCCAGCTTGGTAAAGCATGGCCTTGGTATAGAAGGCATTTAATCCTGACATATGGGGTTTCAAGATCAGGCATGTCTTGCATCCATCAAAAACAACGACAATAAAACATTAAGTGCTGAGTTTTCTTTTCTGGAATAATTTCATGACCTTTTTGAAAATTTGTTCCCTGTCTGGCCACTGGTGACTGGTGCATCAAAGTTGTGGTATACTCAGAAGAGACTTGGGGAAAAATCCATACTAACTCTGGATGTCCTTGGACTTCCGCTGTTTTCTCGTTTAAGCATGCTGCTGGGTTGTAAAGTGCCATATAAATTGGACTGTCGAAAGAGAAAATAGCCAAAACTTCCCCGACAACAAAAGTAGTGGACGCAACAAATAAACTATTCAACCATTAAGATTCTTTTTTTTTTTATATATTTATGATAACATTGCAACATATATTGCCTGACCAAGGAAAAGTCTACTCCTGTGGAATCACGAGGGGACTTTTCACATGGTACGTTGTCCGAGGATAATTATAGGACCCTTTTATAAAGAAGGTTATTATTGGGCGTCACACGTCAATAAAGGGGTTTCACTTGGATTCTTAGTGTCCAAAAAAGTGGTTATGGGTTATCCTAACACCAAAACAAAATATCTAGATTACCCTTGAACTAAAATAAAAACTTAAAAACCAAATTTTTTCTATTTTAATTCAACAAAAAACTGCTCCTCTTCATCTTTCTTCTCTTCCTCTGCTCCAAGCATCTCAAGAATCACAATTTCAAACTCCACAACAACAACCCATGGTGTATGTTAGGTAATAATCGTTCAAACCCATCTTTGTTTACTCTTTTTTGTGCTTAAAATAGGTTAGATTGAATGAAATCGGAATAAAATTAGGTTTCAGTTATTCATCTGCTCGTCTGCGTTCGGGTCTAGGTTTTTAAACGTAAAATTTTGAAATTGAAGAACTTACGTCTAGGTTGAATTCAATCCAACCGTAAAATAGGATTTGCATGTAGTCTTACGTCTAGATTTTGTTTGAATCAAACCGTCCAATGTTGTATTACGTTTAGGTTAGTTTACTAAATTTTCCTTTTGTAAATCTAGACGTAATTTCAATTTTACGGTTTGTATTTCTATAGGATCAACCTGGACGTAATTCTTCCTGTATGTTTTATAGAGGAAGTTTCAAATTGGATTACGTCTAGGTTCGTGGTGCAACTTTACCGGACGTAATCTTTTATGTCTAGGTTCGCAAAGTTACTTTTCCAGACGTAACCTCCTACGTCCAGGTTCGCAAAATAAATTTTCCAGACGTAATACACTACGTTTAGGTTCGTGAATTTTTTTCAGACAAATTCTCCCACGTCTGGGTTTTTGAAGTGTTTTTTCCAGACGCTAACCTAACCTAGACGTAAAACAAGTAATAAATACCTATGCAAAAACTATTTACGGCTGGGTTTGGATGACAAAACCTAGACATAATTCAGGTTTTGTCCTATTGGAAACCAGTTACGGTTTGGAGTTCTTCCAAATCCAGACGTAAAATTGAATTACGGTTGGCAACAAAGCTCAACCCAACCGTAATTTTCCATGAAAGTCTAAAAATCTCAAACTTTTTACGTACTTAAGCTAGTTTTGAGAGAAATTGAACCCATGGGAGATAGTTTAGAGGTGTACCTGTTGATTTTCAACCATTGGTTCTTCACTTTGTTGATTTATTTCTTCAATTGGTTGAGATTCATCATCACTTTGTGTTAAACCCTCTCTACCATCTAACAAATTCATCTTCTTAATTTAATTATTATCTAATTAAATTAAAATTAATTACATAAGGGTTGTTCGGTCATTACAAAATTATTTGAGATAAGGGGTTTTTGATATTACTTGTGGGTGACCCATTTTTGTCTTATTAGGTGACGCCCCTCTAATGGAATGTGACGCCCCAATAATAGCCTTCTTTATAAAATCAGTAAAAATTTTGTTATCTAAAACCTGACGAGATTGGGGTATACCCAGATTAATTGGGGTATACCCAATAAGACAAAATCTAGTCATTATGAAGTAAAACCAAGCCAACCCTTAACTTTGTATTTTCTAAATGGCTAATATGTCCTTGTTTAATTAACATTGAAAATTCTGATTAGGTTAATTAATTAAGTAGATTAAAACTTCTCAAATTATGAAATTGAGTTATGAAATTTTGTTTTTGATTGAACTTATTTGGGAAGGTTTTTGATGAAAAAAAATTTGTTTTGAGAAAATCTTTTGGAACGGAAATGAAAGCACACTACCTTAACACTTCTAAAGAGGGGATTGCAAAGATATTGTATGAAATCATACTCAAAATTAGATTAGAAATCAACACTTTCAGTTCTGAAAGTATGAAAAGTCGGCAAGGTCGACGATGAAGACCTTGCCGACTTTTTTTTTTGACATACAGGAGACGACAGAAGAAAAAAAAGTCAGCAAGGTCTTCAAAAAATACCCTTCCGGCTGTTGAAAATACCCTTCCGGATGTTGAGAAAAATGTATTAGTCGGAAAGGTTTTCAAAAAATACCCTGCCAGCTGTTTATTAGTCGGCAAGGTCTTCAAAAAATACCTTGCCGGCTGTTGAAAAAATTTACAGTCGCCATGGCTATTATGAAAAGTCGACAAGATATGCATGTCACGACCTTGCCGGCTGTATTGGACGACAAGGTATTCAAAAAATACCCTGCCGGCTGTTGAAATTTTTTTACAGTCGCCATGGGTATTATGAAAAGTCGACAAGATATGCATGTCACTACCTTGCCGTCCGAAGACACAGAAGTCATAATTTTTTATTTCTAACCTAATATAACAATTATATAACAACCAAATCACACAACATAATGATGGGTTTAAGTCTAGACATCACTTAGAGTCTTCTTTTCGCCGACCAACGTTGGAAAATCAATGTTGAAGATTTTCGGTTGATGGAAGAAATGGAAGAAGATGAAGGGGAAGAGCAGAGAGATTAGGGAAGATTAAGAGTTTTTTAATTTTAGGGTTTAATTTTCAGTTAATTAGTTCAAGGGTATTAAAGTAAAATCACCAATTTTGACCACCCCTTAGCAAGAGCACTAGGTCCATTTAGATTTGGGTATACCCCAATTAATCTGGGTATACCCCAATCTCGCCAGGATCTAAAAGCCTTATCCGATATAGGTCGGTAATCTTCACTTTTGATGGTTATCTGATGTAAAAGTTAAATACCTAAGAGCACCTGTGATTATAAAAGCTAAAAAAATAAGCTAAATTTAGCTTTAGTTTTGGGAGATTTTCCTCACGGAGAAATTGTAAAACTCACTTATAGCCTGTTTCGATTCATATTAAAAACTTGAAATCAAAAAGCAAGAATTAGTTTGGGTATAAGATTTTAAAAAGATTTCGTGAGTTAAAAAGAATCAACCATTTATGGAGTAAACATATTTATTTCTGATTTCTGAAACTCGTATCAAATTGATGAACATTATGGTTGTATTTCTCACGATAATGCGTAGCAATTTTTGGCGTTCGGGATCTTGGTTCTTTTAATGGTTCTAGTCTTTTCTTTATCCTGACGAGACTAGGGTATACCCAGATTAATTGGGGTATACCTAATGAGACAAAACCTGGGTCATTTTGAAGTAAAACAAGCCACCCCTTAACCATGTATTTTCTAAATGGCTAAATTGTCCCTGCAGTGATTAACACTAATTTAATTGAAATGATTAGATTAGTTAAATTGATTAGATTAGTTAGTTGATTTATATGAGTGGATTTGGAAATAATTGAGAGTAAGAAAGAGAATGAAGTGGTTGAGGAAGATGAGTGATTCTAATCCTGATGCGAGTGAGATGAGTGATTCTAATCTTGATTTTGAAGTGATGGAGTCTTCTAATTTTCCTCCTACAAATGAGTACTTGTATGATGATCTACCAAATCATGATCAAATGGATTATATGCATGATCCTCACTTTTATTTTCCTCAAACTCAAGATGGATATGGAAGTGATGAATGTCTTGAGCCAAACGTGGAATCTAAGGACCAAGAAGAAGAAAATGGAGATGCAAGTAATCAGGTACACAACTTACGTGGTGAAGATTGTGATTTTTCCATGCAAAATGATGGATTTTTTTCTTTTCACTTTTGCTTCCCAGTATCGGCAAGGTCGACGATTATCTACCCTACCGACTAAAAGTGTCGGCATGGTTTTTATTACCAAATGCTACGACTTTTCATGAGCAGTGTTTAGTCGGCAAGGTCGAAAATATGAACTTTGCATATTATAATATTTTTGCATCACAAGAGACGTGATTTGAAACATGCTTAAGCCGGCATTGTTGTGGATACGTCGACCCTGCCAACTATAGTTTGGTCGATACTATTTTATTCTTCGAAAATGCCGGTCGTGCTTTGGTCGTTGTTGTTTTATATATCAACCTTGCCGACTATTGTAGTACGTATATATCAACTAACTTGTGATTTTTTGTAGATTGCATTGGTACCGGTAACGGATCAGCCTCAAGCTCACAGTGTTGGGGTTCCTGATACTTCCGCACATTATGTTGATGATTTGTAATGGAAGGAAAAGACAATGCGGTCAAGTGGGTTATTGAGAAAGCAAAAGAGAAGATGTGCATTCTAGTGAAAAACACCCAACAAAAATATTCGCGGTTTGAAATGGTATGCGAGTGTAGTGGGTCGCCGGACGCAAGTCACAAGAGAAAGGGTTATATGTATGATAAGAAGACGACTACGGTGCACAAGACGAAGTCAAAGAAGTGTGAATTCCCATTCAAGATTATTTTTTGGAGGAACACTGATAACATGTGGAGAATGAATAGAGTTGATGTTGGTTGGCATAACCATAAAGATTAGGAAAGTCCTGTTGGGCACTCCCAAGTTGCCAAGTTGAAACTGCACGAGTTCGAACAAGTAAGAACAAGTTGGGGAATTAAACCAAGCAAGCTCCTCAGTAAGTTAAAGATGGATGACAAGAATAACCTTTATTCATTGTCTATAATTTATGCTGCCAAAGCAACTATCAAAAGAAGTGAATGGGATGAAAGAATCACAATGGTTGTCCCACAAATACAACTACACGGTGAGACACCATGAGTCATCGGGGGGAGGGTGGATCGTATTTTTCTTGCGCATACCGATATGATTCAATTGGCCAGGTGTTTTTACCAAGTTCTGTTCATGGATTGTACTTATAAGACGAATAGGTACAACATGCCTTTGTTGAACATTGTAGGACAAACCTCGGATAAGCACTCGTTCACAGTGGCCTGGTGTTTTATGGATCGTGAGAAGAATGATAGCTATACTTGGGTATTGGAAACTTTGAAGCTTCTCTACCACGAAGACGAGACTCCCGGGGTTGTAGTGACCGACAATGAGAAAGCAATAATGAACGCCGTGAGGATAGTTTTTCCCAAGGCATAAAATTTGCTTTTCACTTGGTATATACAATGCAATCTTATAAAGAATTGTAGGAATCATATCCAAAAACCAAAGGCAAAGAAAGGTACTAACGTGAAAAGGAGGAAGATGAATGTCTTAGTAAACTAACTAAAGAGAACAGAGAGGAAGAGAAAAAGAAAGAAGACAAATAATGGAAATAAGGTGAGATCAAATTTGGGTTATTCATGAAAGCGTGGGATAAGTTGGTTTGGTCGATGAGTATGGCAATATATGAGATAAACTTGAAGGAGTTCGAGGATGATTGGGGCGCTAATTACCCCAAAGTAGTGGCATATTTAAGAGACAATGGTTGACGCCACACAAAGAGAGATTTGTGTATGCTTTTACTTACGACTATAAACATTTCAAACTTGAGTCCACAAGTATGGTAGATCAAGGTCATGGGAGACTAAAATGTATACTTTTCACGAGTCAAAATGGGATTGTGACGGTGCAATATGCTATCCACGAGTACACTAATAATGATATCAATAAGATAAGAAAGCAATTCGAAGAAAGTAGGTACCGAAAGTTGAGGAGTTTAAGGAAGATAATTGGTTGCTTGTTGGTATACATTGCAACGTCTCGCATTGGGCAATACGTTTTATGATGAAACATTTCAAGTTGTATCAAAATTATGACGACCCGAGCATTCCTTTTAAGTGTAGGATAATGAAGGCTATCGGACTTCCATGTCGTCATATGCTTGGTAGGTATAAAACTCCAATTCCGATTGAAGATATTAATCCTTATTGGAAGCAACTATCTTTCAAACCGGCTCCAAGGAAAGATCCCAGTGAAGAGTTTGACAACATGGAACTTGGGAGAATAATCCTTGACAAGTACCCCACGTTGAATAGGTTGGAAAACCAAGCTATGAATCACAAGTTGATGCCGATTTTTTACCCTTAAATGGAAGAACTTCAAGAACCGGCGAAATAAGATCCAACGGGTAGACTACCTACCACAAAGATAAGGGCGCAAGAAAGGGAACAAAATAAAGAGTATTTAAGTACAAAATGCAATCCATCCAGACAAGATTATACCGAGGCGCAATACAAAGAGGAGCGGGGTAAAAAGAAAAGAGTCGTCCGAGGAAAGAAACAACTACACCAACGGTGTCAAACTTGAATCCGAATAGCACTCCACCTCTTGAGAGTCAAGAAAGTGTGAAATTTGTTAGAAAGAAAAGGGGCCGGCCAAGAAAGGATACAACTACACTAATAGAAAAACCAATGGAGCCAAAGATTACACCTATTAAGAGTCAAGCAAGTCAAGGAGATGTTGTGAAAAAAAGAGGTCGTCCGAGGAAGGTAGTAAAACCGGTATTGGAAGAATATCGCGTACAACTCCCTGAAATTATTAAAGAGTTTGTTCTTGGTACCGACGACGTCCCAAAGGATGGAAATTGTGGGTTTCACGTTGCCTCGCAACAATTGGGACACCTTGGTGGAGCGGTTGAGGAGAATCTCACCAAATGTCAATACATAAGAAAGAAGATGGCTGGCCGGCTAGAAAAAGACAAGGAGTTTTATATCTCAATGATGCTAGAAGGTTCAATGGAGGACAAAGAAGAGACTTTTAAGGAATTGATTACTAGTGTTAAAGGCCCGGAGGGAACTGCACCAATTAAATGAGAGCGTTATAGGTTTAATTTTTGGGGAAAGTTCATAAACAACAAGAGCAAGGAATTAGTGAAACTTTACGAGGAGAACATGCACCTTTAGAATGCTTTCGACGGGTCTAAGGAATGTCCCGTAGATTTGACTAAAGGAGCTTCAATATATTTGAATGAACTCCCTCCAATAGATTTGGGTTGAAAAAGCGAGAGTCTAATAACCATACCCAATATTTCGCTTAGCAATCTGTATGGACAAACTCCAATATACTTTTAAGACAATCAACTAGACAGTCAAACTCAATCTTAATAATAGTATATCAAAGAGTTATATCTCACTTTCTCAATTTAATACTTACTCAAGCAAATAGAAATCTGTGAGTCTAATTGAATACAAGAGAAACTACTTGAACGGTACCAAATACCAATGTTCAAGGATTAATCAATTTCAATCAACAACCAAAGGTTGGATTTCCCAATTGATTGATTCAATGCACAACCTGTGATATTTCAATTATATAACAAAATATAATGCGGAAAAAAAATAACACAGACACCAGAAGTTTTGTTAACGAGGAAACTGCAAATGCAGAAAAACCCTGGGACCTAGTCCAGATTGAACACACACTATATTAAGCCGCTACAGACACTAGCCTACTACAAACTAACTTCGTGCTGGACCGTAGTTGAACCCCAATCAATCTCACACTGATCCAAGGTACAGTTGCGCTCCTTACGTCTATGATCCCATCCTAGAATTACCTACAAGTTTGTATCACACAGAAAAGTCTACAGTAATAGATAAATTTGTCTCCCACAGAAATACCTACAAGTTTTTGTTCCGTCTTTTGATAAATCAAGGTGAACAGGAACCAATTGATAACCCATACTTATATTCCCGAAGAACAGCCTAGAATTATCAATCACCTCACAATAATATTAATCGACCAGCGAAAGAAGATATTGCGGAATCACAAACGATGAGATGAAGGTGTTTATGACTTCTTTTATATCTTACCTATCAGAGAAATCAATCTCAAGCCAATCTTACGGTTGTACTCAAATACGATAGAAACAACAAGATCAGATCACACAACTACAAAGAAAATAGTTGGATCTGGCTTCACAATCCCAATGAAGTTTTCAAGTCGTTAACCTACAGGGTTTCGAGAAGAAACCTAAGGTTAAAGGAGAATCGACTCTAGCTTATACAGCTAGTATCAGACATGAGGTGTGGGGATTAGGTTCCCCAGTTGCTAGAGTTATTCTTTATATAGTTTTTCAAATCAGGGTTTGCAATTAATGTTAACTTAGTAATAAAGCATTCAATATTCACCGTTAGATGAAAACCTGATTAGATTCAAGCTAATATCTTTCAACCGTTAGATCGAACTTAGCTTGTTACACACAAATTGAATGCACGTTTATTTAGGTTTGTGTAACCGTACCCAAACATGTACACTTAGTTGGTTCAACAGTAGTTAACCAAATGGTTAGCCATATGAGCACTTCCATATCAACCATATTCTTCTTTACCACAACTAGTTCAAATGACTCAAATG
The DNA here is from genome assembly GCF_003573695.1 of Papaver somniferum. Taxonomy (NCBI): domain Eukaryota; kingdom Viridiplantae; phylum Streptophyta; class Magnoliopsida; order Ranunculales; family Papaveraceae; genus Papaver; species Papaver somniferum. The sequence goes on along the minus strand of NW_020621603.1, from coordinate 11,191,445 downwards.
AACTAGTTAGAGAGTTGTTCAATTGATTAGATCTTATAGAAGTATACAAGACACAATCGAAGCAAAAACGATTTGATTCACTCGAATCAATTCATGAACTTTATAGCCACGGTTTGCAATTATGCATTCTTTAGATTATATAAGTTTAAGTTCATGAATAACCGTTTTTAGAAAATAACCAACTTAAGTACGCATATTGGTACGCTGACTTATGTACCCAGAATAAGTTTGTTTTCAATTCACAAACTCCGGCAGAAATTCACGGGATGTGAACTTCCAAAAGTGCGTGTACTGGTACGCGTACTTTAGTTACGGTTTTCCTGAGCAGCAAAGTACACATACTTTGGTTCAAGGAATAAGGACTTACACATGTATGTGTTACCACACAATGTTTATATCCTTCCAAGGTCATATATTCTAAACTCTCATTTCAATCATTGAAACATTCTTAGAGGACGTTATATAGTTGTTCTTCACAAACCATTTTTCGTCAAAGCCATTTTCAAGTAATTGAAACTATTGTGACTTTCGTCACTAGTAAATATGAACTTGGCCAAAGCGAAAGCTTACCAACACATATTTTGAGAAATAGATAAGCGAGATAAACTCGGCTCGAAATAGCAAATGTGTATAGTCAAAGTCTATATAGCAATACGACTTTTGTCTCAAGATAGGCGATACAGTAGATAGACTTTTGAGTGATAGATAAGTTCAAGTATCGACATACCTTTTAGTCGATGAAGTTCCACAAGTTCCTTGAGTAGTTCTCGTCTTTGTATGATGATCTCCACGGAGTCTTGAGCTCAACTACACTTTCTATCCTAGTCCGAGACTTAGATATAAGTAGACTAGAAATCAAGACCTATAGTTTTGATCGCTAACATTGAAAAACATGCTTGAGATAGCAATGTATGCGAGTTTGACCGAGTAGTGCTCTAAAAATCTCCCCATTTGTCAATTATAGTGACAAAACTATCAATACATATGGGAATACAAAAATAAATAAAAAAACTTTTGTAGCTTCTCTTCCACATGCCTGATCTCTTTTGTTCTTCTACATTACTCGAAATCTTCGTCACTTCCAAGTACTCCAATGATCTCAAAGGTTGTAAGTTTAACATCATCGTTGTTGAAAATCCGTAGCTATAATAATGAGAAAACAATTATTTTCAATCATTGTTATACAATGTCATAGTATTATTTCACAACATCAAAGTTCTATTGTATCACAACTTCAACAACAATACTATGGTGATATGTATTACTCACCCTTAGTCAATACTCCATCTCACATGGAAACCACTCCCCCTTACATAATGATCCGAAAACCATATTATAGATGGGGAAAAATGGTTTGCTGGTTTTTTAGGAAAGTGAGGAATGAAGCGTGTTGTCGACACTCCTCGACCGAGCAAACTGCTGAACCTCGCACAGATGCACTGCAAAGGGAGTGATTAGATTCGAGAGATCAATCTGTAGGACTCCGGCCTAAACCAAGTCAATGGACGTTCCAGAGTCAATTCGGTCACAAAGAGGGAGATGGGTTGATCTGTAGGAGGGAGGCTGAGAATTGTGTGGGATCAATGATGACCAAGGATTGTGGATGTGTTGAAGGTTTCTGCAATAATTGACGAACTGGTAAGTTCGAATAAGTTCTGGTAGATTGATGAATTCTTGAGAGTAGTTACTCGAGAAATTCTATATGAACGATTACTGATGATGTAATTCTTGTTCTTCAATCATGGATTTAGAGACTTATTTATATTGTCAGAGTAGTGAACACATTGATCCCTGTAAGTGTGACGGTTTCTTGAGTGAAAGAGTGGGAAAGTGGGAGATCGTGGTAAAGTCAGTTCCATGTTGTGTGGAGACTTGAATGATCGTGCATCCACTACTTTGCTAACTCCTTCAACCGTTTGCACGACTTACACACATTTATCATTGTGGATGAATCCACGTGCCGTAGACCGCCAGACCAAAACCCTAAGTGATATCCCCATTTGTGACGTGATTGATGTCTCACAAATCGTGGAGTCTGCAAGGCAGACGTGTTTTAATTAGTCAGTTGTTTGATAGTAGTTATAGAGTTGTTGAATCGAGCATGATTGACGATGCTCAGTGATTCATGAGTACTAATGTTGCTCGTCTGATCAAATACTGTAAATTCGATGAGTTGTTGAATATTAATGAGTTACTGAATATACATGGATTATTCGAGCAACTGAGCAAGTATTGCTCGATTCGACGAACTACTGATTACTGAATATTGATAGTTGGATAATATTCGAGCAACTGAGCAAGTATTGCTCAATTCGAAAAAATGATAATTTTGACGTGCAAATGAGCAAGTATAACTCAATTCGACAAAATACTGAACGTTGATAATTTGATGTGCAACTGAGCAAGTATTGCTCAATTCGACAAATTACTAATATTACTAAATATAGATAGATGGATCAATATTTGAGCAACTGAGCAAGTATTGCTCAATTGGACGAAATATTTATTGGTGATGTGACCCAATAAAATTTAAAAATATTGGTAGATTACCAAAAATTATTTGATTAATTCAGATGTTGGTTGTTGAATCCATCATAAATTCATTAGTGTTTGAATCTTTCTCCGAATGATGATTCGTAGAACATTTATTCGAAACCCTAATTTCAGATCAATTATTTGTTAACTGATGAATCGCTGAAAATAAGTCATGAGTGATAGAGGGACCGACCACATCGGATGATGGACGACCATGTGGTTCCCGAATGCTCGAGTGAGCGTGCACCAGGGTCTTGAGTTGACCAGTCGGTAAAGGAATGATGATTAAATGCCAATTTCATCATTTACTGAAATATTGTTGGGTTCAACATTAGGTGATAAAACCCAAGTATGACAGATGGGAACCGACCAAGAAAGCATGGGACCGGCTCTTGGTGGTCACGGGACCAGTTGTTGGCCGTTTGAGCAATCCTCAGGTTGGTTGGACAAGGTTTGGGCCCAAATGAGCAATTGAGAAAATTAGGTCAGAATTATGAAAATGTGTGGGACCGGATTTATGCAAGCCCTAGAGATGACTCTGGTCGGTCATGAAGGCATGCACGTGTTGCCGTCCATGTCTTCGTACTGAGAGTTTCAACATTTTCTGATGTGCATTCGAGCAACATTGTGAATTTTCAGAAGAGTTTCATCTTGACTGAAATTCTTGATTTTTGTTGGAGTGAGCATATATGCTCAATTGATCAATATTTTGTAAATATTTAAATAAGAGTATTTTAACATTTAAAATTGCCGTGAGAGGCTAGCCGGTCATGTGACCATGTTAGCTTTTAGTTTTTCATGATTCGAGCAAAATTTGAGAAAACATGAAGGAATCATGATTTTTGCTCAAACCAAGGAGTTTCATGAATTGAGGAAAATAATAATTACAAAAGACTAGGGATTGCAAGGTGTGGGGCCGGCCACAGCTAGGGCATGGCCGGCCGACAATGTTGCCCAGTCCCGCATGCCTTTCCCTAATTTTATATTATTTTATTCATGAAGCCGTGATATTATGGAGAATCCATGAGTTTTCCTTGAAACAGAGAAGTTTCATGAGTTTAGGGAATAATAATTATAAAAATCTTGGGATTGTGAGGTGTGAGACCGGCCATGGCTTGGGCATGGCCTCCCGGCTATGTTGCCCGGTCTCGCACACCTTTTCCTATTTTATAATATTATTTTTTATGAATCCATGAAGTTATGGAGAATTCATGAGTTTTGATCAAACAAGGAAATTTGCAAAAATCAAGGAGTTTTCATGAGTTCATGAAAATAACAAAATAGGGAAAAATAATGGAAGAGGCATGGGACCGGCCACGGACAGCGGTGGGCTCGGGCCCTGGGGGCCTCTTATTATTTTATTATTATTTGTTGTTTTTCTCCTGTTTTGCGTAGGATTCCTCATCTGTCCATATTTTTGAATGCTCGTTTATGCATCCGGGTGCTCAGTCGTGCATCATTGTCGAGTACACTTGCACCATTTTTGTGGGCCTTACTTAGCGATGGTCCAGATGCATGGTTTTTGAGTATTATTATTAGTTTATGAAATTCAGTGGAGAATAATTCATGAAACTGAGCAATAAAATGAGTAGTTGTTCTATTATCAATTCATAGGATCAGTCGTGGATTCGATCATGAATTAAGAATAATAAAGTTAAGTATTACCATTCCATGGGATTGTGGATTCGACCATAGAATCAAAGTAATTAAATATTACCATTTCATGAGATCAGCCGTGGATTCGATCATGAAATCGGAGTAATAAAATTATATATTATCATTCCATGAGATTTGTCGTTAATTCGATCATGAAATCGGAATAATGAGATGATACAATTGTTTATTTCCATTTCATGGGATCACGCCGTGGATTCGACCATAGAATAGGAGCAATTGTTATTTCCATTCCATGGGATCAGGCCGTGGATTCGACCATAGAATAGGAGCAATAGTTATTTCCATTCCATGTGATCAGGCTGTGGATTCGACCATGGAATAGGAGCAATAGTTATTGCCATTCCATGGGATCAGGCCGTGGATTTGACCATGGAATAGGAGCAATAATAGATCATTCTGGGAACTCAGTGGTAAATGTCACGGCAGAATTAATCTATTATAGAAGGGATATTATCCAGTTAAAGCGTCATACCCATTCCGAAGGTGTATAGTCAGAAGACAGCGAGTTTTCGAAGTCCTGAAGACGTTGTTGCTCTCAATCTACGGAGAACCGCCTGGATCTATACACGGTCTCTCTACATAGTCAGGGAACAATGAGTGTCACCGACGTCCTGAAGGCGTTGTTGCTCTCAATCTACGGAGAACCGCCCAATCGTTCTTCTATGTAGAGGTGGGTCTCTCTCATGTAGTAAGGGAACAATGAGTGTCACCGACGTCCTGAAGGAGTTGTTGCTCTCAATCTTACGGAGAACCACCCAATTAAGTTATTCTACATAGATGACATGATGAAATGCGTGGCACTGAACGCTCAGCTAGTGGAGGCCTTTCAGGAAACATATTCATCATGGCTTCATAAAATATGAATCGTCACATGCCTGAAGCCAACTCAGAAACATGCAATATCATGATTTTACGGTTTTGTCCTTTGTTGAAAATCCACCATCAATATTAAGTCCCCTACTTAGTGAGGGACAATTATGTTCCGCAGTAAGCATTAGATGGTGATTTTCAGTCGACGAGATCGGTGGTTGAACTCAGTCGTACAAAGGTAGCTTCAGAATCCTCGATTTGCTCCAGTGGTGTCATGTACGAGCAAATGTATAGATAAGGACCCTGATAGAAAGATAGAGTGTCATCTCATGAGCACCGAGAGATGCGTCACCGCTGATTTGGACGCTCGAAGGCTCAGTTTTGGTCAGTTTAGCGTTCGTGGGCCCAAAACCCAAAAGAGGAAACCCATGTGTTTTAGGTTTTGGGAATAAAAATAATATAAAAGGTAAGTGACCCTAATATTTTATTTTTTTTATCCGTGTACCTCCTCTCTTCACCACCTTCACGAGTTCAGCAAGGAAGGAGAAAAAAGTTTGCCGGAGAACCGGCGCCGATCAACGTCCGGCCAGTTACCAGCCGGTCGACAGGTCAGTGCAATTTTTTTTTTTTTTTTGCTGTTCTTTATATGATTCATGTGTTGTTCAAAAAACAAAAAATCCTATAGTTGCGAGCATGCGTAGGATTCATGAAGAATTTGTTTTTAGAAAACGTATGTATACCCGTTTTTCGTTAGTTTAGGAAACGGGCAAAAATCCCTAATATGGAAGAGATACACAAATTTTTTGAATAGACATGGTATAGTTGCAGTAGTAAAAGTTTTGTTTATTAGGTTTCATGAAAACTCAATTTTGTTTTCGAAGCATGAACTTTGTAAATACTTTTAGAAACGTAGTTTTGTTCGTAAAAAGTAAATAATGATCCTGAGGGTTAAAGGAAATTTTGAAAAGACCTGGAGTTCACGGTAAAATTTGTTTATGAACTTCCAAAATTTTATTTAGAAAATGTGAACCTTTGCAAAAATAGAAAAGACCCTCGTTCCATAAACGAATGCTCAACTGAGCAAAAAAGTTTTTCTTTTTTCTTATATATTCACGTGAGTTATTTAACTCACGATTTAAAAAAAAAAAGGTACGTGACTTATTTACGTTTTACTAAATAGAAACCAAGTTTTTATTTATGAAAAATTGTTGAAAGCAAACAATTTATGAGTTGATGAATTCGTAGTGTATGTATGAGTTTAGTGATTTTATAGAGTATGTACACGTAAAAATCAGTGAATGTTCACATGGAAGGTTATGTGAATTATTCATAGTTTCATGGAAATCCAATGTTGACTTTAAATAATAAGTTTTTTGCTCCGCTTTGCAGGTTTGAAAGAACGAGCAAGTTTTGGGGTTTTACGCTGTTATCACTAAGTTCGTGAAATCGTAAATAGGTGAGAGTTAAGGATTACCATTTTTGTAAACATTGATGTGAGGATCATAATTGTTCTGTTGCTTTAATTCCATTGTGCTGATGAAATTTGTGTATGGATGTCGCAACAACTTTGTAAAGATGACTCAGTCTCGTAGCACTTCTGAAGACGATGTTTCTTCTAGAGAGGATGTTTCCACAGACGCATCCTCTAGAGATGATGGTTCCTCCAGAAATGATGATTCTGAGATTTCTAAGGATAAAGAGGAAACTTCCAATACTAAGAACATTCCAATTGCTGAGTATAAGTTCTTTGTGTACCCGTATAGACCTGAAAAACATCCCTTAGGCTCCTCGTTTCGGCTGCTCATAAATCCCAGAACCACTGCTCAGAACAAGTTGGCATCTCCTCCAGCAATAATTCGGTTCTGTTTGGAAGGAAAGCATTATTCGGCTTATCATGTGAAATTAAAACTTTCTCGGAGGAAGCTAACACACTTTTCTGGATGGGCAAGGCATATGCTAGGCCATAGCCGTGTAAGGACCTTGCTGGATAGTGCACAAGCGACACGAGCCATTCAAGCTGCTGGGGATTTGATCATTAATCATGACATACCAGGTATTGTAGCTTTGCTTTCCCGTTGGTGCGTTCCTACTCATACCTTCATATGCAGATGGGGGGAATTCACCGTTACCTTAGAAGATGTAGTTGCTTTGTTGCACCTTCCAGTTATCGGTAATTTCCCTGAAGAGCTTTCAGCAGAGGAGAAGGAGATATTTAACGTATTGGAGGCTAAGATGCACGAATTCAATGAGTCGCCCAAGTCTTGCTATGCTCAATGGTTGTCATATTGGTGGTCGAGGGATGAAATTCCTAAAGAACCGGTTGATGGTAATTTAAAAGTTGCTGCTTTCTTATGCTTATGGATCTCCAGGGATATCCTTGAAGATTGTGGACACTTGTTGAAGCCGTTTGTGATTCGTTTCGCTATAAAGATGGCTAAAGGTGAGAAACTTCCAATTGGTAGTCTATTTTTGGGTTCGCTGTTTGCCAATTTAGATTCTTTAGTTATAGACTCCAGTATCTCCGACGGCTTCATGAAAGTCGAAACATATTCCAATACCATGTTCCTCCAAGTCTTTATGTGGGAGCATCTTGAGAGTTACGCCCCAATTCCTCGTAACATCTTGCAAGGACCCAAGGTCGATACTCGTCATGCCTTCCTTGAGAAGAATAACGCCAGGATCATGCGCTGGTCTACAAAGCAGCCACAATATAAGATATGTATTACTAACGTTTTGGACATTGAATCTGAGTTCAACTTTCGCCCCTGGGTGTCAGTTCCTTCCATTTTTCGCAATTGATCACTTTTAATACTTCTGAAGAGAATGTCATGTTGAGTACTGGTGCTGGTCTGAGCGATGGAGAAATATCTTTTATATTGAGTTGTACTCCCGGTTTCTTAGTATCAGTGATGAATGGAGAATTCCAGGTAGAAGAATACAACATTGATAGAGCAGCTCGACAGATGGGTCTTGACCAGTGTATCCCGGATCATCGAACGAATAAGCCAGAGATTGAGTATCTGAAGGCTCATTTAGAATACACGCATGTGGAAGGAAATGATTATTTATTTCCATGTTTTGACCGAGCTACCTTCGTAACTCCAGGTTACATAGACTTCTGGCGTCAACAACTTGGGCGTTTGCATGAGTTTGCGATGGATGTCAAGTCCCCATTTCGAGAGTTTCCTTCCCCTGACATGATTTCTGATCAACCAAGATTGAGATACCTTTCCAGTGGTGACAAGAGGAAAGCGTCTCCAAATGCGACACAAGTAAGTGCTTTCCTCATGATTTTAGCAAAAGCATGACATTCACATTTTTAATTGTATTGTTGACTCCATGGTAGGATGGCCGTGCGGTGAGACCTCGAATTGATGTAAACTCTCCAGACCACCAAGAAAGTCCCCAGGGTGGAGAAGGAAGAAGCAAAACATCTCATAGAATGATACCGAATAATGTGCAGTCCCCTGCCGCTTCTTTGGTGAGTTGTTAGCACTTCTCTTATCGTTACGATTTCCTTGTCCATGTAATCAGGATCTTGAATATTATTAATTTGTTTCAGAATTTTTCTCCATCGGTTATTGACGGTCTTCACCTTGTTTCTAAACGAACAATCCAGGAATCCAGCACCGATGATGAAGCGGATGTAAGTATCCTTTGCGTAAGTGATTATGAATTTTCCTTGATTGAAGTAATGACGATTATTGTTGACACGTCCAGGAGGAGATTGCTGTGGAGAGCCAACATGGTCATGCTATTTGTTCATCTTCGAATGGTGGAGGGAAAGAGAACCTTCGAGAGTCGGAACCGAATGGAGATTACAATGCTACTAATGTTAATCCCGACCATTCCAATCCTTCGGACGACTTGGGAAGTCCTCAAGTCAGTATCTATCTTGTATTATCTTCATAGAAGTATAATGTTACCGATTTGTTGATGAATGAGAATCCCAATGAATACATGAGAAATTTTGCCGAAATACGTCACCAGAAAATTCAGACCTCAGTTTTTTAGTTAAAATGCTGTAGAATCTTCATTCGACGTCGGATTTTCGCGATCTGCATATGTATCTTCAAGCCCAGGAAATTTCCAAGCTTTCTGAAAGAAGATTTTTAAGTTCATTTCTAGGGTCTGAAAAAGGCGAAACAGTAAACTTCCAGGAGACTTTCAGAACTTTTTCAGATTGTATGTTGTCCAATGTTTTGGCCACACCTCCTAGCTTGTTCGTCCGATTGCTATGAAATTTGGATATGTTGTAGGTAACATCCATACAATAGAATGGTATATGACCCAAACTTGAATTCCTTACCAATTGTTCCCAGTTCACCGTTGAATACAAGGAAGTGTAAAACCTCCTCAGCTGAGCTTGTTTGAAAACGTGTTTCATGACTTCTACACTATTTTCGCATGTCTTAGGTGCATAATAAGGAACTTAGATGATGTTAGTTCACTTAATTTCTGAACTTTATGGTTGTATTGGGTTTCCATGCTTGAATCATTCTAATCCCATGTAACCTTCATATTAGGTGCCAAATGTCTGAAGTTGGGAATAATGGATCCAGTAATGATGGTTTGGGAAATCTCGGTGATGGGACCTCCATGATAGACACATTTTTGTGTCTAAGTTGTCCTCAATTTTCTCTATGTTGGTACTCGATTTTGTACTTATTGTGGTGTTTTGTGTGTTTGTAGGTATTTTTGAGAAATAAACATTTTTGGAAAAATCGGCTCGAAAAGTTGCCCGGGGAACCCTTGGAGGACACGTGTTATTCAGACTCTCACCGTTGGTTAAGGGGCACCTCAATTACTAAGGGGCACCTTCTTTGTTATTCGCACCCCAGATGTTGGATAAGGGAAACCCTTTCTTCTTCGTTTAAATTTGTTTTGGCGGGAAATTTTCATTCTCAAACTGTGGATTTTTCGATCGGAATTTGGAGGGGTTAGAGGTTAACTCAATCGCTGAAACTTCATGGGTAGACGTGATATGACAATAGAAAGCTGGTATGGGTGTTCGTTTGAATCAAATTTGGCTAGATAATCGTGTGGAAGAAAACAGGGCAGTCCGTGCATGAGAGAGTTATTTCACGGGATTGCATGAGTTTGAACGATTTCTCTGCATGTTTTGTTGACTCGAGCAACAGTATGGAACGTGTCAGAGATAAATAAGGTAGATTCAACAGCAGCAGACGTGTAGGAGAAGGATTTTTGGAAAGAAAATATTCCGAGAATATTACCCTTCACTGCCGAATAAAGAGAGATTACTGTGAGTTATTACGCAGAATTTTCTTCGCCTGTTGAGTATAAATATCATCCTGGGGTAGAAGAGAAGCGGACGGAGAGTTTGGGAGAAAAATAGAGCACCACAGAGTCGAAACACCAAGTTGCAGAGAGACCTGCTGCTGCTGCCATTGAAGAACACGAAGAACGGACCATCCAAGACCGTCGTTTTCCAACAGTAACAACGACTCAAATCCGTGGGTCGTACATCAGAGGCAGACTTATTTGCCAGCGTTTGCGACACAGAGCCGTGGGTCTTAGATCAACAGTAACAGTGACACATCCTATGTAACGTTGTTTTTTTTTGGTTTGTAACAAACATAATTGTTACAAAGCCGGTTTTGAATTATTTCTCCATTTTCATCATTTGTAAACACCCTTTGAGCAATAATAATGATTTTTGAGCGTGTTTCCAACATGATGAGCGGCTAATTCTCCCACAACCAAGGAAATGAGGAAGCTATTTACGCGTGAATAATTGGTAACTATTTTATTTTTCTAATATTTAATTATAATTCACTCAATCACTACTTTTGCAGAGTTTTAAATTGTTTGCGTAATTTTCCTAATCAATTGTGATTCAATTAGATAGGTTATGCTTTATTTAGATAATCTATGCTTAAGGGATACGATTGATGTTTGAGAAGTTGCTTGATTATTAGTGAGTTAAGATATAAAGGACTTAAAAGATAATTAGAGTTTTGGATTATTTACCATCATTAATTCATGTGTAATAGTGGAATCAGTGTCTTGGTTATTTTTTCATATCTTGAAGTCAATTTTGTAATAAGTTTTGTTTGTTTTTAAATTTTTATTAAGTCTAAAATTCATTGCTTTCACAAGTCTTAAAACAACCCTTTTATCACTATCTACAACAACTTTGAGTTACATCAATTTTTGGAGCCGCCGACGCGGACTTGTCTTAAGGCTAGATTTTTTTTAGGTTTTTATTTGTTTTTATTTTATTTGTTCTTCTTTACGTTTTTGGGTTTTTGTCTTTTCCTTACAGATTTTGGAATTGGGAGCGAAAGAAAATTTTTCCAAAGCTTTGGTGAATACTTAAAGACTTGGAGTAAAATACAAAGCGAAAGGAGCGAAAGAAGAATTTTTTTTTTTTTTATTAAAAAAAGAGAGAAAAAAAAAAGAGAGACATTTTATTTTGTTTTTATTTATTTATTTATATTATTTTTTGTTAGACTTTCCTTTTCTTTTGGACTTTGGACTTGGACATTTGGACATTCTTTTATTTTTAAACCCTATGGAAGGGTAGTATTAAATATTAAACTGTTTGCAGAGAAGGACGGTGATTACGATATCACCTCTCCCCCCCGGGTTCGTACACGACATTGGAGTTGTGGCCCGAGTCGACTTCAGCGGTTCATCCCCGTCTGGAATGGGAGGTAAGTTTGTCGAAACACTCGTGAATCCCCTGTCAGCGAGTTATTGTATTCCTTCGTTTGCATATATGCCGAGGACTTGAAAACGGCTGATTTAATTTCCTAGCAAAGGGCAAGGACTGGCCATACAAGATAAGGGTTCGGATTTCATCACTGTTCTTTTTTGCCCGCCTTAGGAAAACAAAACCAAACGCAAACCTAAACCTAAAATTTGGAATAGAACGAGACCTATAGGGTAACGAGCTTAATAGGAAAGTCGTTCGAAAAATATTGGTTACTCTTTTGAGCATACTTCGAAGTTCATGATGGTTTCTGTGAGTTGAATGCGTGACTGCGCCGCCTTGGAATGCGGTGAGCCTTGGGTATCAAAGCTCTACGCAGCTTCCCCCGCCTCTATTCAACTTACTTTGACTCGGATTGATTCCAGAGGGGTTTGCTCAAATTGTAACGAATTCCCGTTCGAAGGATTATGAGCTGGTCTAGAAACAATCTAAGTGGAGCCATCATGCTTTTTGTTTGCTAGAAATCAATAGGTTTGCTTTGGTGGAGTCAGCCTTGTTTGTGTTTTCATAGAACTTCCCTTCGTTTTAGGACTTTTCTTTTTTCTTTTGTTTTTCTAGTGTATGCCCGAGGTTATCAGAGAGCGGGCTTAGAAAAGAAACTCTCTAGGTCGTTTGATTAGTGATAAACCTAGTAGTTCTTCTTGTGAAGGCGGGGATCTCGAAGACTATTCTTTTGAGAGCCCTGTTTTTGGAAACTTTAGTTTTGAGAATCTGTCTCTTCTTGAGGAAAGTACCCCTAGTACTTCAGCTGTGCCAGCGATGGCAACTTTGAAAGATTACATGTTCCCAACTATGACCAACCGAGCTTCGTGCATTAAATTGCCAGCAACTACGGATAATTTCGAGATAAAACCTAGTATTCTTCAGATGATCCCTATATTCTTAGGAAAGGATGATGAGAACCCTTATTTTCATATTAGGGACTTTGAGGAAATTTGTGGGACAATTAGAATAAAATACCTTACTGATGAAGTTTTGAAACTTAAGATGTTTCCCTTTTCCTTGAGAGATAAAGCCAAGAACTGGCTGAACAACCTTCCATATGAATCCACTGAAACATGGCAAGAACTTATTGCTGCTTTCTATATGAAGTTCTACCCTCAGCATAAAACTCAGCTGCTAGGCAGAAAATTAGTTCCAGTACGCAACAAGAGGGAGAATCTCTTTATAGGTTTTTAGATAGATTCAATGATCTCTTATCCCAGTGTCCTCACCATAGATTTGATAAGATGAAACTCGTAGAGATTATTTATGATGGTTTAGACTATTCGACCAAAGCCATGGTCGAGTCTATGTGTGCTGGTGAGTTCCCTAGTAAAAGTGCTGATGATGCCTTTACCTTCTTAGGAACTATCGCTGAAAAATCCCAACATTGGGAATCTTGTGTTGAACCTCCTAAAAGACTCTTGGTCAATAGAAGTAGCACCAATATGGTAGATACAAGCTTTGGGTCAGATGCTAAGATTGTTGCTTTGTCTAGAAGGTTAGAAGCTTTGGAATTGAATCAGTATAAACATAGGTCTCTTGTTGAACCTGATGAGAGGATTAGAGCCTCTCAAGTCTCTAGTTGTGGAGTAAAACCCAATAACTCGTTTTGGGAAGGTCAGGTTAGTGAAGAACAAGCCCATGTTGTCTATAATAACGCTAGGTTTGAAAACCGTCAGAAAATTGACCCATACTCAGAGACCTACAACCCTGGTTGGAGAAACCATCCTAATTTCTCTTGGTCTAAGGGCCAGAATAAAGGTCAGTCTAGTAATTCTCAGGTTCCCCCAGGTTTTGGCTACACTAAGAATCCTTCAGCTCCAGCACAGTTTCAGAACCCTTCAGATAAAAAGACTATGAGTTTAGAAGAGTCTCTTGCTTTGTTAACTCGTAACACTCAATCTGTTGCTCAAGGTTTAGAAGAAAATAAGAGAATAGATCAGGCTAACTCTCAGGCTATTTCCGAGTTGAAAACCCAGGTTAGTCAGATAAATGAGTCTTTAAGAGAAAGAGGTAAGTTTCCTAGTCAGATTCAACCCAACCCTAGAGGAATTAATGAAATAGGTGAAAGACCATCCGATCATGTGAATGCTATTAAAACCCTTAGGAGTGGTAGAGTGATAGATAATAAGGTTGCCATGCCTGATAGTAAACATTCTGCAGTTCACCCTTCTGAACCAGAAACTGAGGAGACTGATAGAGTCTCTAAAGAGACCAATGAGGGTCATATTGAGCCCGACTTTTCTCCTAGATAACCATTCCCACAACTACTAGTTCCAACAAAGACGGAGTCCACCTTTAATGATATATTGGAGGTTTTTAAGCAGGTAACCATCAACCTTCCATTGTTGGATGCGATTAAGCAGATTCCCGCTTATGCTAAGTTTCTTAAGGACTTGTGTACACGAAAGCATGGGCTTAGTGTCCAAAAGAGAGCCTTCCTAGCTAGTCACGTGAGTTCCATTATTCAGAATACCACTACTCCTAAGTATAAATACCAAGGGTGCCCTACCATTTCTTGCACAATAGGTAAATACCGTGTTGAGAAAGCTTTGCTTGACTTAGGAGCCAGTGTGAATTTACTTCCATACCATGTGTACTTCAAGCTAGGACTTGGTGATATGAAACCTACCCAGATGACACTTCAGTTAGCTGATAGGTCCGTTAAAATTCCTCGTGGTGTGATCGAGGATGTTCTTATTGAGGTCGACAAGTTTATTTACCCAGTGGATTTTGTTATCCTAGATACCCAACCTGTACCTGACCCAGAGAACCAGATACCAATGATTTTAGGTCGCCCATTTTTAGCAACATCCAATGCGATCATTAATTGTCGAACTGGTATTATGAACTTGTCTTTTGGTAATATGACTATTGAGCTGAACGTCTTTCATATTAGTAAGCTACCCTCTGAACTAGATGACTCGAGCATAGAAGAGGTAAACATGATAGGAACATTAGTCGAGGAGTCATTAGCAAACACTTTGTTAGAAGATCCGTTAGAGAAATGCCTAGATCACTTTGGGATTGATTTCGATGATGATAATGTGATTAATGAGGTGAATGCTTTGTTAGATTCTACCCTTTTGTTAGACACTAGTAACGGATGGAAACCTAAGTTCGAACCCCTACCAGTTTCTAAGTATACCCTAGTTCCTTCGTTAGAAGAGCCTCCTAAGTTGGACCTAAAACCATTGTCAGATACCCTGAAGTATGTGTTTTTAGGCCCGTCTGAAACTTTACCTGTGATTGTTGCTTCCGACTTGGATAGTGATCAGGAAAGTAGGCTAGTGACCGTCCTTCAAAACAACAAGGAAGCTTTAGGGTGGATCATAGAAGACATTAAGGGTATAAGTCCTACTGTTTGTATGCATCAGATCTATTTAGAGGAAGATACCAAACCTTCTAGGGAGATGCAACGAAGACTAAACCCTAATATGAAAGAAGTAGTTCGAACCGAGGTTCTTAAGCTGTCAGATGCAGGCATTATCTACCCCATTTCAAACAGTAAGTGGGTCATCCCCGTTAAGTTTGTTCCGAAGAAATCCGGTATTACTGTAGTCCAGAATGATAACAATGAGTTAATCCCGACCCGAGTGACCACGGGTTTGCGTGTTTGTATTGACTATAGGAAATTTAACAAAGTCACTAGGAAGGACCACTTTCCCCTTCCCTTTATCGTCCAAATGCTAGAGAGATTAGCTGGACATAGTCATTACTGTTTTCTAGATGGCTACTCAGGCTACAATCAGATCGTTATTGCCCCAGAAGACCAAGAAAAAACTACTTTTACTGTCCCTTTGGTACCTTTGCGTATAGACGCATGCCTTTCGGGCTATGTAACCCCTGCGACTTTTCAGCGTTGCATGATGAGCATATTTTCCGATATGGTAGAAAAGTTTTTAGAGGTCTTTATGGATGATTTTTCAGTGTTTGGTTCGTCTTTCGATGAGTGCTTGCATCATTTGTCATTAGTGTTGACTAGGTGTAAGGAAAAGAATCTAGTGCTTAATTGGGAGAAATGTCATTTCATGGTTCGATCAGGAATTGTCTTAGGGCATATCGTATCTTCTAAGGGTATAGAGGTAGATAAAGCCAAAGTTGACCTTATCAAGACTTTACAGGTCCCAAAAACCGTAAGAGATATTAGGTCATTCTTAGGGCATGCAGGTTTTTATCGTCGATTCATTAAGGATTTTAGCTTGATTTCTAGACCTCTTTGCAACTTGCTTGCAAAAGATGTTAAGTTTGTCTTTGATGATGCTTGTTTAGAGGCTTTTGAGAAGCTTAAGACTTTACTCACTACCGCCCCCATAGTCCAGGCACCCAACTGGAACTTACCCTTTGAGATCATGTGTGATGCTTCAGATTATGCTATTGGTGTTGTGCTAGGTCAGAGAAAACAAATTACTTCATGTGATTTACTATGCTAGCAAAACTCTGAATGATGCCCAGTTGAACTATACCACTACCGAGAAGGAACTGTTAGCCATTGTGTTTGCCTTAGACAAGTTTAGACCCTATCTCTTAGGTTCTAAGATCGTCATATATACTGATCATGCTGCTTTGAAATATCTTTTGTCTAAGAAGGATACGAAACCTAGATTGATTAGGTGGATACTTTTGTTGCAAGAGTTTTCTCCAGACATTAGAGACAAAAAGGGTGCCGAAAATGTAGTAGCAGACCACTTGTCTAGGCTAGTTGTTGATTCCCCTGATGATTCCCTTCCTATAAGGGATAGTTTTCCTGATGAACAACTTTTCTTTGTTACCCAAGCACCTTGGTATGCGAATATAGTGAATTATCTTGTTACTGGTCGAATGCCCCAACATTGGGGTAAACAAGATCGTTCTAGGTTTTTAGCCGAGGTTAAGCACTTCTTTTGGGATGATCCTTATTTGTTTAAGTATTGTCCAGACCAGATTATTAGGAGATGTATACCTGAGAGTGACCAGTCCAGTATTATTTCCTTTTGTCATGATCATGCTTGTGGAGGTCACTTTAGTGCTAAGAAGACTGCTGCTAAGATATTGCAGTGTGGATTCTATTGGCCTTCGTTGTTTAAAGACTCCCATAGTTACTGTGTTACTTGTGAGCGTTGCCAGAAATTAGGAACCATTTCCCGTAGGAACATGATGCCCTTGAACCCTATTTTAGTTGTTGAGGTCTTTGATGTGTGGGGTATTGACTTTATGGGTCCGTTTCCTAATTTTTTGGTAACCTATACATCCTTGTCGCCGTAGACTATGTCTCTAAGTGGATTGAGGCGGTTGCGTGTAAAACCAATGACCATAGGGTTGTGATTGAGTTCTTGAAAAATAATATACTTACACGTTTTGGTACACCGCGAGCTATAATTAGTGATGGAGGGTCGCACTTTTGTAATGGACCTTTTAGGCTTCTGATGAAGAAATATGGTATTACACATAAGGTAGCTACCCCGTATCATCCGCAGACTAGTGGTCAGGTAGAGGTTTCCAATAGGGAGATAAAAATATTAGAGAAAACAGTTAATCCTAATCGGAAAGACTGGTCGTCTAGGCTTACTGATGCCTTATGGGCTTACCGTACTGCGTTTAAGACCCCCATTGGAATGTCGCCTTATCGGCTTGTGTATGGCAAGGCATGTCATTTACCTGTTGAGTTAGAACATAGAGCTTATTGGGCTGTTAAGCAACTAAATTTTTCACTTGACAAGGCAGGAGCCCATAGGAAACTCCAGCTCAATGAGTTGGACGAGATTCGTATAGATGCTTACGATAGTGCGAAGGAGTATAAGAACAAAATGAAACTTGTGCATGATAGAAATATTTTACGGAAGTCATTTTCTCCAGGTCAAAAAGTTCTTCTGTATGATACCCGTTTACATCTTTTCCCTGGGAAGTTACGTTCTCGGTGGACGGGTCCTTTTATTGTTCGCACTGTCTTTCCTCATGGAGCTGTTGAAATTGAGACACCGGATGGTAGTAGTTCTTCGAAGGTTAACGGTCAGAGATTGAAACCCTTTTTAGAGCCCTTTCCTACAGGTGATGTTGAGGAGGTCCCTCTGGAGGACCCTGTTTACCCTTGATTGACCATCGAGGAAGTTGTATGTTGTATATTAGTTTTTGATTTTCTTCACCCAGGTACTATCTTTCCAACTTCTCCTCGTGTTATTTTACTTTTGGTATTGCTCTTTCATTAGAAACATTGAGGACAATGTTAGATTTAAGTTTGGGGGTGGGGAAGAACTTTTTAGTTGCACTTTTGAAACTTCTAGCGTCACATGGTATCCGGTTAGCTAAGTTTACATACTGTTTCTCACCGAAAAGATAGAAATTGGAATGCTAGGGATAACAACCTTTTGAGACATTAGAGAAAAAGACATTGAGATCCTTGAAATTCATGAGAGAACTTGTTCCTTTTAGAGGGTAACCGTGATGGACCTAACCATACATGATGGAAAGGCAAGTAGGTCAGGAAATGCCAGAAAGACAAACAACCTCACAATGTAGTCTTAGTTACTGGATTGCGACTCTCTCTCAGTAGAAACTTATCATCATCAACAAGCGGAGCGACATCAAAATCTATGAATAAAGTTGAAGACGTTTTAGGTTTAGAAGCAACAATAGAAAAGAATAATTCAAAACTCAAAGTTGAAGTTATAAGAGCAAATGATATAAGTTGTTAGAATTCATGATACCAAGACATCACAAGTTGCGAAGATCCAAGTTTTGAAAGTCCTTCTCTCATGGCCATGTAAATTGTTGTCTTGTAGTTTTTGTTTCAAAAAAAAAAAAATGAAAAATGAAAAAATCATCGTTTCGTTTTGTTCAATAAGGCCAAAGGGAAGTAGAAATTTATAAGTCAAAGAAGAAATCAAAGAGAAGAGTTAATTGTCAAGGTTCTATGAGGTTCGATAGTTTATCATCAACAGTTGAAGACTGAAGAAGACGTTGTTTCTACTGAGCACTATGAGAGAGTCGAAGAAAGATACATTTGGTTGCTTTGTTAGTCCGCTTTCAATCTGGCACAAGATCTTTCTAGCACTGGTTTAACTCATCACACGTAATTAGTCCAGCTGTGTAGCAGATGTCCCTCTCATCTTTATCTCTCTCCTAATCTTATCCAGCTGTAAAGCAGCGGACGCATCTTACAATGTTTATCTAGCTGTGTAGCGGATATATCTTTATCTAGCAGTGTTGCGGATGTGTCTCCCCTTTTCTTCAGTCAGCTTTAGAGCTGACACCTTTAATTTCTCTGGCATTCTAGTTACTTGGAGATAGGTTGAGAATATGTATGTCCTCATAGCTCTTTGGATACTTGTGACCAATTAGAAGTAATGGTTTTGTGGGTACACCTCTGGTAAACCCTCCGAGATTAACTCGGTTTTATTTTTTATTAGTTTTGCTCGAGGACTAGCAAATAATAAGTTTGGGGGTATTTGATAGACACATTTTGTGTCTAATTGTCCTCAATTTCTCTATGTTGGTACTCGATTTTGTACTTATTGTGGTGTTTTGTGTGTTTGTAGGTATTTTTGAGAAATAACATTTTTTGGAAAAATCGGCTCGAAAAGTTGCCCGGGCACCCTTGGAGGACACGTGTTATTCGGACTCTCACCGTTGGTTAATAAGGGGCACCTTCTTTGCTATTCGCACCCCAGCTGTTGGATAAGGGACAACCCTTTCTTCTTCGTTTAAATTTGTTTTGGCGGGAAATTTTCATTCTCAAACTGTGGATTTTTCGATCGGAATTTGGAGGGGTTAGAGGTTAACTCAATCGCTGAAACTTCATGGGTAGACGTGATATGACAATAAAAGCTGGTATGGGTGTTCGTTTGAATCAAATTTGGCTAGATAATCGTGTGGAAGAAAAGGGCAGTCCGTGCATGGGAGAGTTATTTCACGGGATTGCATGAGTTTGAACGATTTCTCAGCATGTTGTTGACTCGAGCAACAGTTTGGAGCGTGTCAGAGGTAAATAAGGTAGATTCAACAGCAGCAGACGTGTAGGAGAAGGATTTTTGGAAAGAAAATATTCCGAGAATATTACCCTTCACTGCCGAATAAAGAGAGATTACTGTGAGTTATTACGCAGGATTTCTTCGCCTGTTGAGTATAAATATCATCCTGGGGTAGCAGAGAAGGGACGGAGAGTTTGGGAGAAAATAGAGCACCACAGAGTCGAAACACCAAGTTGCAGAGAGACCTGCGCTGCTGCCATTGAAGAACAGAAGAACGGACCATCAAGACCGTCGTTTTCCAACAGTAACAACGACTCAATCCGTGGGTCGTACATCAGAGGCAGACTTATTTGCAGCGTTTTCGACACAGAGCGTGGGTCTTAGAGCAACAGTAACAGTGACACATCCTATGTAAGTTTTTTTTTGGTTTGTAACAAACTAATTGTTACAAAACCCGGTTTTGAATTTATTTCTCCATTTTCATCATTTGTAAACACCCTTTGAGCAATAATAATGATTTTTGAGCGTGTTTCCAACATGATGAGCGGCTAATTCTCCCACAACCAAGGAAATGAGGAAGCTATTTACGCATGAATAATTGGTAACTATTTTGTTTTCTATAATATTTAATTATAATTCACTCAATCACTGCTTTTGCAGAGTTTTAAATTGTTTGCGTAATTTTCCTAATCAGTTGTGATTCAATTAGATAGGTTATGCTTTGTTTAGATAATCTATGCTTAAGGGATACAATTGATGTTTGAGAATTTGCTTGATTATTAGTGAGTTAAGATATAAAGGACTTAAAATATAATTAGAGTTTTGGATTATTTACCATCATTAATTCATGTGTAATAGTGGAATTAGTGTCTTGGTTATTTTCTCATATCTTGAAGTTAATTTTGTAATATGTTTTGTTTGTTTTTAAATTTTTATTAAGTCTAAAATTCATTGCCTTCACCAGTCTTAAAACAACCCTTTTATCACTATCTACAACAACTTTGAGTTACATCACTCCATCCTTGCACCTCAGGGTCATGAAACGCTGGTTGTTGATGTTGTGGAGGTGGCGGAAAACTCCAATTGTTCCTGAGATGGTGGAACCCGAATCGAGAATGAAAGAAGCTGCTCCTATTGAAGTTGTCCCTATGATTACTGATGTTTCTGCTCCAGTTATTAAGAACCGGATAATAGTGCACGAGTATCCAACTGTAGGGGTTTATTTTGCTCCTTCATTTGGTGAGCTACTCCCATATCACAAGTTTGTTGGAGGATTTAGCGTTCCCATCGGATATGCTTCTATGTACAAGAAACTGTGGAAGATGTATGGATACATCGTTGTTACTCAGGATCCTGAGCGTAGTTATTTCTTGACAAGGCAAGTAGAAGCCATCCTGCGTGTTATAAATGATATCCGCATCACATCTAGAAATGCCGTCACCCGGGATGTACTCTTTGATTGGGAGTACAACTTGAAGAAAGCTGAAGAACTTGGCTTCAATTTGAGGTGGCTTCGTCAAAAGCTTGATGCTATTAGGAAAGCAGTAGAAGGTGACACTCCTTTCGCCACTAGTGATGCCGTGCTGAAGAAGATGGATGAAGTTGCTGAATTGACCAAGAAGATGGAGGCGGAGAAAGCTTCTTTGCATGTCTTGGAGGATGCAGAAAAGCAGAAATCTTATTTTGCTGACTTTCTTTAGTTCTTTTCCCCTGATATCTTGAACCCTGGATTTCTGAGAGATGTGAGGCTTTTAGATTTTGGTTTTTATTTCTTGATTGGTTTTGAATGGTTGGGGATTTTCTTTTGGATTTTGGTATAGAATTTTTCTTAAAATGAAAAGACTCTGATAAATTACTGAATTCAAAAACTGAATGCAAGTATTGCAAAAATTTTGGAGGAATTGAAATACATGTGAAAGAAAATCCTAAAACCAAAGGTATTCATGCGTTTTAAGCATGCGACATCTTGAATACTTCAAATGCGAAAAGCCTTGAGCCATTTCTTGTGAACCACTGGGACGCATGTTCTGCTTTTCATGCCAGCCAATTTGTAATACCCTCCCAACAAACTGCTTAGCAATCGAAAAGGGTCCTTCCCAGTTGGAATCCTTTGTCGAGTGTGGATTGCATTTAGCTGCTTTGAGAACCAGATATCCTTCATGGAATTTGTTGGGCTTGGATGCACGTGCCCTAAATATCTTCTTCCGTTTTAGGATTCCACGTATCACATGATTCCAGGTTGACGGGGTTTCCCGATCTTGCGGCACATACAAAAACTCGTAAAAGGCAAAACATCTGGGATACTGTTTGTCAGACTCGGCCATTATTTCGGAAATGACCGTGTTAGCGGAATGATGAATCTTGAGAGGTTCGGCATCCAACCACTTGGTGAAGTATTGCTGAGGTGAGGCTAACCACTCATAACGTTTGGTGACAGCTGAGTTATGAGGAAGACCAAGTCGCCTGACCAGAGTAGCATATTTGAAAGTTGGTAATATAGATGCATGAGAGGGAATGAGACTTGCCTGAGTGCGGAATCTTTCGAGAAACTCATGTGCGCTTTCTTTTGGTTTTTTTGTGAGTTCCATTAGGGCTTCTACCTTTCCCAGATGTTCGAATGGTGGATCATTTTTCTCTTCATCCGAGTCGGATATTTCTTAAATGGAGAAATGTGCAATTGAAGATGTTGGGGTTACCTTCTCAGCATGAATCCATGTACGTCCCAGAACTATGTCATATCCTAGATCTTCTCGGATTATGTGAAATTTTTTTTCTGACCAAGTTTCTCCAACTTTCATTTTGAGGATGATGTAGCTGTAAGCATCCCTAGAGATTCTTTCATGGTCTCTGATTGAGACAGGAGCGTGAGTTGCTTCTTGTCGGGTGATGCCAGCGGCTCTGAGAGTCTTCATAGGAATGATATTAACAGCAGTGCCAATGTCGACCGACGCTCGCTTGAATTCATTTCCCTTGAGGTGAACTGTGGTGAGGAGTCCCTAGTCGTACATCTCCTTGTCTGTTACCGGAGGTTCAGGGAGTATCTCCTGAATGTATAATCGTTTCCCAGACACAATGTAGTTCAATGCAGCAAACATATCATTTATTTGAGCTTTCGACAAGTACAGTAACTCACAGACATGCTCAATTAGGGATTGGACTGCTTCTTTGATCGGCTGTTCGGAGATTGTAAAAGTTCTAATTGGGAGAGGATTCTTGTGCACTCCTTCAGTCCCCAGCTCTCCTGAATCGGCCTTTTATTTGAATATACGTTTCAAGTTTCGACAGTCACTGGTCGAATGACTGACATACCTATGGAAATGAAAGTAACGTGGATTCTCCACTTCCTCATCTGTTGGATCCCTTATGACAAGAGGCAGGTTGATCGCACCATCTTGAATCCAGACTTCCAACAACTCGATCACCTCTTCAATAGGAAAAGAAAATTCTGGTTCTTCCTGATCACTCTGTTGACGTTGAGCTGGCGTTCGTGCGTTTCGAGTCTGGTTGTCCTTCTTTGGTGCCTTCGTAGACGTTGGAGGAGTATCCTTATGTTGCTGTGCGTCAACCTTTCTTTTCCCCCTTTCGGAGACATTCGTGGAAGCCTCCACATTTTATTGTTTGTTGATTAAACGTCTGGGGGTGGTGTTTCGAGTGCCCGACTCCTCGACTTTGACGGTTTTGGTTCTTTCTAGCAAAGCTGGAGCAGTAGTTGCCGATCGCTTGGCTGCTTCATGAAGTTCCGAGAAAGTATGAAAACGAAGATTTTCCAGCAAATCTCTGTAGACTGGAATCATCCCGTTAATGCATAAATCCACCAGTTGTTGTTCAGTAACATTAGGATCATGACAATCCAAAGCTTGAATTCTGAATTTTTTCACATAGTCGTTCGGATTTTCAGTATTCTTCTGAGCCATCCTTCCTTAGTCCGAAAGAGTAACTTGCTCAGAAACGAAGAAGTATTTCCTGTAGAAAGCATTAATCATCTCTCCCCAATTGGCTATGCTTCCTGGTGCAATGTTATTATACCAAGTATATGCTCGTCCCGTCAGGGATTTTGAGAATTCCTTCAAACGGACAACATGGTTGTGTTCATGCTCTCCTAATGCTTCCAAGAATTGAGAAACGTGTTCTCGAGCATTTCCCGTTCCATTGTAGAGTTTGAACGTTGGAGAAGTGCATCCCTTTGGAAGAGGGATTCTTTGTGTGGCAGCGAGATGTGGAGGTTGATGACGGTGCACGGACGGTGTATGGAATTTTCCCCGATTCTCCATAAAACGTTCCGGATCTTCACGAGTGATGAAACCGGCAGGTTCAGGTTTTGCAGCTTTGCGGGCTTCATCATCGTCAGGGACTGAAATAACTTCGGGATTCGTAGTTGGATATGTTTCCTTTCCTTTTCCCTTCTCCTGAGTTTTGCCAGTCAGGGTTTTGAGATAGTTACATAGATCCTTCTGAGTAGTAGCCATATCAGTTTGATTCTTGGCGAGGACTTTCTGGACTTTCATGAGATCGGCAATAGTAGGTGGATTTTCTCTGATTTCTTCAGGATGCGGGCCTAAGAGAGGATGATTTTCGACATTGGTGTGAGGAGGAGTAGTGTCACCACCACCGTTGGAAGTAGGAACAGTTGCTGGAATTCCATCATTGTTGCTAGTGCTAACGTCGTTTGCATTTGTAACCAACCCAGACCTAAGACCAGCCATTTTGTGAGAATGTGAGATTGCAACCGAGAGATTAATCTCCCACTGTGGTCGCCAATCTGTAGATGGGGAAAAACGGTTTGCTGGTTTTTTAGAAAAGTGAGGAATCGAGCGTGTTGTCGAGACTCCTCGACCGAGCAAACTGCTGAACCTCACACAGATGCACTGCAAAGGGAGTGCTTAGATTAGAGAGATCAATATGTAGGACTCCGGCCTAAACCAATTCAATGGCCGTTCCAGAGTCAATTCGGCCACAAAGAGGGAGATGGGTTGATCTGTAGGAGGGAGGCTGAGAATTGTGTGGGATCAATAATGATCAAGGATTGTGGATGTGTTGAAGGTTTCTGCAATAATTGGTGAACTGGTAAGTTAAGTTCTGGTAGATTGAAGAATTCTTGAGAGTAGTTACTCGAGAAATTCTATATGAACGATTACTGATGATGTAATTCTTGTTCTTCGATAATGGATTTAGAGAATTATTAATATTGTCAGAGTAGTGAACACATTGATCCCTGTAAGTGTAACGGTTTCTTGAGTGAAAGAGTGGGAAAGTGGGAGATCGTGGTAAAGTAAGTTCCATGTCGTGTGGAGACTTGACTGATCATGCACCCACTACTTTGCTAACTCCTTCAACCGTTTGCACGAATTACACACATTTATCGTCGTGGATGAATCCACGTGCCGTAGACCGCCAGACCAAAACCCTAAGTGATATCCCCCATTTGTGACGTGATTGATGTCTCACAAATCGCGGAGTCTGCAAGGCAGACGTGTTTTAATTAGTCAGTTGTTTGACAGTAGTTTTAGATTTGTTGAATCGAGCATGATTGACGAATGCTCAGTGATTCATGAGTATTAATGTTGCTCGTCTGAGCAAATATTGTAAATTCGACGAGTTGTTGAATATTGATGAGTTAATGAATATACATGGATTATTCGAGCAGATGAGCAAGTATTGCTCGATTCGACGAATTACTGATTACTGAATATTAATAGTTGGATAATATTCGAGCAACTGAGCAAGTATTGCTCAATTCGACAAATTGATAATTTTGACGTGCAACTGAGCAAGTATTGCTCAATTCGACAAAATACTGAACATTGATAATTTGACGTGCAACTGAGCAAGTATTGCTCAATTCGAAAAATTACTAATATTACTAAATATTGATAGCTGGATCAATATTTGAGCAACTGAGTAAGTATTGCTCAATTCGACGAAATGTTTATTGGTGAGGTGACCCAATAAAATATAAAAATATTGGTAGATTATCAAAAATTATATGATTAATTCAGATGTTGGTTGCTAAATTGATCATAAATTCATTAGTGTTTGAATCTTGCTTCGAATGATGATTCGTAGAACATTTATTTGAAACCTTAATTTCAGATCAATTATTTGTTAACTGATGAATCGCTGAAAATAGGTCATGAGTGATAGAGGGACCGACCACATGGGATGATGGACGACCATGTGACTCCCGGATGCTTGAGTGAGCGTGCACCAGGGTCTTGAGTTGACCAGTCGGTGAAGGAATGATGATTAAATGCCGATTTCATCATTTACTGAAATATTGCTGGGTTCAACATTAGGTGATAAAACCTAAGTATGACAGATGGGGACCGACCAAGAGAGCATTGGACTGGCTCTTGGTGGTCACGGGACCAGTTGTTGGCCGTTTGAGCAATCTTCAGGTTGGTTGGACAAGGTTTGGGCCCAATATGAGCAATTGAGCAAATTAGGTCAGAATTATGAAAACGTGTGGGACCGGCTTTGTGTAAGCCCTAGGGATGACTCTGGTCGGTCATCAAAGCATGCACGTGTTTCTGTGGTGTCCGTGCCTCCGTATTGAGAGTTTCAACATTTTCTGATGTGAGTTCGAGCAACATTGTGAATTTTCAAAAGAGTTTCATTTTGACTGAAATTCTTGATTTTTGTTGGAATGAGCATATATGCTCAATTGATCAATATTTTGTAAATATTAAAATAAGAATATTTTAACATTTAAAATTGTTGTGAGAAGCTACCCGGTCATGTGACCATGTTGGTTTTTAGTTTTTCATGATTCGAGCAAAATTTGAGAAAATATGAAGGAATCATCAATTTTTCTCAAACCAAGGAGTTTCATGAATTGAGGAAAATAATAATTATAAAAGACTAGGGATTACAAGGTGTGGGGACGGCCACGGCTAGGGCATGGACGGCCGGCTATGTTGTCCAGTCCCGCACGCCTTTCCCTAATTTTATATTATTATTTTTTCATGAAACCGTGATATTATGGAGAATCCATGAGTTTTTGTTGAAACATAGAAGTTTCATGAGTTTATGGAATAATAATTATAAAAAGCTAGGGATTGTGAGGTGTGGGACCGGCCATAGCTTGAGCATGGCCGGCCGGCTATGTTGCCAGGTCCCGCACACCTTTCCATATTTTATAATATTATTTTTTATGAATCCATGAAGTTATGGAGAATTCATGAGTTTTGCTCAAACAAGGAAAGTTGCAAAAATTAAGGAGTTTTCATGAGTTCATGAAAATAACAAAATAAGGAAAAATAATGGAAGAGGCATGGGACGGACCACGTCTAGAGAACGACCGGCCGGACGGTGGGTCCGGCCCCTGGGCGCCTCTTATTATTTTATTATTATTTGTTATTTTTCTCCTGTTTTGCGTAGGATTCCTCATCTGCCCATATTTTTGAATGTTCGTTTATGCATCCGGGTGCTCAGTCGTGCATCATTGTCGAGTACACTTGCACCATTTTTGTGGGGCTTACTCAGCGATGGTCCAGATGCCCGGTTGTTGACTATTATTATTAGTTTATGAAATTCAGTGGAGAATAATTCATGAAACTGAGCAATAAAATGAGTAGTTGTTCTATTATCAATTCATAGGATCAGTCGTGGATTCGACCATGAATTCAGAATAATAAAGTTAAGTATTACACCATTCCATGGGATTGTGGATTCGACCATATAATCAGAGTAATTAAATATTACCATTTCATGAGATCATCCGTGGATTCAATCATGAAATCGGAGTAACAAAATTATCTATTATCATTCCATGAGATTAGCCGTGAATTCGATCATGAAATCGGAATAATGAGATGATACAATTGTTTATTTCCATTCCATGGGATCATGCCATGGATTCGACCATGGAATAGGAGCAATAGTTATTGTCATTCCATGGGATCCGGTCGTGGATTCGACCATGGAATAAGAGCAATAGTTATTGCCATTCTATGGGATCAGGCCGTGGATTCGACCATGGAATAGGTGCAAAAATAGATCATTTTGGGAATTCAGTGGTAAATGTCACGGAAGAATTTCTATATTACAGAAAGGATATTAGCCAGTTAAAGCGTCATACCCATTCTGAAGGTGTATAGTCAGAAGACACCGAGTTGCCGAAGTCCTGAAGACGTTGTTGCTCTCATTCTACGGAGAACCGCATTGATCTATATACGGTCTGTCTACATAGTCAGGGAACAGTGAGTGTCACCGACGTCCTGAAGGCGTTGTTGCTCTCAATCTTACGGAGAACCTCCCAATTACGTTATTCTACATAGAGGACATAATGAAATGTGTGGCACTGAACGCTCAGCTAGTGGAGGTCTTTCAGGAAACATATTCACCATGGCTTCGTAAAATATGAATCGTCACACGCCTGAAGCCAACTCAGAAACATGCAGTATCATGATTTTACGGTTTTGTCCTATGTTGAAAATCCACCATCAACACATATGTATTTGTAGTGTGAACTACACATTAATTCCCCCCCTTTTTGTCAATAAAATTGGCAAAGGTACGAAAACTAGTGGGATCCTAATGAAATTTCCATAGAGACATTTCATGATCAAAAGAAAGCACATATCAAATTTTTAGATGCAATCACATAGCCGAAGCTAAATGCTTTCATCAAGGAGTTTATAAAGATACAAGATAACCCCTATAATATTCCACAGCCGCACTCCCCACAAATATTTGGCAATTAAGCACAAGTTCAATTAAGAACTCTCCCCCATAAAATGTCATTCCCGAAAGAACAACAAGAGTGACCTTAATTTCACAAGAAAAGAAGGATTTCTTTGGACATAACAAATCACATACGAATATGAATTTGAATAAAAAAAATACTCAATTAAATTAACCACAAGAAAACTCATGACTAATTTAATCGGAAATGCTTAACATAAGAGAACTTATGGAGCCGCACAGTATATACATAAAAATATGGATCAGGGAAGATCAATACCGCGGAATAGACAAGGATTCATCCTATTTTCCATCACTAGTTGCACAATGACATACAATAGACATAATCCTCGTAAACAAAAGTTCATCCTATCTTCCATCAATATTTGCATAATGACATACAATAGGCTTAAATTTTGTAATGTCAAAAGTTCATTCATTCTTTTATCAATATATGCATATCGACATATGAGCAACTTAACTTTTGACAAGGTATGGGACAATCATAGTTCACGGACGCAAACACACATATCCCATAACAAATTGCAATATATAAAACCATAAAGATTAATACTGCAAAAATTATCTTCCAAATAATTTTTAGAATTTAACCAAATAAACCTAAAAAATAAAGATGAAAACGTTGGAGATAGGTATGCGTAATCACAGTAATGGCTATTCCAAATTCTAGCTATTCTTCCTAAAAACACAAGAATAAAATTCTCATAAGAAGATTTACTAGACGTCCCCGAACTCCTTGTCGTCAACAGCCATTGGGACATAAGGTTCATGAAGATATGAGTTAATATCAATAAACCTTCTTGACTGATGTCGAACCAGGGCCTTCTGAATCTCATGAGTCTTAAGCACAAAAGCCTTTATCTGTTGAATCTCCTTCCTTGTCTCCTTTAACTCTTCAAGAACATCAAAAAACTTTTGAGAATTTTAAGGAACAACCCTTGGCTTCCTCGCATTCCTTCTTTTCCTTTTCAAAGTTGGAGACAACGGAGATTTCTCTTTTTCCTTCATGATTGGTAGCTTAACAATCATATTAACATCTTTTCCATCAGATGACATGATGCTTGAAGTATCCATAAGATTATGGGTTTGTGAGAGGAAATCACAATTTAAACTCAACAAGTAGTCTTGGAAAGAGTTTCAGAGAAGGAAAAAGGAATGTGGGGTTACACAACCTTTAACAGGTTCGTGCACGTACAACTCTGAACCCTAGAAAGAGTAGAATTGTCGAGAATAACCCTCCTTTATTGATAGACAGGGATTTACAAAAAAAAACTAAGAAAAGAAGAAAACAAACTTTTCCTAAATCCTGAGAGGTGCACAACCATGTGTCTTTCGATCAGGCACATCAAACAAGATACACAAATCAACACAATCAAGTTGTGTCCCGGTGAACAACAATCTGTCCACCATGTTGTTTTTCTGTCTATCAAAACGATTGTATGATACTTTCTTCTATAATGGTCTTGTTTTATCCTTGGAAACTAACTTCTTAGACGAAGATAAAATCTTACATACCTCAGCGGTCTTTTGAGAAAGTTTAAGCTTGCTTGCTAATCGATTTGCTCTTCGTTGAAGTTTGTTGACATGTCTCAATTTGTGTTTGTACTTGTAACACTTTGATAGTTCATGACCTTTTGAGTGAAAAATATGAGCACGTAAATCTTGGATGTAATTTAGGCATCTGAGATGTGCAAGCTACTAGACACATAGTGGTACCTGAAACGTCATACACAGAGTTTCCAATAGAAAGGTCAATTTTATCTTCCAGATTGGTTGAGTTTTCTTCTGAAAGAATATCGAGATTGATGTATGCATTGCTGCAATTATCAAAATCAATATTTTCACAAAGAAGTGCAACACTTTTTTCGTCTTCATTAGAATCATAGTTGTCAGACATTTCATCAAGAGTTGCAGCAAGACCTTTGTTCCCAGTGTATTTCTTTTAATTTGGACACTCATTTGCAAAATGACCAAGACCTTTACACTTAAAGAACTGAGGCATATCCTCGTCATCAGTTTCATCATTATCCCTATTTTTAGGAGGAACACGATTATGAGGTTTATCTGATGACTTGGATTTATCTCTGGAGAACCGTTTACTTCTCTTCAAAAGAAGATCCCTAAACTGTCTTGTGATCGTAGGAACCCAATTGTTTATAGTCTTATTATTGACTAATCAATGTACATTTATGCCTTGTGTTTATGGTTGTGTATTTGGCTTATTAGCATGTTAGGTTGGTGCAAATCAGAAGAGTTGCACCTAGAGTACATATTCACTTGTTTTCTTTCTTGGCTAGAAACGTGGCGGAGTTTCACTTCGACACCTAGGGTCCAGGTCATGATTTTGGTTGGTTAAGTTTTGTTTGGTATTAGTTTTTTTCTTTTTTTTTAGGATGAGTGTTTTTGTATGCTTGTTTTGGTGGTGCCAAACTTAGCTTACTGACGTGTTAGGAACCTGTGAAAGCTGAATTTTTTTGTGAGTTAGTCATCATCAGTTTGGATACGTGGCGAATGTTACCTTGACACAGTGACTCGTGTTCATAGGGGATATTTTTGGAAAGAAAAGAGAAATGTTGATGAAAACAACCGAACTTAGCTTCCTTCTCTTACAACATCTGTAGTACTCCGTGAGAGAAATCGAGAGGGATTCAAGAGAAAAACCAGAATCAGGTGAACTTATATCAGATTTCTGAGTTCAATACATAGAAAGCAAAGTGATGGTCATGAACTCGTGGATCACTTAGTTCCAGGGAGATCTGAAAGTATTTGAAAAGAGGTTTCTTTTCTCTCGACCCGAATTTGAAATTAAAGGTATGATTCAACTCTGATTGTTCTTGTTTCAACAAATTCTTCTCAATATGGTAGCTATTGATCGAACCTCTTATTACTGATTCCATCTTGATCTTGTCAAATTTATTATCAATAGACTTAGGGTTTATTGAAATTGATATCATATTTATGTATTTACTGAAAGCATGATAAGATTAGAACTCGAATAAAGGATGGGATTTGTGAATTTCGGGTTTGTGGAACACCAGAACCTTAGGATCTTCGTTGGAAATCATTTTTCATTGTTGTTTGTTTATCTTGTTCTTAATCCCTGACTACTGATTCTTGAGGAGTATATTTTTGCTAGGGAGGAGTTGGATTTACTGTGATGTTCATGATACCATAAATTTTAGTCTTGATATGAAGGTTTGTTAGATTGAAATTCACAGCAGCACTTCAGAATTCTTATGTAAGGTCAGGTGATGTTTTGGCTCGACTTTAGGGCACTTTAGATGATGAACTGAGTTAGGGATTCTTTTCATGAAATTTTGGTCTTTTGGTAAATGAATCAACTGGGATATTAAGTGTTATGTCTGAGCTAATTGATGTAAGACATGCATATTCTCAATCAGTTCTTCTGTACAGTGATTTTGACGTATATGCTTCATAATCTAGCCTGAGACTTGTACTGATAAGCATTAGATATATTTTGAGCAAATAATCCGGCATATTATTCGAATTTTGCAGTCAAGATTACGCAATTTGAAGTATGCCAGCTTGTGTAACAACTTCCCTGCACCTCTGGCAATTCTACTTTTAAGAAATTTGACGCTTACAACTTGAGTTAGCCTTAGTTCTTATATAGGGATTACAGTATATTGATCTACGAAACTTTAGAGACTTTTGTTGCTTGGTTTAGAGTTAAATTGACTAAGTGTTTATAATTTTAGAGTTTATTTTGAAATCTAGAATTTGCTTGTAACTGCGGTGACTAGACATCTTTATGGACTTTCATAGGTATGTTAAAGATCGATTTGGTTCATGATGTCTTAACGAAAGTTGTAGATGATATTGTTATCTTTCAAAAGAGATATTCGTTGTTTGAAATGAATCAGAGATGAATGTTTTATGCACCCTGAAACTTAAACCTTCGTGCTGTTTACAAGGGTGTTAGGGGCTGAAACTGGAGAAAGTTTTAATCAACTTCATTGTGCAGGATTTACTGTTTGACTAGGTGTCTTTAAGTTCAGTTGGAGGATTACGAAGATTGAGGTTTGAGTAGCGGATTGAGGTGGGAATTCACATGTCTCTTTTGTAACCATTGATGTCTTTTACAAAACTATGTTTATCTGCTTTATCAAACTCATGCATGGTTAAACTTTAATTCCTTAACATTTTTGTTGGCTCTTTTAACCTTTTCGTTACTTGGAAAGGACCTGAAGTGTACTTGATTGTCTTATGAGTGTAATAGGAAATAAGAATTTCCTTATTTGGTATTTAGGATTGTGCTCTTTCTTTTATACCTAGCTTTTATGTTTATATAGGTCATCAGTTTGCGAGTTCGGAATTGATTGACATCCATATATTCTATTAGGGGTGAATTTGCGAGTTCGGAGTTTACCACCATATTATAAATTGTGTGAAGAAGGAGTAGGTCCGTATACATGGTTGAGTTGTGTGTTTTTGCCTTCTTTTAATGTTTAAAGTATATGTTGTCTAATTTCAGTGGGTTAAATGTACTTTCAGCATTTGATAAATTTGCATTATTTTGAAATTCAACTTTAATGGTTCCATTTGAGAAGTGTAAGTATCCTAGTGAGCTTTTTTAGCTCACCCCTTCCATCTCCTTTTAGTGGCAGGTGACCTTGAGATAAGTGGCGCAGACTCGGCCGAAGGAGAGGTTGTTGTTTGGGTTGAGTAGGGTGTCTGGTTGTGTATAGAGAGGTAACTGCCGGTATCTTTTTGTAGGCAGTACTGTGGTTGTGGTCAGTAAGGGTGGTGTATTTCTTGCTTGTAACTATTGTAAATTATGTTTAATTAACTATCACAAACACACAGTATGTAAATTAGTTAGTAATGTTATGAATATAGCCAAGTTTGGGTCTAGGCCTGTTTACACTTGTGCTGAAGGTTTCACTTTAAAGGATTGAGGTTTTACTTCAGAAAGCCAAAGATTTTCAGTTAATCAATTTCTTTTGTAGCCTAACTTGAGGAAAATTTTCCGTGCTGTTGATCATCTCTTTTGTATCCATCTTGTCAGATGCGAACCTTAGCTTACTTTAGCACCAGTAGTGTGGGTTCAGGGTCTTAAACTCAGATTAGAGAATTTGGGTCGTTACAGTGATCAATGAGACTGACTTGTCAAGATCTTCATCTGATGAATCATCCTCAGAAAGATCATCTTCAGAGATGTAAACACTTTTAGTTTTATCAAGTAATTTAGTGTTCTTTAGTGCTTTGAAAGCCACATCCTTACAAGACTTGGACGTGCGCTCATGATCAAAGATCTTCAGCTTCCCAATCAGAGTATTTTTGGACAGCGTTGCGAGATTATTTCCTTCAACGATGGCATGTTTCTTAGAATCGTATCTAGATGGCAATGATCTGAGAATTTTCATCACAATGTCCTTTTCAGGAATGGTCTTACCCAATGCAAAAGATGCATTTCAGACACTTTGTGGTTAAATTCATCAAATGATTCTTCATCTGCCATATGAAGGTTTTCCCAATCATAATTTAGGTTTTGAAGGCTAGCTTCTTCCTCACTGGTATTTGCTTCAAATACGGTTTCTAAGATATCTCAGGCTTCTTTAGACTTAGTGCACGTAGTCACATGGTGCTGAAGATCTAGGGTAATGGAATGTATGATAGCATTTAAGCCGTCAGAATTTTGCTTTGCAGCAAGGATTTCTTCTGGACTACATCTACCAATATTCTTAGGAGATACATCGCCTTCTATATTAACCAGAGGATCATAACCATTAACAACACGTACTCATGTTTGAAAATCACGAGCTTGAAGAAAAGCACACATAACAATTTTCCACCATAAGTAGTTTGAGCCATCGAAGACTGGTGGTACGTTTACGGAGATAGAATTCCTGTCCATAGTGTCAGATCGCTATAAACACAGACTTGTAAGGTCTTTAAACATGTTTTCCTGCTCTGATACCAATTGAAAAGCGGGGGGTCTAACAAACAAACCCAATAATTCGCTTAGCAATCTGTATGGACAAACTCCAATATACTTTTAAGAGAATCAACTAGACAGCCATACTCAATCTTAATAAAATTATATCAAAGAGTTATATCTCACTTTCTCGATTCAATACTTACTCAAGCAAATAGAAATCTGCGAGTCTAATTGAATACAAGAGAAACTACTTGAACTGTACCAAAGACCAATGTTCAAGGATCAATCAATTTCAATCAACAACCAAAGGTTGGATTTTCCAATTGATTGATTCAACGCACAACCTGCGATATTTCAATTATATAAAAAAATATAATGCGGAAAAGAAATAACATAGACATCAGAAATTTTCTTAACGAGGAAACCGCAAATGCAGAAAAACCCCGGGACCTAGTCCAGATTGAATACACACTATATTAAGTCGCTACAGACACTAGCCTACTACAATCAATCTGGACTGTAGTTGAACCCCAATTAATCTCACACTGATCCAAGGTATAGTTGCGCTCCTTACGTCTCTGATCCCAGCAGGATACTACACACTTGATTCCCTTAGCTGATCTTACCCACAACTAAGAGTTGCTACGACTAAGGTAGTCAATATCGGTTGTATCGGCCGATATTATAGGTTTTTATCGTTTATCGGAAAAAAACTGTACGATATCTAAAATATCGGCGATACAAGGATGGAACGATTAAAACGCTCGTATCGGCCGATACAAGCCGATATATCGGGATCACCTGTACACTGATAATATCGGCAAGAGTAATTTGGTAGAATAAATTATTTATATATTAAAATTCATAAACAGAACCTTTCCTCCTAATTATATTCTTCCTCTATACCCTTGAAAACTCAATCTGATTCAGTAATGATGTTGGAATATGATTGAATTTGTACAATGAAGCTATTAATCTTGAGAATTAATGCATCATATGACACCAAAAAATTTAGATTGAAAAATTTATACATATTTAAAATTCTTGGTTTAAATGATGTAAAAAACCGATATAATCTTTTGTACAGGTGTATTGGACCGAGCCGATACGATACCGATACACGAGATTAACTACTTTGGCTACGACCCAAAGTCGAAGACTTCAAAACAAATCTGAATCACACAAAAAAGTCTACGGTAATAGATAAATCTGTATCCCACATAAATACCTACGAGTTTTTGTTCCGTCTTTTGATAAATCAAGGTGAACAGGAACCAATAGATAACCCGGACTTATATTCCCGAAGAACAACCTACAATTATCAATAACCTCACAATAATCATAATCGACTAGCGAAAGAAGATATTGCGGAATCACAAACGATGAGACAAAGGTGTTTGTGACTTCTTTTATATCTTGCCTATCGGAGAAATCAACCTCAATCCAATCTTACGGTTGTACTCAAATACGATAGAAACAGCAAGATCAGATCACGCAACTACAAAGAAAATTGTTGGGTCTGGCTTCGCAATCCCTATGAAGTCTTCAAGTTGTTAACCTACAGGGTCTCGAGAAGAAACCTAAGGTTAAAGGAGAATCGACTCTATCTTATACAACTAGTATCACACATGAGGTGTGGGGATTAGGTTTCCCAGTTGCTAGAGTTCTCCTTTATATAGTCTTTCAAATCAGGGTTTGCAATCAATGTTAGCTTAGTAACAAAGCATTCAATATTCACCGTTAGATGAAAACCTGATTAGATTCAAGCTAATATCTTTCAACCGTTAGATCGAACTTAGCTTGTTACACACAAATGAAATGCACGTTTATTTAGGTTTGTGTAACCGTACCCAAACATGTACACTTAGTTGGTTCAACAGTAGTTAACCAAATGGTTAGCCATATGAGCTCTTCCATATCAACCATATTCTTCTTTACCACAACTAGTTCAAATGACTCAAATGAACTAGTTAGAGAGTTGTTCAATTGCTTATATCTTATAGAAGTATACAAGACACAGTCGAAGCAAAAACGATTTGATTCACTCGGATCAATTCATGAACTTTATAGCCACGGTTTGCAATTATGCATTCCTTAGTTTATATAAGCTTAAGTTCACGAATAACCGTTTTTAGAAAATAACCAACTTAAGTACGCATACTTGTACACGGACTTAAGTACCCGGAATAAGTTTGTTTTCAGTTCACAAACTCCAGCAGAAATTCACGGGATGTGAACTTCCGACAGTGCGCGTACTGGTACGCGGACTTTAGTTCCGGTTTTCCAGAGCAGCAAAGTACGCATACCTTGGTTCAAGGAATAAGGACTTACACACGTATGTGTTACCACACAATGTTTATATCCTTCCAAGGTCATATATTCTAAACTCTCATTTCAATCATTGAAACATTCTTAGAGGACGTTATATAGTTGTTATTCACAAACCATTTTTCGTCAAAGTCATTTTCAAGTAATTGAAACTAATATGACTTTCGTCACTAGTAAAGATGAACTTGGACAAAGTGAAAGCTTACCAACACATATTTCGAGAAATAGATAAGCGAGATAAACTCAGCTCGAAATAGCACATGTGTATAATCAAAGTCTATATAGAAATACGACTTTTGTCTCAAGATAGGAGATAGAGTAGATAGACTTTTGAGTGATAGATAAGTTCAAGTCTCCATATACCTTTTATTCGATGAAGTTCCACAAGTTCCTTAAGTAGTTCTTCGTCTTTGTATGATGATCGCCATGGAGTCTTGAGATCAAGTACACTTTATATCCTAGTCCGAGACTTAGCTATAAGCAGACTAGAAATCAAGACTTATAGTTTTGATCACTAACATTGACAAACATGCTTGAGATAGCAACACATGCGAGTTCGACCGAGCAGTGCTCTAACATGAGTGATGAGTGATTATGATTAGCAAATAAAGATTTTTTTTTGTAATCGCATTCGTGTTTTGTGTAATGTACTTTGGAGTACTACAAATGAATGAAATGGATGTGGTTTTTTTGGTGTTTATTCCTTTCGTCGGCATTGTATTTATCACAAGACCTTGCCGACCATACTAGGGTCGGCAGGTTATAATTTTTCAGGTTGCCGACTGCATATGCATGGCAGCATAGGAAAAAAGGCCTAGAACAGTCGATAGGTTTGTTCTCCTCCTACAATGCTGACTAATTGGTAGTCGACAGGGTTTATGAGTACAACCTTGCCGACCAAAAGGGACAAAAAAGAAATTGTTCATGGATGTTCTTCACATTATAGTCGGTATTGTATTATATAAATACATTGTCAACTATACGTCCGTCCGCAAACTTGATAATGTGTTAATTACCAAATGTTCAGCCCCCAACAAGCTTTGAATTTTGTTAATACCAACTAGATTCGAATTAAATAACTTATAGTAATATGGATCAACCTTGACGACTATGGAGAAGTCTTCATTTTTTATAAACTAAAACATGTCGACTATAACATTCTTAGTACATGGAAATGCAATCAACACTTAATTTGAGCATACAAACCTTAAAAACTTAGCCGTAACACATTTGGGACATATATGGACACTTTTTCTAGTACACAATTTTTTAGGAGAGGTAATTAGCTTAATCTTACCGTCGCAACCTGGATCTGTGCATGGTAGAAGGTTGATTTTAGCAGCTTCATCTTCATACGGAGCTAGGCGATCATCTATCCAATAGAAAAACCCACAATAGGTGCATTTTGAAGCACACGGCTGATATACATCTCCTATTGCAGCTTTCATGAGAAACAAGAACCCCTTACAACCATCAATGGTGCATTTGCTTCCTTCAAAGGGACAATCATTTGCAAAATGACCGCTTACTGTAAAAGACTACAAATACTTGGTTGAGTTGCACTTGAAACTTCCATTCTTTATGCAAGATTAAAGATGAAGTTGAAAGTGCTTTTATAATAACAACACACTTAATGTCTTGATTTTGAAATTTCTAGTCATTGAGCATTCAATGGGTTTTACTTTGTACCTAAAAGTAATATTTTTATACTACTAGCATTAACATGTTATAGTAAGTCGGCAAGGTCTAGCATTTCAAACCATGCCGACTATCTATCCCTGACAGCACTGTAACAGAAAGGCTGGGATGGTCGGCAAGGTCGAGCATTTAAAACCATGCCACTTACTACAACTATAATATTGATTAAACCTGCAGAAAAAAGAATACGTTTCTAAAGCAAGTGAAATTGAAAATTAATATAAGTTTAAGAGTTACTGACAAGTCTAAAACCACAATCTAAGAGTTCAAAACATAATATTAGAAACATAATAACGCAAACATATCAAACAGAGTTTCATGGATCCTTCTCATTGTTGTTATCTTCCTCCACATCATTAGATTTTTCACCATCACTAGCTTTTTCACCAACATCAGCTTTTGCTTTTTCACCATCACTAGCTTTTTCATCACCAGCCTCGTTGTAGTAGGGTTTAACTCCAGAAAAGTCAGATGCCTTGAAAAAAGTTCTTGGATCAAACTCTTGTTCTTCTTTTTCCTCTGATGATGTGCTTTCAACATAGTTGAGGGGATTGCTAGGACTTTTCCACCACCTTAGAAATTCTTCAGGATTTTCCTTACCCATCAGAAGTAACTTTCTTACAGGGAAATTCTCTTCAGTTTCATCAGCAGGATTTTTAAAAGTAGGATGAAGCTTGTCAATCTCTTCTAATAGCTCTACTGCATTGTTAGGACAAGGGATATCTTCTATGTTTTCCTTTGGGAACCTAAACAATACACAAATAAAATATACGAAAATTTTACACATTGAAACACGGTTCTGATCACCTAGTCGGCATGGTCGATAATCTACAACAATGCCGACCAAATCATAGTCGGCGTGGTTGTATTGATCTACGACGCCGACTAATATATTATCGGTAGGGTCCTAATCATCAACAGTGCTGGCTAATACTTAGGAGGGGTTCTATTAATATATGATGCCGACTAATAACCAAATTGAACTCAAGTTTCTGTGACATAAAGTCGTGACGGTACAAGTGTAAGAAGATGCCGACTAGAGAAAAGTCGGCAAGATTGGTTATTGAATACCTTGCCGACCCTGGTTATTGTTTAACAGTCGCCATGGCAGTTACGAAAAGTCGACATCTAAATTTAAAAAAAAATCCTACCGACTAAAGACCCTGTAAATCATAATTTTCGATTTCTAACATAATATAACAATCAAAACACACAACACAATGATGAGTTTGAGTTTAGACATCACTTACAATCTTCTTTTCGCCCGTAGAGGGTTCTTTTCAACATATTCAGGGATTGTATTCTCGGGTTTACTGATTTCACTAGTTCCAACTTTTCGCTTACCATTTTCCTCTGATTTGGATCTTTTGATATTACCTGTTGAATCTCTATTGCTACTTGATCGTTTAGAATCAACCATTTTTTGTAGAAAATCAAAATTGAAGTTTTTGGTTGATTTTAGGTTGATGGAATAAGATGAAGAAAGGAGAAGAGCAGAGTGATTAGAGAAGAGATTAGAATAAGATTAAATGTGCTTTAGTTTTTTAAGTTTAGGGTATAGGTTTTAGGTTAATTAGTTCATGGGTATTAAAATAAAATCAACACTTTTGATCACCCCTTAGCAAGGGCATTAGGTCCATTTAAATTTGGGAATACCCCAATCTCGCAAGGTTCTTTATGTATTGGAAGATTATATTTCTTGTATTTGTAATTCCTCCGGTCAACGAAGAGTATGTTAATATTGAGAGCCACTGTGATGACGATTATATTCATCGACAAATACTTTATTTGGTGTTGTTCTGTTCTGACAAATACTGGATTTGGTGATTGCTGCTCACGTTGGTGTATGCATTTCTGACAGTTAGTAAAGATGTGGGGGAGGGTTCCCCCAGTTCTACACTGTAAATATTACGAGGAGCCATAATGAGGCTGGCTGGGGGGTTAATTACGGCTTCTTACCTGTTTTTGCTTGCTTGAAATAATAATAACTCTTGAGATCAACCCTGCTCCTATCTAACTTGAATTGTTCACATCTAAATTGAATTCTACAGCTTGGTAAGGCATGGTCTATGGTGCCAATTTTAAGATCACCATTGTGATCCATCCTGCCAAACTGTCAAGTGGGGATAATATATGTCATGTCGGTTCTTCAGTTGGGTCTAGCTATAGAATGCATTTTCTGATAAGAATGCATTTAATCCTTGCATATGGGGTTCAAATTCAGGCATATCTTGCATCCATTTAAAACAACAGCGACAAAACAACATTAACCTCTTTTCTTTTCTGGATATTTTTTTCTTCATATCTTTGAACCCTGCTATGTTTGTGTGCAAGCTGCTACATTCCCCCTCACATTTGTATAGTCAAACAAGAACAAGGGAAACAATAAGTACGAACTCTGGTTTTCCTTGGCTGTTTGCTCGTTCAGTTATGCTGGGTCGTAAAGCGCCATAAATTGGACTGTGGACAGAGAAAATAAGCAAAACTCCCCGACAATGAAAACAGTGGACGCAGCGTGTATGCACATAATTCATCACTCACCACGTGTCTAGAGAGACACACATGGAGGACACACATCCTGGAGCATCGAGATATGATGCCACGCGTGGATACCCAAGCAACACGTTTCATCAGTATAAGATCATCACCTGATGGATCTGAGGGCTGAGAGTCGAGGAGCATTGAAGAAAAGGGTTGCTGCGAAGCACTGAAGAACTCCCAAGGGTTCACTTTTTTCCATCTCGAGAGGGATCCAAGATCAAGGGCCATGGGTGGCAGGCAATTAGCTGGCGTGTGCAGAAGACCCAACCACCCGCATTAAGCACCCTAGATTAGCATACGTTTCAACCAACCTGTGGAGGGTGAAGAGGAGACTCATCGTCACCAAGTATA
Source organism: Papaver somniferum (assembly GCF_003573695.1). Lineage (NCBI taxonomy): Eukaryota > Viridiplantae > Streptophyta > Magnoliopsida > Ranunculales > Papaveraceae > Papaver > Papaver somniferum. The sequence continues at coordinate 11,150,233 of NW_020621603.1, read as the reverse complement.
AACCGCTGGGGGCATCGGTTCAGAACGAGGATACCAGCGGAATCTGCACAAAGAACAAGAAGATAAGATTCCAACGGCCTCTGACGATGGACCCCATGTACCACTACTATAAATACCCCTCTCCACCAAGAGAGAAGGGGTCGACCAATTGAGAGAAGAGTTTAGGGAAGAGAAATAGGAAGAGTAAGTATGGTTTCTATTCCCCATGGCATCGTTATTCACCTAAAAGTCATTCGACTATCTTTGTAATCTCTCCATAAATAGTGAAACCCTCAACCCCGTGGATGTAGGCCTTAGTGCTGAACCACGTAAATTATTGTCTCATTTACATTTCAACATTTACTTTAGGTTATCATTATTATGGCTTGTGATATATGTTTCGGAACTGTGTAGAATAGTTGAATCGACCCCTCACGACTAAATAAGGACGAGTCCGAAGACTCTGAGTCGATGAGTCAACTGATCTGTGCAATTCTATATTTACATTATTCTACGTATTTTTTTATCGGCTCAAGCGAATATTGTTTGTGAACACGTGGATGCCTTCGTAATTTAAGTGTTCACAATCTGGCGCTAGAAACAGGGACTCTGTCCCGGTAAAAGATTTATCTTTCCTGTGATTTTAGCCTTTTTGAGTCTCAGCGTTATTCCATGTGAAATAGTGTCTTGAATATGTCTCCATCCCTTTGTTATATTTCTTCTCAAAAACATTATTTCTTATAACAAAAGCCGATCAGATCTGATTTTCCCTCAGATCTGACGTAGATTTTGAACCATTTTAAACCAAACCGCCAGGACCTATTCTTTTCAAGTTTGTGCTAAGTACTTTTCAAACTGCGCTTTAGATTTATTAGCTTCGGATTAATGATATTTGGATCTAACCTTCGTTTTGAAAAGATTCTCTTTGAAACCTCAAAGCATCCGAAGGAATTTCCTTCGGGCTCATTCATAAGGGCTTTCTTTATATTTAACCCGTTTGATTTGAAAATATTTTCCTCCAAAATGATCCCGCTACGGATCTGTGCTTTCATCAGATTTATAAGTTTTCATAGTCCCTTTAACTTTGATAAACCAAATAAAACTTCCGAATAATCTCATGTAAAACCATTTAAGAAGTCCAATACCTCTGAAGAGGGGAATAAAAGCTGGATTATCTGTTTTTACCTTCGGTGTCTCGGATCCACGAGTAGATATGTATTTTTAAAGTATTTGGATCTCTCCAGATCACTATTTTTAGTTCTCTATCTCTTGGAAATTTTCGGTCAAGTTACGCTTTTGGACCTACACGCTTGACTAGCTTTACTAACAGGATCCACATGGATATCAGATTTTCGATGATGTTTTACATGTGCAGGCAAGGAAAGCAAAAATGGAAAGCACGAATGATGCAGGAAAGGCAAAGGCATTGTCCTTAGAAACACCCAGGACAACACCAGTCATGACATGCAACAAGCAAAAGGGTGAAAAGGAGAAAACGACAAACCAAAATACAGACACTGTGGAAATCACCTCCTTGTCAAATACCAATGATGTAGCGGCAGTGGCTCTCAAAGCAGCAACAACAAAAGCTGATGCAGCAAGAGCTGAAACAGCAAAAACCGATGCAGCAAGAGCAGCGGTAGCAAGAGCAGATGCATCTAAAGCCGAGGCAGTAAAAGCCGCAGCAGCTGCCCGCGTCCTTGAGTAACGGGAAGGAGTTGCAGAATCATCAATACCACAGCCAGCCTTCGGGATGCCGACAACAAATGAGCAGAATCAAACTCTGCCAATAACCCAGCCGTTGCTGACAAGAAACCGGCCCTTACCCCCGCAAGTGGAATTACAGATAGTGAACACCGAACCTACCATCCCCCTAATCCAAACGGTTGATGAAGATCATACCATGTCCCTTGGGGGGAAGGGACGACTTGGCACCCCAAACCAAGGATCAAATCATTCCCCTCTGTTGATGGCAGAGCTTGAGGAGATAAAGAAGAACCAAAGGGTGTACACAGAAGCAGTGGCATTGCTGGCCCGAGAAAACCAAGAACTCAGAGATAAGATCGCCCAAAGATTGGGAGAAACTCACCAACACAACGAAGCCTTGCACGAAGCCAACTCTAAAGCACCTGAACCGAATCATGACCGAAGAATGGTCGTGACAAACGCAGCAGATCCCGAACCATTAAATCGAAGACCAACCAGAGGAAACAGATCCAGCGATCCATATTACGTCCCAGAAGACTCGGACTATTTCGACAGCGAAGACCAAAGACCAAGGCAAAACCCAACCAACGATGACCACCATCGTGCCATGGAGGACCTTCGTGCCGAAATGATGGAAGAGATCAAGCAACTAAAGGCTAGGAAAGAAGGGGGAAGACTAGAAGAGGTGATGAGGGAAGAAAACACCATACCGCTGACCCCATGACTGGCCAAAACGTTGATTCCACAGAAGTGCCATGTTCCAGCGTTCGAATGTTACGACGGATCCAACGATCCGGCAACACATCTTCGTTACTACAATCGTATCTTAGCCCGATGGGAGCAGGACGACGCAGTCCTCTACAGGTATTTTCCTTCAATTCTAAAGGGATTAGCACTATCTTGGTTCGACAACCTACCTCCCAACTCCGTAAACTCTTATGGCCAGCTCACTGAGAAATTCTTAGAGACTTACATGTACAACAAGGCTGTCAACGCAGGAATGGACAAGTTCTTCTCGCTAGAAACCGCTTACAAAGAGACAATCAGGGAGTATACCGACAGATGGCATAGGATTTTCCAAGCCATAGGAAATGTAGATCCAGTGGTCAGCATCAACTGTTACAAGTGGGGACTGGATAGAATGAGCCCGCTATTTGTAGATATCCACGGAAGTGTCCCCAAGACAGAAGGATACCTTTGAGTAATCATTCAAAAGCATGCCAGGCTGGAGGATATCCAAAGGGAAAACACTAGGGCCCAAGCTCAAACATCTCATCGAACTAATTCTGTAGAAAAAACCAGCAGATCAAAGAGAGGCGGTTCGGCTGAACGTCCTAATGATGATAAAAGAGGACGAAGGGATGACCGTCGACGTGACGACTGGAAATTCGAAGATCAAGTCTTCACAAAGCTAAACACAAATTACACGCGCATCCTAAGGGAGATCAAAGGTAGAGAAAACCTTGAGTGGCCATGGTCCAAAGGGAAGCAGCCCCTAGGTCCGAAAAATCAAGAGATTACTGTGAATATCGCTGTTTCAACGTCCACCAGACCGAGAAGTGCAAGAATCTCAAGATAATGATCCAAAAACTGATTGACGAAGGTGACCTCAAGCAGTACATACAGAAGGCAGATAACGAAGATAGGACCAAGCGAAGCAAGCAAGTTCAATTGTCAGAGAGTAACCGAACACTCAACACCATCTCATGTTACGAAGCTACATGACCCTCGCTAACAGCACAGATAGGCAAGAGATTGAGGAAACAATTCGAAGATTACTGTGAATTATATAAAATCGATGGGGTAGAAGTGGACGAACACGAGCAATGGATGAACGCGCCTATCACCTTCGACGCAGAAGACATCGATGGAGATATGGAAGATCACAACGACCCTTTGGTCCTTACCTTACCAGTAGTAGGGTGCAATATCAAAAAGATCCTCATTGATGGAGGCAGTTAAATTAACATTTTATTCTACGATACATTCAAGCGAATGGAGCTTAACGATGAACAGCTGATTCCTTCGTATTATACCATCTACTGATTCAATGGGGCGCCTACAAAGCCGTTGGGGGACATTGTTTTGCAAGTGGATGCAGGACCAATGAAAGTAGATACTCGATTCAGTGTAGTAGACGCTCCTTTCCCTTATAATGCCATCATTGGTCGAAGATGGGTGCACAATCTCAAAGGAGTAGAAACGACCTATCATCAGTTTCTTAGATTTCCAACACCCGAAGGGGTAATGGAAATAAAGGGAGATCAGGTCACCGCTCGGGAATGCCAAGCTATGCAAAACCAGATCAACAACGAACAAGATGAGCAGCGGAAATCTCGAAGAACCCGAAACAAAGAGGCCGCGAAAGAGAAGGCAATTGATCTTTATCTCGAAGAAATCTCTGGAAGGAGCCTGACGAAGGAGAGTATCGTTCTAAACACTGAGGCAAGTACTTCGACAGCTAAGGAAGCTGAAGAGCCTACTAAATAAAAATTAAAGAATATCCCCCTCCTAGGGGAACCAAATCCTACATTAACACCTGTAGAACCCGTGAAAGAGATCAACATAGGGACTGAAGAAAAACCGAAGATGATCAAGATAGGGACTCTAATGGATGAAGAAAGAAAGACTGTTCTAATCAAACTACTCATGTATACACGGATGTCTTCGCATGGAAGTTAGGGGATATGCTAGGGATTGATCCGAAGATAATTCACCACGAACTTCATATAAAACCAGGCACGCCCCCCTTCAGACAAAAAGTACGAAAGGTAGCACCAGAATATCACCAAGCAATTGAGAAAGAGCTCCGCAAATTTTTAGAGGCAGGATTCATCAAGGAGGTCAAATACCCTACATGGATATCGAACATGGTCATAGTACCAAATAAGAATGGGGGAGTAAGGATATGTATCGACTTCACTAACCTCAATAAATCATGTCCGAAGGATAGCTACCCGCTCTCAAGCATCGATCAACTGGTGGAAGCTGTCGAAGGATACGAAGAGCTATCATTCATGGATGGATATTATGGCTGAAACCAAGTAGCCCTTGCTGAAGAAGATCAACAACAGACGACATTATACACCCCGCATGGCCTTTATTGTTACACAAGGATGCCCTTTGGACTTATAAATGCAGAGGCAACATACCAGAGGATGGTTGATGCTATCTTCAAGCCTTGGATCCGGAACACCTTAGAAGTCTATGTCGATGACATGCTTGTCAAAAGTAAGATGCGCAAAGACCACCATAAGGACTTGAGGGACATTTTTGAAGCAATGAGGAAACACAGCATGAAAGTAAACCCGGAAAATGTACATTCGGCGTCACATCAGGCAAGTTCCTCGGATATTTATTAACGAAGAGGGGCATCGAAGTCGATCCAGCCAAGATACAAGCTATCGTGGAGATGCCATCTCCGAAGAACCTGAAGGAAGTTCAAAAGCTTAACGTATCCCTAGCAGCTTTGGGCAGGTTCATCGCCAGGTCATCGGACAAATGCAAGCATTTATTCAACATCCTCAAAAAGGGAAGCAAGTTTGAATGGACCACAGAATGCGAAGAAGCTTTCCAATAGATCAAAGAATATCTCGCAACAATTCCAATCCTACAAAAACCCGATCCCGATGAGGTCTTGGCCCTTTACATAGCCGCTACAGAGGATGCGGTCAGCGCAGTGTTGGTCAAAACTAAAACGAAGATAGAGCAGCCAATCTACTATGTCAGCAAGATACTCAATACGGCAGAAAGAAATTATACGAAGATCGAGCAGCTAATCTTGGCGCTAGTATGGGCCACCCAAAAGTTGAGGACTTATTTTTTGACTCACTATATTCGTGTTCCGTGTAAAAGAACCGTTGGAAGCTGTTCTCAAGAGCGCTGGGAAAGTGGGAAGGATATCCAAGTGGAACACTCACCTTGACCAGTTCAACATTATCCATGAAATCCAACACTCCCAAAAGTCACAAGTCTTGGCAGATTTCCTTGCAGATCTACCCCTGGATAATGACGAGGAAGTAAGGGGAATACCAGAAGCAGACGAAGGCAAAGACCCAATTGACATCCTTGAACCCTCAAGCCAAAGGAGATGGGAGTTCTTCGTAGACGGATCAAGGAATAGAGAAGGATCATGCATCGGCATCGTAATTACTACCCCCACCGGGGAGAGGATTATGCATACGCTGAGGTTGGAATTTAAGGGGCACACCAACAACATCGTAGAATACGAAGCTGTAGTACATTCTCTGCGTTTAATAATAAAAATGGAAATAACCGATGCACGACTGACAAGTGATTCGTAGCTAGTCATACGACAGATATGGCTAGAGTACAATGTCTACGATGACACCCTCTCCGCATACATGGCTTTGGTCCAAACCTTAGCCTCACAGATACCAAGCATCAAATTCCGACACCTATGCAGAAAAGATCTTAGGCACGCCGACGCCTTGGAATACATATCATTTATGCTGAAAGATGAGAGTGTTAAAGACATACAAATATCAAGGGTGTATGAACCTTCGATCACCCCACAACAGTCCTTTGCTACAAATCGTGAAGACGATGTAGGGGAGGACATTGGTGACGATGATGTGGGGGAAGACATTGCTGAAGACTTCATCGAAGACGACATCATGACAAGGGAAAACAAAGACGAGGACTTCAGAAATGAAGAAGACCGGAGAGCCGAGATTCACCGTTATCTTTAAGAAGGAACGTTGCCAACAAAATTGAAGCAAGCTAGGAAAATACAATCGAAGGCAGGGAGATAATATCTTCGTGATGGGATATTATATAAGAAGTCCTTTATTGGACCACTGCTACGATGTCTATCCAGAGAGGAGGGGCATCGTATTTTGAAGGAAATCCATTACGGGGACGTGGGTAACCGCAGCGGAATAAGATCACTGGCGGATAAAGCAAAAATGCAGGGATACTATTGGCCCCAGATAATACAAGACGCAGCCAAGATGTCCCGGAGATGTGAAGAATGCCAGCGGTTTTCTAAGAAAATTCACGCTCCTGCCACAAAGTTGAATTCGGTGGATAGTCCCTGGCCATTTTCAAAGTGGGGCGTAAACATCGTTGGCCCCTTTATCGAAGGATCAGGGAAAAAGTGATTCTTGATCGTAGCCACAGACTACTTCAGCAAGTGGGTAGAGGCTAAAGCCTTAGCTAGAATCTGAGACATGGATGTTTTCACATTCATCTTTCAGAACATCATTTGCAGGTTTGGCATTCCCGCAGAAATTGTCTCGGACAATGGCAAGCAATTACAGGGGAAAAACATAGATATGCTCTTCGACACTTTCAAAATCAGGAAGAACAAATCAACCCCTATCTACCCCCAGAGTAACGGCCAGGACGAGGCTACAAACAAGACCCTTGGCCTCATTCTCAAAAAGCAATTGGACGAACATAAAGGACGATGGTGCGAACAATTACACAACTTTCTATGGGAATACTGAACAACACGAAGATCTGCCACAGGTGAATCACCTTTTCTCCTTATGTACGGAGCCAAAGAAGTCATCCCGACAGAAATAATCAAAGAAGAGAGACGACACTTCAAAGGATGGAAAACTACCAACGAAGGTTAGCCAGAGAATACAACAAGAAGGTTAGGCTTAGGAACTTTGTAGAAGGATAGTATGTGCTGAGAACCATACCACAATACCAGCGAGAGAAAAAGTGGGGCAAGTTAGCACCATCATGGGGAGGACCGTTTATAGTACACGACATTGAAGGGAATGGATCCTACTACCTGCGTAATCTAAAAGGAGAAGTACTCAGGCACCCATGGAATGCTAAATACCTCAAGCCATACTACCCGTAGGACATCGCAGTTCTGCACCTGCGTGAAGAGTACCAGAAGAAGAAGAAGACAGAGTATCCGCTCGACGTGTTTCTATCTCTGGACGAGGCGTAACATACCTCAACCTATCAACAGAACGAACGAAATTTTGCAAAAACTATTGGGGAAAGTAGTCATATACAATCTCTCCAGACTCCCCTATCAGCGTCTATAAGTGTAGGACCATGGGGAAGGCATCCAACAGAAAGAGATACCCAACCAATTACAAGGCATTGGTTCAGCGGAATGGGTGCATGTAAATATTTCCTATAACACACCACATATCCGAGAACGCTGCCCCGACCCCCACCGTCTGGGAATTCTCTGGCCAAGGAGTGACAGGTCCAAAGACGATCACGAAGGTACAAACCTTCGGCATCGTTATCAAACACTTTTTGTCATTTTACTGAGTTCACTTCTTACTACAATTACCTCTACCTGAAAACAACAAACTGAACTAACAATGCAGGTAAAATGTAAACTTTACATACTCAAGAAAACGATGATCTATTCCATAAAAGTTTATTACAAGATCGGGAAATGTACACAAGAAAAGGCGATATATCAAAAAATGGCCCGAAGCCGAGTAATCAACAAAGATCAACTTTCTGTGACAAACAAGGGAATCTACTTTTCTTTTGATGTTTCAACATGACATGCGGGGTTTTGTTTCTGCGACGAAGGTACGTTTCCACCCGAAGAAGGACCCGAAGAGTGAGTTAATGGCTCAGGCATACGACGACGAGGGTAATTCTTGACGATGCCATGTTCTGTCTGGAGGTCATGCTCAATCCGTGCTAGAGTCTTGTTAATCTCTTCGGTCAGCTGGAAGCGATCCTTATAACCAATAACGGTGTTCTTCAGCTCAGCCTGCGACAATAGAGATGACACTCGGTTGACTTCTTTAGCCGCCTCCTTAGACACTGCATCCCGAGACTCTGCTAGACCCTTGTAATATATAGCATGGCTCTCCTGCTGCACTAAGGAAGATTGAGCTTTTTCAATTTTTTCATTTTCAACGAGAAGTTGTCCCTCGAGCTCTGTAGAGAAAAAATATAACACTAAAGGTTAGAAGGCTGGAACTACGGAACCACACACAACCAAATAAATGTATACCTTCGACATTGGCCGAAGCTATTTCATATTCGTTAACTACAGCGTCCCGGGATTCGTCAAGGAAATCATACTCATCTGACACCTTTTTATAATCCAATCGAAGGGTCGTGAGAGCAAATTGACACTCATCTAACTCTACCTGCTTCATGGAGTCCAAGTGACGAAGGTGGTTGACTTCGCTGTTTATCTCTTATATCCCTTTACTAAGCCTGTACATATTCATTTCCAGACTTCTTTCAGACTCGACTAAACGAGCAACATCGGCCCAGGAAGCGGTCAAAGCATTGCTAAGGGCAAAAGCCTCAACTCTGGCATCATCCCTCTCACGAAAAAGTCGTTGTATATAGTCCCAGACTTCATGATCGTGGGAGGATCGAGCTTGATGCAACTCTTCTCCCAAGCAGGCTACCTTAGCTTCCAAGCAAGAAATTTTCTCATGGGCCTCACGAAGATTTTCCCGAGTCCACAATAAAGCACCATTAAATAAGCGGCGGTCAGAGTTATACTTATTTTGCATATAAACCATATGTTCCCGCCTTTCTCGATACAGTGCAACTAGTTCGTTATGTTCATCAGCTCGGGCATCCCACTTCTCAGCTTCACTCTTAATTCTTCGTCACTAGTTCCCGAATTCGAGAGGCTTGGCGAGTCCTCTCACTCTGAAGCCATTTTAACTCTCTGACATCACCCGTTGAAGATAGGGCGGGAAGACTGTTGTAATACTTCGATTGCGGTAAATAAGAGTTCGTTACTCGGACTTGAAAAGATTTTTAAAACAAAAATATATACACAATATGTCACAAGATCAAGAGGAACCAGGACTCAGGATTCCAATGTGTTTCATATTCAAGTGGCTCAGAAAATAATCCTAGGCGATTATAGCTCAAAATAAAACAAGTATTAACTCTATCTTTGCCAAATTAGATTCCATAAAATATTACTTGTATATGATAAGAATGGAACATCAAGAATCCCTAGGACTCATCATGTTCCATCAAACAATATCACAAGTAATTAATTGAAATCATAAATCAATTAAAATCGGTGCAAAAAGTGAATTAAGAATTATTTAAATAACCACATGGCTGAAAAACAGCTTCCTCCATCATCCCAGTATTGGGGTTTAGCTACTCATAATAATCATGTTCTCAAAATACATACTTGATGCTCAAAATATGATTAAAAGAGTGAAAAATTTAATACAGTGAAACTACGACCCTCTTTAAGCGTCCAGAGAAGAACGATAAAATACCACTGCTGTAAATAACGATACCTCACTGCTGCTGTTGACGCTGTTGTTTAAGACCCCCGGATGCTAGTCGTTGTCACTGTTGATAAACGACTGTATTTGCAGGTGTGTTCTTCGTGTTCTTCGAGCTTTGTTAATGGCAGCAGCAGCAGCAGGTACAATTCCTGCAACTCCTCCTGCGCCTCTCTGCTGGCCTCCCAATCGACCCCTAACTCTTGATAAAAACTTTTCTAACTTCTCTCCACCTCTTATATACTTCACAGCTCAAAGAAATCCCGATAGAATCTCTTTTTTTTCTTCTCTGCCGTTGAAACAATAATCACCTCTGTCAGTGTTTGTACGCGTCTGTTAGCTATAAAATAGCCACCAAACTCTTCCTATGACTTGAACAGGACCAAATACATGATTATCCTGCGTAAAACTCTCCCAAAATCTCCACAAAATCTTTGAAAGTGCACAACAGGACATGTCTCTCTGTTTTAACTTTGATTGCTTCTCCCGGATATTCTAGCCCAATTAAGCCCATGAAATCATCCATACTAGAATTTTATATCCATATCACATCCATCCCATGAGAATCAGTGATTGAATCTCATTAAAACTCGTCCGAAAATCCAACCCTAAATCTGTCTGGTGAAAGAAAATTTTCCCGCCAAAATTTGTTCTCAAACGGTGAAGGTGACCTCCCCCTTATCCAGTTCTGGTGTCCCTTTAGCACATGTCCGAATTGGGTTACCCCTTATCCATAGTGAGAGTCCGAATAACACTTTCCCCTTGGGTGAAAATAGTAATTTTTCTGGGATATTTCAACACTTTTTCAGGGTTCCTCCGGGGTATTTCTGGGGTGCTTCCAACATACTTCTGGGGTGCTTCTGGTACGTTATCTACGGAGGTTCAAATGCCACATTTTGAGCCAATTTCGCCGCAAAAGCTTATTTCTCCAAAAACCTACAAAGACATAAAATAACCAAATAAGTACAAAATCGAGCACTAACAATATAAACAATTGGGACAAATTAGACACATAAATGCGTCTATCAAATACCCCCAAACTTATTATTTGCTAGTCCCGAGCAAATCAAAACTACAAAATAAAATCCTAACTCACTGTCACAGGCATCGTCGATTGCATTTAGCGTATGCAATAAGCCTTTAAACCCCTAGGTGGCCCTAGTGGCCGAGTTATAGTCTCGGGAGGGCTTACCAGAGATACACCCACAAAACCTGTACTCCAGCCTTAGCTATCTACGCAGAACCTTGGAAAGCACTAAAGAATCTCCTTGGTTGGTATACTTATTGACTACAGGAAGAAGTACCCTGATGCGAAATTCCAATTGCTGTACACGAGTTTGCACTCAAGCATACTAAAATTCATATAAAGTGACAGAGCTCTACTCAGATAGTTGCACTATGGACATCATATTCGGAGTCAAACTAATCACATGGAAAGATTAAGAGATGGATATAGAAAAACATAGATGGTTTTGATGTTTACTAAGTGAACGGCGTTTCCCATATCTGTCTGAAGGCCTCCGCCAAAATGAACCTATCCTAATGGATTGAGATACTAGTCTGACTAATATCAACACACTGGCATATACAAGGGTACCAGTGGTCGATAACCTAACTCTAGGTCAACACAACTGGCATATACAAGGGTACCAGTGGTCGACTTTATTGAATTTATTCCTTTTGGTCAAATGGTCTGGTCTCAATTTTTTTTTCATGGTATCTCAATCACTCTAATTCACCCTAGCATTGGTAACAACTTGAATCGTGAGCCCCACCAAATCACTTAGAAACATATTTAAAAAGAAAACAACATCAAAAAAAAGAAGTGAAAAGGACTCAACGAGATATGGTGAAACTATCATGTTATTCCTAACAACTGAGCTCTGTGCTTTTATGAATAGACTCTTTAGATGTTGCCATCTAATCAGATTGGTTCCTCAACTCCTACAATCAAAATGCTTCCATCCACTTAGATTAGTTAGTGCAATCCTCAATAGGCATAAATTTCTAGGTTCTGGAGTTTATTTATTCATACTAAAAAGTTTCTCCCATACCCCCAAACTTAAATCTAACATTGTCCTCAATGTTCTAAAGATGAAATTAAAAGCATGAACAAGGAGAAACTGTTACCATTTGAAGCAAAAGAGATAAGGAAAGATATTACCGTGTCGCATGAGTTTGGGTTACCTCCCAAGAAGTGCTAAGTTTAAAGTCTTCAGCCAGACATAGAAAAGGTTTAGTCAACTCGAACCGTATAACAGTAGCCGGAATAACTGAGGGTCTTTAAAACCAAAAAGAGCTGACAAAAGGAAACTGCAGTAAACCAAGAAAATGTACAATACTGGCATGCCCTTACCTAGTTTCTGGATAACTATCGCTAATTGCGGTTCAGGTTCAGGTTCTATGAAGGGGTCTAAATAGACTATTTTCCTCGGATGCATTTCCTCATAGGTAGGATCCAAATTATTAGGTCCTAGAGTCTGGAAAAACTCAGATAAGAACCTGGAATCACAAAATAACCTAAATAATTTAGGATCCTCTAAGTCAATTAGGTATGACTTACATAGTTGACCACAGTCAGAGTAGTGGTCATTCTGAAGCAAGTGTGTCGATTATAATTTCCTAAAGTACTTAGGCTTAGTCTCAGAACTTAATAAGTGACACATTTGAAATCTATACGTTCCCACAATTGGAAGAAAACTATTTGGTGGGAAAACAAAGTCAATCTGGGTATCATAGCCTGGGCAAACCACATCAACCAGAGGATGGGTTTCTAACGACTGAACTTTTTTCATGACATCATTAGGTTCGGGAAACCTAGTATGAAGATAATCTTGTAAGATGGTTGAGGCACAGATATCAAGTCCTAAGTGTGGGGACTTTCTGAGAGTTAAAGGTAAGGCACTAGGGAAGTGATAATCATCCCCAAACTTAGAGTTTTCAGTGTCTTTAGATAGACCTCTAATTATTTCTTGAATTTCCGTATCTTCAGAGTCCTTAAAATATTCAAGAGATTCTTCTAAGTTATTATCAGGTAGTGCATCTTTACTCATCTCTACGGGTCTATCTTCTTCTTCCAAGACTATTGTTTCTAAGTCGCTAGACTCTAAAACAGTATTTTCGAAATGAACCCGTTCCTCTAAACCACTATCGGCTTCGTAAACAGGAAATACTACATCGTCTAAAACGGTGGTATCCCTAATCAAATCCTCGTCCTTTTGAATAGGTGAATAATCATAAAAACTATTTGGATTTGAACTAGAAATAATATAATCACTATACAGCTCAATTAGATTACTAGACTCCTGATCACTATGCCTACATATTTCAGATTCTTCATTACTGCTATCCCCATCATCATAGTACGAAAATGATTGAACCTTATCTAAATAAGTAGTGTCTTTTATTCTAACCTCGTCCTCTAAATTAGGCAAATATTCACTATTGATATCAAGGGTAAAATTAGAAACACTATTTTGGAAATTTAGATTATTTCGAGCAAGTCTTTCGTTCGTCTCAGCCATCAACTTGAGGGATTCCTCTATAGAAAGTTCTCTTTCGTCAAAAACTAAGTTATTCATTTCTGCTAACTTACGTGTTGACTCAGCTAATTTACGTGTTGACTCTAGTAAAGAGGAATTATCAGAAGGATCATAAAAGGACTACTTTTCAATAGTTTGATTGTATCCTCTAGAGACGAAGAACTAGTACTATAATCTTCTTTCTCGTAAGACTGATGCGCGTGCGGATAGTAATTAGGCTCACCATGGTATGAACCATAACCTTGAAAAGGTTGGCGTCCCCAGTCACTATTCTCACTATGGTCATAATACTGATGATGTCCATATTCAAATTCAGGTCGATATTCATTGTATTGGCTTCTATCATACCAGTTCGACATTCTTAATTGCAGGGGAATTCTACGCAATCACAAACAAGTCCGACTCGACCAAATAAAACCTATAGAATCTAGCAAACAAAAAGCATGATGGATCCACTTAGATTGTTTTCTAGACCAGCTTCTTCCTTCGAAAAGGATCGTTACAATTGAGCACACCCCTCTGGAATCAATCCGAGCTAATGTAGTTGAATCGAGGCGAGGGAAGCTCAGTGGAGCTTTGATACCAAGGCCTCACCGCTATCACAAGGCGGCGCAGTCACGCATTCAAACTCACAGAAACCATCATGATTTGAAATGTGCTTAAAGAGCAAACCCAATATTTTCGAACGAGTTTCCTATTAAGCTCGTTACCCTATTGGTCTCGTTCTATTCAAAATTTTAGGCTTAGGTTCGCGTTTGGTTTCGTTTTCCTAAGGCGGGCAAGAAGGAAACGGTGATGAAATCCGAGTCCTTATCTTGATTTGGCCAGGCCTTGCCCTTTACTAGGAAATTAAAACAGTCCGGTTCGTCCTCAAACAATTATCACCTTAAGGCAGACAGTAACCCGCTTGCAGGAGATTCGCGGGTGTTTCGATTGGACTTACCTCCCGTACCAGACGGGCGATGAACCGTTGTGTCGACTCGGGCCACGACTCCTATCGTGTGCGAACCCGAGGGGCCGAGACGATATAGTAATCGTCGTCCTTCCCTGCAAACAGTTTGTATTTATTTTTTTTTTAATTTATAACCCTTCCGTAGGGTTTTAAAAATAATGTCCAAAGTCCAGAATAAAGTCCAAATAAAAAGTCCAAAAATTACAAAAATTATGAAAATAAAGCCTATTTACAAATTCTAAAAAAAAATAAAAGCTATATACAAAAAAAAAAAATAATAATAAAAATTAAATCCTAAAAAAAATTATGTCTTTTTTTTTCTTCTCTTTTAGCTTTTAGCTTTTTGTTCCCAAGTCCTTAGTATTCCACTTCGAACCTGTAAATCAAAGACACAAAAAGAAACGTAAAAAGGAACAAATAATAATAAATAAAAAAAATTAAACCTAAAAACAAATCTATATACAAGTCCGCGTCGGCGGCGCCATTTTGTTGTAATACTTCGATTGCGGTAAATAAGAGTTCGTTACTCGGACTTGAAAAGATTTTTAAAACAAAAATATATACACAATATGTCACAAGATCAAGAGGAACCAGGACTCAGGATTCCAATGTGTTTCATATTCAAGTGGCTCAGAAAATAATCCTAGGCGATTATAGCTCAAAATAAAACAAGTATTAACTCTATCTTTGCCAAATTAGATTCCATAAAATATTACTTGTATATGATAAGAATGGCACATCAAGAATCCCTAGGACTCATCATGTTCCATCAAACAATATCACAAGTAATTAATTGAAATCATAAATCAATTAAAATCGGTGCAAAAAGTGAATTAAGAATTATTTAAATAACCACATGGCTGAAAAACAGCTTCCTCCATCATCCCAGTATTGGGGTTTAGCTACTCATAATAATCATGTTCTCAAAATACATACTTGATGCTCAAAATATGATTAAAAGAGTGAAAAATTTAATACAGTGAAACTACGACCCTCTTTAAGCGTCCAGAGAAGAACGATAAAATACCACTGCTGTAATGATACCTCACTGCTGCTGTTGACGCTGTTGTTTAAGACCCCCGGATGCTAGTCGTTGTCACTGTTGATAAACGACTGTCTTTGCAGGTGTGTTCTTCGTGTTCTTCGAGCTTTGTTAATGGCAGCAGCAGCAGCAGGTACAATTCCTGCAACTCCTCCTGCGCCTCTCTGCTGGCCTCCCAATCGACCCCTAACTCTTGATAAAAACTTTTCTAACTTCTCTCCACCTCTTATATACTTCACAGCTCAAAGAAATCCCGATAGAATCTCTTTTTTTTCTTCTCTGCCGTTGAAACAATAATCACCTCTGTCAGTGTTTGTACGCGTCTGTTAGCTATAAAATAGCCACCAAACTCTTCCTATGACTTGAACAGGACCAAATACATGATTATCCTGCGTAAAACTCTCCCAAAATCTCCACAAAATCTTTGAAAGTGCACAACAGGACACGTCTTTCTGTTTTAACTTTGATTGCTTCTCCCGGATATTCTAGCCCAATTAAGCCCATGAAATCATCCATACTAGAATTTTATATCCATATCACGTCCATCCCATGAGAATCAGTGATTGAATCTCATTAAAACTCGTCCGAAAATCCAACCCTAAATCTGTCTGGTGAAAGAAAATTTTCCCGCCAAAATTTGTTCTCAAACGGTGAAGGTGACCTCCCCCTTATCCATTTCTGGTGTCCCTTTAGCACATGTCCGAATTGGGTTACCCCTTATCCATAGTGAGAGTCCGAATAACACTTTCCCCTTGGGTGCAAATAGTAATTTTTCTGGGATATTTCAACACTTTTTCAGGGTTCCTCCGGGGTATTTCTGGGGTGCTTCCAACATACTTCTGGGGTGCTTCTGGTACGTTATCTACGGAGGTTCAAATGCCACATTTTGAGCCAATTTCGCCGCAAAAGCTTATTTCTCCAAAAAACTACAAAGACATAAAATAACCAAATAAGTACAAAATCGAGCACTAACAATATAAACAATTGGGACAAATTAGACACATAAATGCGTCTATCAAAGACTCAGACAGTGTGCTAAGTTGACGAAAGGGAGATGGAGGGGAAAGTTGAATAAGAATACAAACCTTTAGAGGACGAGGCATCGTTACGGGTCTTCTCCAACTCACTACGAGCCGTGGCAAGTTCAACACGAAGCTTTTCCTCTTCGGCTCCAAGTTGTTTTTTCCCCTTCAACTGGTTCTTTATTTCAAGTATCTCTTTATTTCTAGCAGAGATAACAGCTTCGGTGGCGGACAATTCTTCCTCCCTATGACGAAGCTTGGCCTCCAACTTAAGGGATTTCTCCTTGAAAAACTGATACAGAGTGTGGTTACAATGTTCTCTTCTCATCACCTGCATTCCAAATAATTAGATGATGATTATAAGTAATCACGACAGAACACCAGGAAATTTATGAGGAATTACGATGATTTACCTCAAGCATCCGCTGCTGAGGAAAACTATACTGATATCCATCAGCTATGGCCATCATATCAGCAATGGCAGACGGGGGATCAACTAGAAGGCTAGCGGAAGTGTCCCTCAAGTCCTTGTCCCATACTTCCGCAACTATCCCTTCATAAGATCGCATCATCTGGCGAGTAAAAGCATCGGAATTCTTCTCACCAAGGATTATTGGAGCAGGATTGGGCACGAACATCAGGTTCTTTTTCTTCAACCAGTCAAGGATGGCATCATCACCATCACGCATTAAGGACTATGGAAAATCCTCGGAAGTAACCTCAACGGAAGTCTCAGTAGCAACGAAATTCTTCCCAGCATCGGAGTCTTTCTTAGCTTCGGGATTTCTCTCAGCCTCTGTTTCCTTGTTAGCAAGAGCCTCTGCATCCTCACTATCATAACTCTCTTCTGCCTCAACATTTTTATTACCAACGGTCTCACCAAGAACATCCCAATCATCGTTTGGGGAAAGTATAGAAAACTTTGAAGCAAGCCCCAAAGCAGCACTACCTCCAGGGGCAGGCTCTTTTTCCACATTTTCACCATCACCAGGAGCAATATTCTCCTCGGCAACGTCATCATGAATATTAGGGCCATCCTCGTGATTAGAAGGAGAAGTATCAGTGCGTTTCTCGTCATCAATAAGATCTTCGTCTTCCACGATGAACTCTTCGTTCACGGGGCTGTTTACCTCCTCAGGAACCTCTGTTTCATCAGCCGCAGCAGTGGAAGATTGAAGAGGCCCAATTTTCTTCTTCTTGGTCACCTAGAAAGATAACATTGAATTATTACGACGACTATTTCCTCCTTATTTTGATTAAAAATCCAAACAAAGAAGAAAAGGGGCAAGTTTACGTCGTAACAAGAAGCCATACCTTGGCAGCAGCATTACTCTTTGAAGGAAGAGTGGCATCAAAACTTTCTTCTTCATACATATCAGCGGCATCGTAGGCATAGTCAAAATTCATGCCTTCAAAATTAAACTGCCAAGGGCAAAAATTACCATAACGAGCCGGGGCACTCTCACGAGCTTGACTGTCAGCAGTGGACGCCATCCTTTCAGACCAGGCACCCAACCATAAGCCCAAGGACCAACAATCTCGATAACGGTGGCATGCCACTCATAGTCATGATCCCGCTTTATCCGCTCACGAGAAGGAAAAATCTTCATGTGTGGAGTCCCTTCGATACCAGGAACATACTTCAGCTTTGAATCACTTACTTCACTCAAGAGTCGAATCTCACAAATGGTTCGAAGGCCAATGCTCCATGGTTTACGGTTCCTACCATTAACATAATCCTCGAAGGAATTATTGAAATTCTCAGGAGTATACCAGTCTCTCTCAGCAGGATCAGGAGTGTAGTAGGTCATCATCGTTTCTCCTTTGCGCCGAAGATAACACTCCTTAAGTGCACGAAGATAGTTTCCAGTCAGCTGCACCACCGAGCGGCAATGGGTGTGAGGGGTGGAGCCCTCACGATGAGCCAAGACGTCATAGTATAAAGAATCTCCCGACTTGTATAAAGGAAACATGAGGCCAGCTTCGAAGTCTCTCACCGTAGTTAACAAGTGGAACGCATCGTATTAGTAATTTGAAATCAGATCATAAGTGAGATCATCATCGGGAGCGTAAAACCTAACATCAAAAGCCTCGAGTTCACGTTTCGCCTTGAACGCTGCAAGATCTACATGCTTGAAAGTAACCTTCTTTTTACCAACTGTGACGCTTCGTATAAGTGGGGCAGTGTCCGAATCGTCAGCAGGATCCGACGAAGGTCTCTTCGGGGGACTCATATCTGAAGCTTTCATTTTGGTAGGATGATTCTTTGATGGATCAGCCTTCGTTGCGGGACCCTTGGTATATTTTCCTCTCACAGGAACGGTAGGAGGTGGAGCTGTAGGTTTCTGTAGGGGCATCGTAGGTGGAGCAATAGAATGAAGAGGATGGACGTTCAGCGGCTCAGTACGATGAAGCGAAGGGGTCTGCGTATTTGCTGGCACAACACGTTGAGAAGAAGCAGGGCGATTAACTACATACCTATAACCCTGAGGACCCTTCGTCCGATCCCCTTTCTTGACAGATGAAGCTGTTGGACCAGCAGTAGATAAGGTCCTCTGAGTACGAGGGTCTAACTGCGAAGGCCTAGCACCCTTCGGCGGAGATATATCAGGACTCCTATGTGGGGGAGACCTATAAGGGCTCGGAGGCGGTGTTTGATAAGGAGCCCGCTGACGATCAGCCATATCTACGAAGGAGCATAAAAACAAGATAAAGATACAAACAGAAAAGCAAATGAAGATCATAAAACGTGAAATTTGTCAAAACTTCTACCGTCAAAGATATCAATTGAAAACCCTAAATTCTTCGAAAACGAAAAAACCTATTGGGAACATCGTGGACAAGCTTAAATCTTCGAGTACGAATCCGTAAGTTTTGTGATAAAGAACAGGGGCAAGTATATATACTTTGTATGTTTGTTCTTCATCAGAAAACTAAGAACACAGTAGCAGAAGATGAACAAACAATCGAGATTGAAGAAAAAATAATCTCATACCTGTATCAAAAGACTTATGAGCTGAAGTGTGCGATAGGAAGACTATGAACAACAACAACCTTCAAACTTCGAAGAATCCTAGGAAGATCTTACCCACAATATCACCAGCAGAAGTTAATGGCTAGAAAATAAGAAGAGAGGAACAAGAAGGTTCAGAGGGGAAAGAATTATGAACTGACAAGAGAATGAAGGAATGCAATTTATTTCAAATTTTTAGCATTCTCTCTCCTATTTATAACATTAAAGAAGATAGAAAACGTCCCTTAATCCAAGAAGAAGTTATTACCATGAGTGATAAACGTGCCCATAATACAAGGAGAAGTTATTACCAGGAGTGGAAAACGTGCCCTAAAATCTAGGGGAAGTTATTATAGAGAGATGAAGAATATGTGAGGACGATTTTCCTCTAACTTCAACTGACGCCTTATTCAGAAGAAAAAGGGCAAATTGTATGCACATAATTCATCACTCGCCACGTGCCTAGAGAGACACACGTGGAGGACATACATCCTGGAGCATCGAGATATGATTCCACGCGTGGATACCCAAGAAACACGTTCCATCAGTATAAGATCATCACCTGATGGATCTGAGGGCTGAGAGTCGAGGAGCATTGAAGGAAATAGTTACTGCGAAGCACTGAAGAACACTCAAGGGTTCACTATTTTCCATCTCGAGAGGGATCCAAGATCAAGGGACAGGGTTGGTCCAACTGACGCGGATGTGACAGGGGTCGCATGCAATTAGCTGGCGTGTGCAGACGACCCAACCACCAGCATTAAACACCCTAGATTACCATACGTGTCAACCAACCTGTGGGGGTGAAGAAGCGACTCATCTTCACCAAGTATAAACCGTTGGGGGCATCGGTTCAGAACGAGGATACCAGCGGAATCTGCACAAAGAATAAGAAGATAAGATTCCAACGGCCTCTGACGGTGGACCCCATGTACAACTACTATAAATACCCCTCTCCACCAAGAGAGAAGGGGTAGACCAATTGAGAGAAGAGTTTAGGAAAGAGAAATAGGAAGAGTAAGTATGGTTTCTATTCCACATGGCATCGTTATTCACCTAAAAGTCATTCGACTATCTTTGTAATCTCTCCATAAATAGTGAAACCCTCAACCCCGTGGATGTAGGCCTTAGTGTTGAACCACGTAATCATTGTCTCATTTACATTTCAACATTTAATTTCTGTTATCATTATTATGGTTTGTGATATATGTTTCAGAACTGTGTAGAATAGTTGAATCGATCCCTCACGATTAGACAAGGACGAGTCCGAAGACTCTGAGTCGATGAGTCAACGTGATCCGTGCAGTTCTATATTTACATTATTCTACGTATTGTTTTATCGGCTCAAGCGAATATTGTTTGTGAACACGTGTATGCCTTCGTAATTTAAGTGTTCACACAGCGATGAACTATTCAACCATTAAGTTCATTTTGATGATGGACACATGAATGCGCGTTTAATTTTTTTCAATGCATTGCAACATATACTGCCTGATCAAGGAAAAGTTTACTATTGTGGGTACATATAAACATCATCAAGGGGTGCCTTTTCACATGGTACGTTCAAGGACCATAAATAGGACCCCTTCCAAAATCAGTACAATTTTTTACATCCCACGTAGGTCACTAAACGTTGGATGGGTTTGTGAAGTAAAAGTTAATAAAAGATAGGACCAAATTTGTAAAGCAGCTTTGGGTTCACCCATGTTAGGCCGGTTCCTAGGGGTGGATAACCCACCCATTCGCCATGCTTTCTTAAGCTGGCCTGAAAAACTGGACGCACTATTATGGTAAAAATATTAAGCGATCGAGTCTCAACCGTTCGGTTAATTTCAAACCTCCAACGGCTCTTTCTCCACCGCTATAAAAATGTGGCATTCAAACACAAAAATTACACCAAATTTTTTACACAAAAAATTTCTATCTTTATTATCTTTCAAAATGGCAAAGTTTGAATCCCAACTTGACTTGGCTACCCAACTTGATTTTTTCGGAGTGGCTTGAAGCTGCCGTTAGTAAGATATGTGAAGGTTATAAAGAAATAGATAAAAACCAAAGAAGCCTACAAGTTTTGGATATTAACCAAATCAAACCTCCAACTAAGAAAAGACAAAGAAAAGTTCAAGGTGAAAAGGCGAGGGTACCCATATACCTCAAACTAAAACTTTTCCTACCTATAAGTCCGTTCTCCGAAAGTGATTGTCTATGGACTGAGTCGAAACAATACAACTAATCGGTACACACTTCGTGTGATCGTCTATGGATACGAGATCGAGACAATACAACAAAGAAGTATGTTTACTTGATACAAAGGTTCATACTTAACCAAACAAAATAGGATTGATTATCAAGTAAATAGGAATTAACATTTGTGTAATTTACTTTAATTATAATAACAGAATTATAATGCGGAAATATAGATTAAATGACACAACAAGATTTTGTTAACGAGGAAACTGAAAATGCAGAAAAACCCCGGAACCTTGTCCAGAATTGAATACTCTCAGGATTAAGCCGCTACACAAAATTACACCAACTTCGTATAGTTGAGACCAAGCAACTAAACCTATAGTTCACCTAGTTCCGTCTGTGTTCCCACGCCTCCAACTTATAAATAAGTCACGTACTTGGAACAATTCCTTTGGTTCGGATTCCAAACAGTAAAGGAACAATAAATCTGTTTGGTATCAACTCTATTCAACCAAGTGATACCAGTCGGACAAAGGCTCTTCTGTTTATCTTAACATAAACTCCTTCGTCAGGTTCTTAGATCTATGTTATGTTCAATTACCAAAGGTAATCGTTAATATTTTGCAATCAATACTTTTAATCACAAAGAATTGTACTGATGTCGATCTACACAACTAATCAATCCAATCTACCACAAGGATAAACCGATTATAGTTGGATCCTCTTATACCGAAACAAGTATTGTGCACACCAAATATTATGAGCCTCAAATCAGAAATCTTCAATATCTTATTTGTCTTCAAATCTTCTTAGATCTTCAATAAACACCTGCACATAACAACTTGAATCTCTTGTGATCAATCACGCACACAACAGAGTCTGTTAACAATGGATTATCACAAGATCGTCTTTAGCACTAACTACAGTCTATCCTTGTCGAAACTTCGATCTAGTTTGAGTGAATCTTATATCATAAGATAAGATTATCAAGAATAAACAAACTAGGTGCAATCAAAGTTCAACCACCGTTAGTCAATCAAATCAATTGAAAACACAAGATAAACCGCAATTATATAGTTTCCCACCAATGATACTCGAAGAGCTTCTCAATCCCAAAGAAGACTTTAAACTGAGCGGCCATAAGAGATTTCGCCTAATTAAGTTACTCTCCTCTCCGAACAGGCGGCTACACCAGTAACAACACAACCGAGGAAGTTTGCTGTCACGAAGGATTAGTTTGCTAGAAATGCAAACTTCAAGTATTTATAGACAAGGAAGTTTGGACACCAAGGAATTTCCAAAACCAAAAATATTCTCAAAGATATTCAATACATTCCAAATTTGGTTTCCATAATTCCTGGAAATGCTCTGTCCAAAATAATGACCGAAAATCTCCTTGGAAAATCTCAACTAGTAAATGCACATTACTAATTCTCATTTTCCATATATAAAACTAAAAACCTTAATTAAAAGATTCTTAACTTATTTAATTTCGATCCTGAGATTTTCTTCCTTTAGCTATTAAGGAATAACTTGGAAGAATAAAATATAAACATTACTGTACGTGTTCAAAGTATGTCGACATCCTTACTTTGAAAGTCCTCTTTCATACTTACAACCTTGAAACCGATTTGCCACACTTCCAAACAAGTTTAGAATTGGTTCATCTGACTTTCAAGAACTATGTGATAGATTAAGAAACACTCAATCACAAATCATGGGTTTAACGGTTCTACCAAAACAAGTTTCGGTTCTACCTCCACGTGAGTACTGTGCATAGTCACACTAGCTTTCCAAAATTCTGTTGACTAGGTACTAGGAACGGTTGCCCACATATATATTGTATCTAACTTATATGTGTGTACATGTCCATAGGATCAGTTTCCCTTTTCCTAAAAACGTGTTGCACATGTTTATAGGATCGGTTCCCCTTTTGGCTGTAAACCTTGCTGCACCCCACACAAGGATCGATTCCCCTTTGTAATGCACATCTTCATAGGATCGGTTCCCCCTTACCCAGATTCGGTTCAACAAATCACAAACTCGATCATACCTCACAGGTGATTACTTAAGATAGGTTTCATTAATAAAAGTCATACCAATACATAAGTCATGCCTTTGTGAATAGTTTTACCAAGAACACAAACTAGTCGCGAGCGGTTATACTAAATCACACATATTGGATGTTCACAAGATATGCAATGAATAACAATCCCAATAACACATGGGGATTTCCTTTTCGATTCATAAACAAGTTTATGAACTCACTACCTTAAAACACATGTAAAAACATTGTTTCCTAGAATGAAATCCTCACCTCATACCCATACATAATCACAATAGCATTTAGACGATTATGTTGATGGTGGTTTTTAGCTTAGGGTTAAAATCGTAAAACCTTGCATAGGATGTGACGTCACTCTGCAAGGAAGCGGTGCTGTGAGTGCTAATCTCTCCACCGACATATTTATTGAGCCGCTCAATATACTTTTATCCATAACACTCTGTAAATTTCGGCACCTCGCCAATACGAGATTCACTGAGTACTTTCTTGTGCTATGTTCCCCAGCAGAACCCTTAAATCGGTATGGCATGATGGATTCATGTTCACTCGCAGTGGAGTAGCATGAACCTCCAAGTACCAAAGTTAAGGCCATTGCACAGAATGCTTAGACGAAAAGCACACTGGATTCTGTAGATAAGGATTTTTATGGCAGCATACAAAATTCAGCCAATTATTGTGATAACTCACAAAGAACTCATAAACCCGGCTAATTTGTAAAATTAGGGTTTCGCGCCTCGCGCAGTATACTAGACCCCGTCGGTCGAGACCATGCTTAGCCAAACTAAGCAACCAAATCCGCCACAGCGCACTAAAAGTGCGGTCGCGCCCTAGCATGCCGGCCCTCTTTCCATCGACAAATCAGGTCGCTTTAAACTTTCCACGCGCACTAGAAGAGTGGTCGCGCCCTAGATTGCGGGACCCCTACTTTCATTGACCAATTAGGTTGCTCCAAACCTGCCGCAGCCTCAAAAGGGGTCGCCATACTAAGTCGGCTACCCAAAAGCGCGAACTTCCCAAAATGTGCCAACATGCCGCACGCGCATGCCGCACGCGCATGCCGCGCATGCTGCACGCGCATGCCAAACGCGCCACTACCAATTAAAGATAGCCATGATCGACGTCTACCTTTCCTTCTGAGATGCAATCTCAGCCATCCAAGTTCGCCACCAAACTAACATGGCTTGTGGCAACTTTTGAGCGACCATGATTCCAAACCCTAAACTAGCACGTCGCTATGCCACGCTACTGGCATGCCACCATGCCACAGCTACTAGCACGTCGCTATGCCACGGCTACTGGCATGACACCATACCACATCTACTAGCACGTCGCTATGCCACGGTACTGGCATGCCACCATGCCACAACTACTAGCATGTCGCTATGTCATGGCCACTGGCATGCCACCATGCAACACATAGCAACCTGCTACACGTTTTCCACGAAAACACTCGAGACATCAAAACATGTCACAAACTGGGGGATACTCATCAGGGTATTAGTCTGGCGGTTTACAGCGTGCGGCGTGCAATGCGCCCGTTACAAGAAAGTGTCATGGAGTAGGGCAATTAGTGGTGGTAAAAGTAACGGTGTAACCAATTCATTTCCTTCATCATGGAAGCATAATGACTGACGGTTACACGAATTCACTTCCCTCATCATGGAAGCATAACGCCTCACGGTTACACGTTACTCTTTTCTTCCACCACTCAAATGTTTCCACTTCCTACGAGACCAGGGTACGTTTTGTTACGACTTGTATAAATAAGTCTCACCTATTTCCACCAAAAAACAAGTTTTGGTCTGGAGAACAACACCACATCCATAAATTACCTGGTAGCTTTCATTCATCTCACCAGTTCAATTTTCTGATACAAGTCACAAAAACGCCCACACTTCCAGAATCAATTATTCTGGTCTCAACACTTTCTTCTCTTCCCTCTCTAAGACCAACCCTTCTCCTCACTTTGTGACCGAATCAATCCTGGAACGGCCATTTCTTGGTTTAGGCCAGGATTGTACAAATTGATCTCTCGAATCAAAATTACTCCCGTGCAGTACATTGTTTTGGGTTTAGATTCGTTTCTCACCCACACACACAAGATTACCAAAATCGGCAGAAACGGTTTTCACCTACAAACAATTGGAGACAACAGTGGGAGATTAATCTCTCGGTTACAATATCAATTTCCAATTCCCGATTTCATCTTCAAACAGATCTCAAGATGGTAGAACCCAGGTCCGTATCAGCAACAAACCCTGAGAACACTAGCGCTGAAATCATCCATGGTACTAACGCTCCTTCCAGCGGCACAAATACGCCACCTGCCAACACCAGCGGTGCGGAAAATATTCCTTCAGGTGTTACACCGCCGATCACCAGAGCCAGAGCCGTTGCCGCCACTCCCAACGTTTCTTCAAGTGTGACAGCTCCAACTGTCACCAGAGCCGCTGCTACTCCACCATCAGGACGACAGACTGGAGGATCCAGAAGAAGCCGACCTCCTCTTACCACTGCTCATTTGATAGAAAGATAAAAGGATCTTGTGAGGATCAGACAGACATGGCTACAACTCAGAAAGAGATGCCTATTTTCCTCAAGACAATAACAGAGCGGCCACCACAAGAGTCACATCAACCCCAGGTGGAGCTGACAAGGAATACTTTTAACATCCGACGCAGGCACTTCAGCAGGACGCGCGTTTATATATGAAGAGGCTCACGTTGCTCTTGAACACCCAGTAGAAGGGAATCAGCAATCCAATTTCATCACACGTGAAGATCAGGAACGACTTCTCCAAAATCGAGGCAAAGAAAATCAACAACCCTCCTGAGTTCACAGAGAACCTCTTCCCGTCAGGAGCTGCATGATTTATGGGGACTTCGCCCATAAAATCGTGCATTCTATGATGAAACATTTATGTAAGATTCTATATTTCTCCAAGGCGCAGCGTCAAGACATATTTGCACCCCTCAACCGCACTTCATCAGGAAAGCATCTATTTCCAGCCAGGAAAGTCGTTCCCAAACCCCAACCTCTCCTGGAAAGCACGATTGATAGACGGAACTGGGGACTCCTAATCACTGTTCACTTGAAGGATGTTGAGTTTGACAGCACGCTGACTGATGCGACCTCCGACTTCAACATTGTAATCGTCAAGGCTTTGAGAGTTGTAAGGGAAAATCAAACATAAGAAATGTATTCTTTAACATGAGAGAAAAACACGACTTGTCGACCAGCACTATTTGTGCCGTCTTCCCATATGACATATCGTATTAAGTCGTTTTTCGAAGTCAAGGGTTAATAGCACCCTCACTGGAGTTTTCTCCTGGAGCCTCTTCGACGTTTCTCTCCAGGAGACGCTTCAACATTCTCTTCAGAAGTCGCTCCGCTTCAACGTTCTCTAGAAGCGGCTCCGCTTCAACGTTCGCTCCAGCAGCCGCTCCGCTTCAGCGTTCTCTCCATAAGATGCTCTAGGATCCGAAGCTGAAGTTTTAGCGTTCTCTCCATAAGCTGCTCTAGGATCCGAAGCCTAAGCTTCAGCGTTCTACTCCATAAGCTTCAACATCCTCTCTAAGAGCCGAAGCCGCTTCAACGCCTGCTTCCTTCCAAGGATCGTGCCGTAGCCGCCACTCCTCCCTTCCAAGGTTTGTGCCCGTAGCCACCACACTTGTCCCTGTCAAGGATCGTGATCGCATCCAGCCAAGGTTCATAGTTATGGCCACTTTTGCTTCATCCCATCAAAGACCTGGGGACTTTTGTCCGTCTGTCAACCCGTCATTTTCCTGATGTCATCACTAACGCCTGATGCTGCTTACTCATGGGGGAGCCTAAAATACCCCAAAGACCAATCATGCGCGAAGGACATGCCTAGCGAAGACAGAGCTAAGTAATTATCCTTAAACTAAATGTTTTATATCTATTAGGCATATTCAATAAATTTTAAAATATCTTAGTGTTGAGACGTCCAAATCCTCAACACTCACTGCTGTGTTGCTAAGCAAGCTTCCTCAACACATTTTCCTCTTGGTGCTGAGACGTGCAAATTCCTCAACACCACTACCTTGTTGCTAGGCAAGCTTCCTCAACACATTTTCCTCTTGGTGTTGAGACATGCAAATTCCTCAACACCACTACTGTGTTGCTAGGCATGCTTCCTCAACGCATTCTTCCTCTTGTTGTTGAGACGTGCAAATTCCTCAACACCACTACTGTGTTGCTAGGAAAGCTTCCTCAACACATCTTCCTCTTGGTGTTGAGACGAGCATATTCCTCAACACCACTACTGTGTTGCTAGGCAAGCTTCCTCAAAAAAATTTCCTCTTAGTGTTGAGACATGAAAATTCCTCAACACCACTACTGTGTTGATAGGCATGCTTCCACAACACATTCTTCCTCTTGGTGTTGAGACGTGCAAATTCCTCAACACCACTACTGTGTTGCTAGGCAATCTTCCTCAACACATTCTCCTCTTGGTGTTGAGACGTGCAAATTCCTCAACACCACTACTGTGTTGCTAGGCATGCTTCCTCAACACATTCTTCATGCTTCCTCAACACATTCTTCCTCTTGGTGTTGAGACGTGCAAATTCCTCAACACCACTACTGTGTTGCTAGGCAAGCTTCCTCAACACATTTTGCTCTTGGTGTTGAGACGCGCAAATTCCTCAACACCACTACTGTGTTGTTAGGCAAGCTTCCTCAACACATGTTCCTCTTGGTGTTGAGACGTGCAAATTCCTCAACACCATAACTGTGTTGCCAGGCATGCTTCCCCAACACACACTCCTCTTGGTGTTGAGACGTGAAAACTCCTCAACACCACTATTGTGTTGCCAGGCATGCTGCCTCAACACATCCTTTCTCTTAGTGTTGAGACGTGTAAACTCCTCAACACTCACTACTTTTTTGCAAAGCATACTGCCTTAACACATCCATCATCTTAGTATTGAGACGTGTAAAATACTCAACACTCACTACTTTGTTGTCAGGCATACTGCCTCAATACATTATAGTGCTGACGGATCCACCACCTCAACACTCATCTTAGCCGTTCAAAGAAGCGCCATCTACCTTTTTGTAGCCGGCCAGCACCCATTCCGCGGACCAAGTTGCAGTGCTACCTCTGTCGATCAGTATCTAAAGTTGCAGCGCTGACGCCAACCCATTATGGCCAAGCCGAATTCATGCAAAGCCGCCAACACAAGGATCACGGATTCCTCATGCCTTCCACCAAAGGTTAGTTGAATTTCCTTGGAAATCTCTTCACGTCTTGCTCTTTCGATTTTACTCTTGTCTGTCACCATCTCATGCTTACCCCGTAACAATGCCACTGTTACGTGCTAAGCAGGGGACTTAATGTTGATGGTTGTTTTTAGGTTAGGGTTAAAATCGTAAAACCTTGCATCGGATGTGACGTCACTCTGCAAGGAAGCGGTGTTGTGAGTGCTAATCTCTCCACCGACATATTTATTGAGCCGCCCAATATACTTTTATCCATAACACTCTGTAAATTCCGGCACCTCGCCAACACGAGACTCACTGAGTACTTTCCTGTGCTATGTTCCCCAGCAGAACCCTTAAATATGTATGACATGATGGATTCATGTTCACTCGCAGCGGAGTAGCATGAACCTCCAAGTACCAAAGTTAAGGCCATTGCACAAAATGCTCAGACGGAAAGCACACTGCATTTGGTAGATAAGGATTTTTATGGCAGCATACAAAATCCAGCCAATTATTGTGATAACTCATAAAGAACTCATAAACCCGGCTAATTTGAAAATTAGGGTTTCGGGCCCCGCGCAGTATACTAGACCCCATTGGTCGAAACCATGCTTAGCCAAACTAGGCAACCAAATCCGCCACAGCGCACTAAAAGTGCGACCGCGCCCTAACATGCCGGCCCTCTTTCCATCGACCAATCATGTCGCTTTAAACTCGCCACGCACACTAGAAGAGTGGCCACGCCCTAGCTTGCCGTCCCCCTACTTTCATTGACCAATTAGGTTGCTCCAAACCTGTCACAGCCTCAAAAGGGGTCGCCACACTAAGTCGGCTTCCCAAAAGCGCCAACTTCCTAAAATGCGCCAACATGCCGCACGCGCATGCTGCACGCGCATGCCACACGTGCGTGCCAAAAGCGCATGCCAAATGCGCATGCCAGACACGCACGCCAGACGCGCATGCCAAAAGCGCCACTGCCAATTAAAGATAGCCATGATCTATGGATACCTTTCCTCCTGAGATGCAATCTCAGCCATCCAAGTT
Source organism: Papaver somniferum (assembly GCF_003573695.1). Classification (NCBI taxonomy): domain Eukaryota; kingdom Viridiplantae; phylum Streptophyta; class Magnoliopsida; order Ranunculales; family Papaveraceae; genus Papaver; species Papaver somniferum. The sequence goes on along the minus strand of NW_020621603.1, from coordinate 11,120,217 downwards.
CGCCACCAAACTAACATGGCTTGTGGAAACTTTTGAGCGACCATGACGCCAAACCCTAAACTAGCATGTCGCTATGCCACGGCTACTGGCATTCCACAGCTACTAGCACGTCGCTATGCCACGGCTACTGGCATGCCACCATACCACAACTACTAGCACGTCGCTATGCCACGGCTACTGGCATGCCACCTTGCCGCAACTACTAGCACGTCGCTATGTCATGGCCACTGGCATGCCACCATGCCACACATAACAACCTGCTACACGTTTTCCACGAAAACACTCGAGACATCAAAACATGTCACAAACTGGGGGATACTCATCAGGGTATTGGTCTGGCGGTTTACAACGTGCAGCGTGCAATGCGCACGTTACAAGAAAGGGTCATGAAGTAGGGAAATTAGTGGTGGTAAAAGTAACGGTGTAACCAATTCATTTCCTTCATCATGGAAGCATACTGACTGACGATTACACGAATTCACTTCCCTCATCATGGAAGAATAATGCCTCAGGGTTACACGTTACTCTTTTCTTCCACCACTCAAAAGTTTCCACTTGCTACGAGACCAGGGTACGTTTTGTTACGACTTGTATAAATAGGTCTCACCTATTTCCACCAAACAACAAGTTTTGGTCATGAGAACAACACCACATCCAGAAATCACCTGGTAGCTTTCCATTCAGCTCACCAGTTCAATTTTCTGATACAAGTCACAAAAACGCCCACACTTCCAGAATCAACTATTCTGGTCTCAACATTTTCTTCGCTTCCCTTCCTAAGACCAACCCTTCTCCTTCACTTTGTGACCGAAGCAAGCCTGGAACGGCCATTTCTTGGTTTAGGCCAGGATTGTACAGATTGATCTCTCGAATCAAAAATACTCCCGTGCAGTACATTGTTTTGGGCTTAGATTCGTTTCTCACCCACACACACAAGATTACCAAAATTGGCAGAAACGGTTTTCACCCACAAACACTTATCTACAAAGTTTAATGGTTAAGCAATAAACTTCATATTGTATTCCTTAATACTATGTCTATCTAGAGTTCAAACATGCTTCGCAGTTTTGTTTTCAATATGCACGACTTGAAAGATACGTTAGAGAATGAAACAGTTCAAGTCAAATATCACTAACCTCAAGTGGAAGGATGATGTTGTAGTTGTAGCTTCTTACTTCTTCACTTCTTCAAGTCTTCGCAATACTTGTAATGTCTCATATCCTAATACTTTCAATCTAACCTATACGAAGTTGACTCTAGTACATAATCAAGCGACTCTTAAATGAGTTTTGATTCACTAACCAAACTTGACATGCCAACGCTTGGTGGGTTCAACCGAGCTATGCTCTAACAATCTCTCCCTTTGTCAATTTTAATGACAAAACTATTACAATCATATGGATAAAAAATTACAAGAATTCATTACACATACGCTTGATTCCCGAATTCAACAACACAATAACATGCATTCATTCAATTTTTAAAATGCCGTTGTTGATATTATAATAACAAAGCTAATAGTCCGCCACAAAGGTGAGATAGGTAGAATTCATCAATCCGCACGTCTTTGTTATACCAATCAATATGATATGCTACTCCCCCTTAGTCTATGATTTCACTCCTTCGTTAGATAAATGTTTAAGCACCAATGTTCTTTTACTTAGTGATACCAATCAATATAAAGTCAATACCAGTATCACTTGTTTACTCCATATATTTACCCCCCTTTTTGTCACAAAATGACAAAGAAACGAAAAAATAAAGGACAACACGAAAAGAATCTTACAAATCTCAAAATAGACTTGCAAACCTATAAAGTTAAGCACGAGGGTTCCACACACCATTTTTGATAACCAATATCAAAACCGAAACTACAAAGTATTTTTTTTTTGATATGTTACTGTTGATGGTGGATCTTAGTTCAGGGCTAAAATTGTAAAACCAATCTTTGATTTGTTGACATCCTGCAAAGGGTAAAACCGTTTGATGAGTGATGAATACTTCATCGCTTTATTTATTCGAAGTAATTCAATAAATACACAAAATTAACCCAGAACGGTGCATGTAGCAACAATCCCAAGTATTCTGTGAGTTTTAGCATTATTAATTAATGCACGATTAGCCTAGTGTTTCCTGTGTTGTTCCTAGCCGAGCTCTCATTATTGGCATGACATGACGAATGAGTGTTCACTCTCAGCAGAGTAACATGAATCTCCAAGTGCCAATTTTGAGACATGCACGAAATACTCGTACAAGCTATTCGCTGACAAAGAGAATTTCGAATCGATGCACTTTCAGCTTGATCGAACTAATTTAACTTCCTTAAGGAAATCTGAACTGTCCATATCAGTCTCATAAACGAAAGCGACCACACAAGTTGGCCACGCAATTTAACCAGCCTAGAAAAACCCTAGCAGGAGCAGGCGATCACCGTAATGACCACCAGCAGGACCGTTTTTTCCCTGGCCGGTCGAACACATGTTGTACTCCCAAACACCCATCGAATGCCAGCCCTGAAGTAGGGTGGTTGCGCTGGTTCGTTTTTCCTTGGAGTGGCTCGCATGACCAAAGACTGCCAAAGACAGTCTCAAAAAAAAGCATCGCGACCGTCCAACTTTTCAAGCCTAGTTGGACGGCTTGGATCGTTCCGCAATTGATCGGTAAAGTGCTAATATGAAAATTAGCGGGCCCACTCCTCACCTACCCGATCGACTCTCTCACGGCCTAGCCACAGAGCAGAAAACGCTTGCTCGAAGTAAGGCTGGCGTGATGCTTAAAGGGTATAGATCGATCACAACCATCCAACTTTGCCGGTATATTTGGATGGCTTAGATCGCGCCTAGGACCATCGGACAGGTACATATATGTTCACCGTCGGCCCAACGTGGGCCCCACACGGTCGGTATCCCCAAAGGAGGAGCATACCCTTCCAAACCGCTTAGCCAAAGTCACGCGTGCGTGATCGTTTTATAAACCTAATTAGGGTTTGCGGCGCTGCATAACTGTCGCAGTTCGATCGTGTCCATCCATCTTCGCCATCCTAAACGGAGGGTGTGGATATAGACTTAAGAGGTACCAAGAGTATCAACGTGATCACCGTGGGCCCACCTATGCATGTGACCTATCGGCCTAGGCAAACCATGGCCGAGCGCCTCGAAACACACGCCCAAAGGAGGCATGTCATGCGGTTCCCAAATCCTTTGCGGCAAAGGATTTCTATCGCAAATCGATCAAGGCCACTCATCTTTGCCAATCGACTTGAGTGGCCTAGATTTCACCTTCATGAGACAAAGTGGTATGGACATGCACACCGGCAGGCCGTCTACACGCATGCTCGGTCAGTCCCACCAAAAGCGTTGTCCATGCTTGATTTCGGTCAAGCTAAAGAGTGATGTTTGCGCACCTCTTTAAAACCCTAAAAATATATCAACGGTCGCAAATATGTGTTGTAGATCATCTCGTCCGTCCAACTTTGCCAGCTTGGTCAGATAGCCTAGGTTAAGAGTTAAACAGCTAATGAGGCACCTTGGTGATCACCGTCCGTCACTCTACCATAAGGAGTGATCGGCCAAGGGATGGCACGCCCATGCGGCATTCGAAAGATCCCTTGAAGATGTTTGAACATGCTGCTATTTTAAGACGCTTAATCTGCGACTTACTCCATTAAGCTTTAAAACATCGATGCTTCATACATATTGATTGTTTTCAATGAATTACATGCATCGAGCATACACAATATTTCATGAATATCAATTTCTTAAATAACTTAGTTATTTAACTTAGCACCATATGCTATTTATTGTGGGTCCCTTGATCCACTCATTCGAGACATCAAGCATGCCACAAACTGTGGAATACTTACTGGGGTATTGGTCTGGCGGTTTACATCATGCAGCGTGCAATGTGCCATTGCAAGAACATGTTAGGAAAAGGTGGACGGTTAACAGTGATGAGGGAAGCATGCAAAGGTGTGATCATGTGACAATCACCACTCCTACACGGCCCCACTACTCCATCACTTCACCTCCTCCACTTCCTACGATATGAGGGTTTGCGCTCAATGACTTGTATAAATAGGTCCTTCACCTATTTCCAAACAAGACAGAAAAACCAAGTGTTGTCATCAGTATCCAGAAAACACCCAAAACTGATATCTTTCATTGTGCAAGCCAGTTCATCATTCTGATACAAGTCATAAACATCCAACACCTTCACAATCTCAACACCTTCTTCGTTTCCCTCCCTAAGATCAACCTCATTTCCTTCACTTTGTGACCGAAGCAAGTCTGGGACGGACATTTCTTAGTTTAGGCCAGAATTATATAGATTGATATCTCGAATCAAAAGCACTCCCGTTCAGTGCATTTGTTTAGGGTTTAGATTCGTTTCTCATCCACACACTCAAATTTACCAAAACCAGTAGAAACAGTTTTCACCCATAAAGAGTTACCAAGGAAACAATTTCCCGAAGCAATTTTCCCAATTTAGTTTAGCAAACCAAAAACCAACTAAGCACTTTCGTTCCTTTGCTAAACCGATTGTACAAAAACAATCGCTTCATTCGATAAGACAAAAATATAGATAACTCTATTTTTCTCATCAGGTTCTAATTATCCATATAACTTAGACCTTTCAATTTTAAACAAGACAAGTACTAGGTTAGATAACTAGCATTTCTTGGTAAGGCATTCGATTAGACTTGAATAACCGAAACCTCCGCTTTTATAGTCTAACCAAGATAAACTTAGTTTCTTTTATTCTGAATCAAATTGGACTAAACAACTCATCCTGTAAACCTTTTCTTTCGTTAAGCCATAAATAATTCATACAAACCAAATAAATCAACTCGCAAAATTATTCGCCTCAACCGGAAGCAATTTAATCAACATAAGCACTAAAACACCACAATTGCACCGAAATTTTGTAAGCCTAAACGATTGATAACACAGAATAAACCAAGATAACAATAGTTTTTCTTAACCGGAACCAATTGAATCACACACATCCATACACACATCATGGAATAAAACATCAATTGTACCGAAATTTTGTTAAGCAAAAGCAAAATATATATGTGTTTATGGGTGAAAACTATTTCTACTGGTTTTGGTAATTTTGTGTGTGTGTGGATGAGAAACGAATCTAAACCCTAAACAAATGCACTGCACGGGAGTGCTTTTGATTCGAGATATCAATCTATACAATTCTGGCCTAAACCAAGAAATGGTCGTTCCAGACTTGCTTTGGTCACAAAGTGAAAGAGATGGGGTTGATCTTAGGGAGGGAAGCGAAGAAGGTGTTGAGATTGTGAAGGTGTTGGCTGTTTATGACTTGTATCAGAATGATGAACTGGCTTGCACAATGTAATCTATCAGTTCTAGGTGTTTTCTGGATACTGTGACAACACTTGGTTTGTTCTGTCTGTGTTGTTTTGGAAATAGGTGAAGGACCTATTTATACAAGTCATTTAACGTAACCCTCATCTCGTAGGAAGTGGAGGAGGTGAAGTGACGGAGTAGTGGGGTCGTGTAGGAGTGGTGATTGTCACATGATCACACCTTTGCATGCTTCCCTCATCACTGTTAACCATCCACCTTTTCCTGACACGTTATTGTAATGGCGCGTTGCACGCTGCACGCTGTAAACCACCAAACCAATACCCCAGTAAGTATCCCCAGTTTGTGACATGCTTGATGTCTCGAATGAGCGGATCTTGGGACCCACCGCAGGAAATAGCATACGGTGATATTAAGTTAAATAACTAAGTTATTTATGGAATTGATATTTATGAAATATCGTGTATGCTCGATGTATGTAATGCATCGAAAAAAATCAATATGTATGAAGCATCACTATTTTAAAGCTTAACCGAATAAGTCGCGGATTAAGCGTCTTAATATAGCATCACGTCCAACCTTCTTCGAGTGATCGTTTCAAGGCCACACTGGTGAGATATCCCATGGTCGATCATTCCCTATGGCAGAGTGGCGGACGGTGTTCATCGAGATGCTTCATTGGTTACCTAGTCTTTAACCTAGGCTGACCGACCAAGCTGGCAAAGTTGGAAGGACGAGATGGTTTACGACATATATTTGCGATTGTTTGATGGAATTTTAGGGTTTTTAGGAGGTGCGCAAGCATCCCTCTTTGGCTTGACCGAATCCACACATGGGCGCCGATTTTGGAGGGACCGATCGATCATGCGTGGAGACGGCTCGTTGTTGTGCACGCCTACCTCTCTGTCCCGTGAAGGCTTGATCTAGGCCACTCAATTTGACTGGCAAAGATGAGTGGTCGTGATCGATTTGCGATAGAAATCCATTGCCGCAAAGGATTAAGGACTTCGTGACATGCCACTTTGGGGGGCGCGTTTCGAGGTGCCGAGTCCTAATGTTCCTAGGCCGGCCGGCTACATGCAAAGGTGGGCCTATAGTGATCACGTTGACACTCTTGGGACCTCTTAAGTCTATATATACACCCTCCATCTAGGATGGCGAAGATGGATGGTCGTGATCGAACTACGACAGATAGGCAACGCCGCAAACCCTAATTAGGGTTTTGAAACAGTCACGTATACGTGACTTTGGCCAAACGGTTTGGCGAGCTATGATTCTCCTTTGGAGAGACCGATCGTACGGAGCCCACGTTGGGCTGACGGTGAACATATGTGCACCTCCCTAATGGTCCTAGGTACAATCTAAGCCATCTGAATATGCTGGTTAAGTTGGATGGTTGTGATCAATTTAAGACATTAGTGGAATTTTCGTGACCCTTGAAAAGCATCACGCCCATCGTGTTTCGGGCAAATGTTCATGGCTCCATGACCACGCCGTGAGCAAACCGATCAGGTAGGGATAGAGTGGGCCTGACAATGTGTGTGTTGGCGACTTCTCAATTGTACATGGTGCGATATAAGCCGTCCAATCAGGCTGGTGAAGTTGGACGGTCGCGATCGTTTTAGGACTATCTTGAACAGTCTTGCTCGTTCGAGCTTCTTCCAAAGCAGCGCGACCACCCTATTTTAGGGCTGGCGTTTTGGCACGCTGGGAAGAAAGGTGTGATGATCGACCAGATAGGTCATAAGTGGGCCCGCCGGTGGTCATTACGGTGATCGCATGATCCCGCTAGGGTTCGTCTAGGCTGGTTAAATTATACGGTCAACTTGCGTGGTCGTGATCGTTTCTGAGACTGATACAGACAGTCCATATTTCCCTTAGGAAATTAAATATGCTCGATCAGGCTAATATAAGCACGCCGATACGAGATTCTCTTTGTTAGAGAATGGTGTAGCCTGTACGGGTATTTCGTGCATACCTCACTATTGACACTTGGAGATTCATGTTACTCTGCTGAGAGTAACACTCAGTCATCATGCCGCACCAATAATGAGAGTTCTGCTGAGAACAACACAGGAAATACTAGGAAAATTATGCATTAATTAATAATGTTATAAATTCACAGAATATTTGGGATTGTTGCAACATGCACCATTCTGGATGAATTTTGTATATTTATTGAATTGCTTCAAATAAATAAAGCAAGAGGTTTTCTGCGCTCATCGCTTATCAAATGGCTTTATCCTTTGCAGGATGTCAGCATATTATTTTTGGTTTTACAATTTTCGCCCTGAACTAAAATCCACCATCAACATTAAGTCCCCTGCCTAGCACATAATTGTTGCATTATTGTGGGGTAGGCATGAGATGGTGACAGTTCAAATACTATAACGATTAAGATAAACTAAATACATATTTACTGCATAGATGAATACCTCCTTATGCCTCAAACATCTCGGAGCTGGTCAAACCATTCCCTTTAGATATCCAGCGGCCCTTCCGATCCTGATTAGGGTTTGGAAGAAAGCACGACTTGGTCAATGTTGAATCCTTATCCATCCGGTAGACCTCGCCGCAACTGATTTACTCTTCCTTTAGGGTTTCCTCGACATATATGTACATGCAGGGATTTTGAACCACCTTTTACAGTTTCACGATGGGATTTTCTTGCAGAAACTCCATTTCTTCATCATGTCAAACAACAGTGGATCGTCTTCTTCATACCAACCAGGGTCTTCTGCTAAACGTGCACAACCTGCATCTGAGGTATGATTCCGAGCCATCTCCTGATTTTAAAGACGCTAATTTCTCCTTTATCTTACTTCTGCTACTCTTATTTCAGTGTGAACCTGAGATTCGTGATGAATCCCCTGCTCGTGTTCTCCGAGTTAAGAAGATCATATCGGTTCGTTCCTCTTTTCATTTTCTTTTCCGAACAGTTGCTTGTTCTTCATGATCAGGCGAATGATCCTCCCTTTTCACAGAGATACCCTACTAGAACATGCGTGACGGTTATCGACGACAACGACTTAACCAGTCCTCTTCCTTCAAACTCAAACACGCCTACCCCCGCGGACCTTGAAGATGCTGATTTGGGTATCTTATCTTATGAATACCCCAACGCATGCCTTTCATTCGATATCCACACGAAATGCCTATCTTCCAGCTACCGAACTGTCGGTGGATTCTTAGTGCGGAAGGAGTTTGTGCCTTTATAGACAAAGGTATGGAGAAAGTACGACCACATGGCAACCAAGAACGTAGTTCGACACTGTTCATCTGCTTTGGTAACCACGGTAAACTGCCTTATTCCCATGATTGCTGAGATGGAGAATATCTTTATCCGCAACGTTTCTGAATCAAACCTTGAAAAGTGGGAGAACATGGTATCTACCTGCGAATCCATGGAGTTCAACGTGGGCTGGTTGTGGAAGCGTCTTGACATCATCAAGGTTGATCGAGCTGGTATCCTCGTGAATGTAGTTCCTGCTGCGAAAGCTATCTTGAAGGAGGAGAAGGCCCTGGATGCGGAATTAGAGAAGGTGGAGCAGGAAGTTCAAAACTTGAAGAATAGGACGGAGAGATACCAAACTAGGCTAAAGATGATGCTCTCAAGGAACTACAATTTGCTGGATGGCCTCTTCTAAGCTGCGCTTTTAATGTCCATGTCATTTTTTTAAAATATTCTTGAGAAATGAATTGCATTGGTCTTTTGATAGATGGATGAAGTTTTTCACATTAACGTATTTTTTCTTTGAATAAATTGATAATTCAAATGTGTAATGAAAAATGCTTATATTGCCATATCATGGGACAGTAGCGGGACAATGATCAAGCATGGTATTCCTTGAGCCATTTTTCCGTTAATGACCGCTTCTAACTTGCCTCCATCCACCTTAATGATCTTATAGTAGCCGGTACCGTAAGCCTTGGTAATCACGTAGGGACCTTCCCATTTCGGAGAGAACTTTGGTGCAGACATGTCTTGCTGAATGTGCTTGGCCGTCTTCAAGACTAAATCTCTTACTTTAAAAGCACGTGGCTTCATACGCCCTGGAGATCCTATTTTTGTACACCTGAATACGTTCCTCTGCCTTGCTTCTTCTGGAATCCAGAGTGTCCAGCTCAGTGATTCTTGAGTTAGATGCTTCAACCTCATTCTTGCTGCTGCAATCCTGGCCGATGGGATATTGATTTCTGCTGGGAGGATCGCGTCCGCACCGTAAACAAGTGAATATGGAGAAACCCCAATAGAGCTTCTAGGTGTCGTCTGATACGCCCATAGTGCCATCGGCAGCTGTTCGTGCCACTCTCTGGGATTGTCATGTACTGTTTGACTGAGAATCCGAATTAATGTTTTGTTGGTTCTCTCCGCCTGTCTGTTTCCTTGAGGATAGTAAATGGTGGAGAAGACCTGTTTAATTCCATATTCTTCAAGAAACTCCCGTACCTGTTTGTTGGCGAAGGGGGTGCCGTTATTAGTAAAAATATGTTTAGGAACACCAAAATGACAAATGATGTACTCTTTAATTAAAGCCGCATCGTTCCTCCCGTAGTCCCTCGTAGAGGAATAGCCTCAACCCATTTGGTGAAATATTTTGTCGCGATTATGATATATTCGTGCTACTTTGATGACGGCGGATTGATCTTCCCAATAATGTCAAGTCCCCAGCTATAAAATGGTCACAGACTACTTATCGAGTATAAAAGAGTGGAAGGTGCGTGAACAAGGTTCCCATGAATTTGACATTTGTGGAAGCTTTGAACAAATGCATCCGCATCATCTTCCATGGTCGGCCAATAGTATTTCTCGTGTATCCGGAGAAACAATTTCCTCTTCCCTTTATGTTCCACTTCATGAATTTCCTTCAACATAATTGGAATCTCTACCTCATCCAGGCACCATAACAGATCGCCTCCAAAGCTCTTGCGATACAGGATCCCTTCGTGAAATACGAATCGCTTCGCCTTTTGTTTCATCTTGACAGTATCCTTTTAATTAGCAGGAGTTACTCCATCGTGAAGATAGCTAATATACGGCTCTCTCCAGTCCCCAACATGACTTATGCTGAAAGCCTCCAATTGATGTGGCGGCGTTTGACAACTAGAGCAAGACTTTTGGAGTAGACGAGATTGAGTTTCCATTTCTGGCCAGTAATAGCCCAGGCGTTGAAGACGTCGATAGAGCGTTACCACCAACGTTTGTCCACAAATTTCATCGTGAACGCGGTTAAGCTGCAGCTGTGCTTCTTCATCTCCGAGACATCTTGATAGGAAACCATCAGGTTTTCGATGATATAGCATACCATGAAGCATGAATAAGTTTTGTAGGGTTTTGAGACTGACCTTTTCTTGAGAAAGCGAGCTGTTGAGTTCTTGAATGATAGGAGTTCGCCAATCACAGGTATCGATGTCATTGCATTGTGAAAGCCATGTTTATTCCACTGTCCTTCTCTTCACCGTCAGAGTTTCTTCTAAACCTTCGAACTGCAATTTGGATGTCAGCGTGGCTAAACAATCGGCATGTCTGTTGTTGTTGCGACCAACATGGGTTATGGTTGCATCAGCAAAGTAGTTTAATAATATTTGCGCCTCTGATCGGTACGGGGCCAGCGTTACCTCCTTCAACGCATACACTCCATTCATTTGATTAACCAGTAACTTAGAGTCACCTCTTATCTCCAGGCTGTGGTCCCTGCTTGTTTGGCTATTGACAGTCCTATGAGAAAGGCTTCATACTCTGCTGAGTTGTTGGTGCACTGAAAGTCCAGCTTGAAGGAATGCGAGAAATCTTCGCCGGTTGGAGACACTAGGACCACGCCCGCCCCTCCAGTGTTATTGCTAGGAGTGGCGGAGCCATCAAAATATAACATCCATGCCTTTTCTTCGACAACGGAGATCTCTGTAAATTCTCCAGGAACATCCTCGTGTAGTGCAGGAGTGCCTTCTCCAGGGAATGCTGCTAGTAAATCTGCAACGGCTTGTCCTTTGATAGCTCTTGGTGATGCACACGTTATGTATAACTCTGACATTTGGAGAAGCCATTTGGCCGACCTTCCCATCAAGGAGGTTTTGAAAGTAAGAACTTCGCAGGATCAGATTTAGATATAAGTACCACCTTGTTGGACAACAGGTAATGTATGAACTTCTGAATGGAATGAATCAGGGCTAGGCATGCTTTTTCTGTTTTGGGATATCTGAGTTCAACATCTTTTAATATTCGACTGAAATAGTATATAGGATGTTCGACTCCCTTGTCATCCTCTCGACCAAGCAAAGCCCCGACGGCGGTATCACTGAAGGCAGTGTAGAGGCACAGTGGTCTTCCTTGTACGGGAGACTTCATGACCGATGGGGACGACAATATTCGTTGAATCTTCCAAAACGCTTCATGTTGTAGTGCGGTCCAGACAAACCTTGCTCTTTTCTTCAGCAAGGGGTTGAATGAAGCAACGAACTGGCCCAAACCAGGTATAAAACATCGAATGTAGTTACCTTGCCCATGAAGCTTTGGATCTCCTTCACAGTTCGCGGCGGCGGCATTGTGAGGATAGCTTGAGTCTTGGATGGGTCCTCCTTGATCCCCTCAGCAGTTACTTGGAATCCCAGAAACTTTCCCGAAGAAATACCGAAAGCGCATTTCAAAGGATTCATCTTTAATTTGTACTCACGGCAACTTTCGAACACTTTCCGTAGGAACCCTGTGTGATCCACCCGAGCTTTTGATTTGACTACTATATCATCCACAGTCATAGCGCGTTGATACGTTGCACCAGCATTCTTCAAGCCAAATGGCATTACAGTATAATAAAATTTTCCGAGAGGAGTTTGAAAAGCTGTCTTACTTGCGTCATGCTCGTACATCCTTATCTGATTGTACCCGTTATATCCGTCCATGAAGGAGAACATGTCGTGTCCGCTGGTGGCATCTACTAATGTCAATGTTAGGTAGAGGAAAACCGTCTTTGGGGAAACATCTGTTCAAGTCTCTGAAATCCACGCAGCACCTGATCTGTCCGTTTTCTTTTTTACAGGAACCACATTAGCCAACCAGGTCGGATGATGAATGGGTTTAATGAAACCAGCAGCTAGCAACTTCTATATCTCAGTTTTGATTTGCTCTTCCACCTCGTGCCTGAATTGCCTTGGAGACTGTTTGATCGGCTTGGATCCAGGTATGACATGTAGATGATGGGTGACCAATTTTTCATCTAAACCGGACATTTCTTCATACGTCCAAGCGAATATGTCCTGGTATTCTTTGAGAAGTTGTACGAGCTTCGTGCGTTCATCCGTGGATAAAGTTGAGTTGATGGAGATAGGCCTGGGAGATTCTTCATTCCCGATATTAACGATTTCGAGCTCATCAGTCGTGGAGTTGGCGCCGTCTTGCAGCTGTCGTGGAGCATCAAGCACCTCTTCTTGTGGTTCGTCGCTGTTGTAGCATTCCATTGGGCGGAGAGACTGCGTAACAGTCTCCCCTGCTAATTGCTAACAGTGGTGTCGGTACACAGTTTTCCCTTTCTGATCACGGCTCGCCAAAAAAGTTCGCTCCCTCTTAGTGTGAACGGGGGTCGTGGCTTCACCGGATGAAGAAGAACGCC